>NC_045574.1:15613708-15938159 GCF_009819795.1 Aythya fuligula | reverse complement strand
CTCACCGGTACGTGAGGTCCATGTGATCCCATTTGAGGTCCCCCTCAAAGGTGAGGAAGCCCCCCACGTCGGGCACCCCACAGCGAGGGGCTCGCATGGCCTCCAGGGTGCTGCTGTCCAGCTCCCCCGTCTCCTTCAGCCCCAGCTGCTTCTGCATCTTGCGCAGCGCTTTGGCCAGGGACACCTGCTTGCTGCTCCTCCTCACCTCCTGCTCCGTGGTGTAGCCAAACCGCAGCAGGTAGCTCTGGGGAAAAAAGGGGCCAAGGGGCTCAGCGAGGCGGGGGGGCTCCGGGGCAGCTGCCAGCATTGCACACCCTCCTGGGGTGCCCAGACCTGAGCCCCTGCATCCCCCAGGGCCCAGGGAGGGGACAGCCTCCGAGCTCAGCTCACGGCTCCGTGCTGCGGCCCCGGCAGCATCCCCGGCACTGGGGCGATGGGAGGGGGCCGCGGGGGCTGCCCTGCCCTCACCTCCGCCAGCTCCACGTCCGACAGGGAGCTGAGCAGCTCCCCCGGGAAGGTGACGACAGCCTGCGGCTTGGGCTGCAGCGGGGCTGCGCGGCAGGAGAGGGCCAGCAGCGCCAGGGCGAGCGGGGCCAGGAGGACGAGCCCCATGGTGCGGCAGTGGCAGGAGGGCTGAGGCTGTGCCGGGTGCTGCTGCCGTGTGCTGGGAGCCGCCGGGCTCCCGCTCCTATTTATGCTGCGGCGAGGGCAGTGAGTCACCCTCAGACCCTCAGCCCCAAGGACTCATTCTCCCTTCCCACGGTGACGAAACGCACACTCAGGCTCCTCCGTTTGCTGCTTTAACCGTTTCATCACCTTGTTTACTAAACACGCTGGTTCCGGCAACCACGCAGGGCGCAAGGATGGGCGCGAGGCCGGGCAGCTGGGTGGCTGAGCCGGGGTATGGCTTGGTCCAGCTGCCCGCAGGATGGCCTGCAGAGGGGTGTCCGGCTGCAAAGGGCGGTGCCCTGGGTCCCCAAGGCTGTGGTCAGAGCTGGGACAGCAGGAGTTTGCAGACTGGGTGCTGGCTGGGTGCTGGGGACCCCACAGACACGCTGCTGCACCAGCCAGTGCTGAGCTCAGCCAGCCAAGTGCTGATGGTGCCAGAGCCAGACCCATGGGGTCAGAGCCAGCAGGAAAACCCTGCCCAGAGCCCCAGTGCCTGCAGCCCACCTGCCCATGAGCCTGATCCCCACCAGGAGCCACAGGGTGCCCGGGGACCGCAGCCCCTGTCCCCACACACCCCACCATGGCCGTGTCTCCCCAGCGGGGCAGTGCAGCCCCGGGATGGCTCCTCGTGGTTCTTCACCCCACAGGTGCTTCAGACCCCCCTCACCAGCAGGCACCTGGCACAGCCCCACGGGAGGGGACACAGGGGACAGCCCGGCACAGGGCTCGTGCCCGGCCAGCTCTGTGCTGCGCCTGGTGCCCGCATGGACCCGCCGCGTCCCCCGGGCACTGCTCCGCAGGGCGCCGCTGACTCAGGTTCCCAGCCGGCGCCTGCGAGGCAGCACAAACCTCGCCGCCGGACAGTGTTTTCCTGCTTCTCCCAAAGTGCCGACGCTTGTGGGAACGGGAGTGGGGAAGGGGAAAGCAAACAGGGACAAGGAGTGAGAGGAAAACAGATGGCAGAGCGGAGACAAAGGCGCAGCGTCAGCTGGGGAGACGGGCGGCTCGGTGCAGCCCGGTGACACTGCCCAGGGCACAGACGGGATCCCCCCGGATCTCACAGCCCCGGGCTGCCCTGCTGGGCCCTCGGTTGGCTGTGGGAGGACAGCCCCATCCCTGCTTGTGCCCTGCAATCCCTGCTCCTGAGCACCCCGGGGATGCAGCCAAACAGCTGCCCACTCCCCTCTGCATGGTACCAAACCTGGCTGAGCTGGAGAAAGCACTCCTGGCCTGGCCAGAGGGCAGCGAGTGATGCTGGAGCTCAGCAAGGCTGGGCATGGAGAGAGCAGAGTGGTGGCTGCCCTCCTGCAGCAGAGCAGCCCCAGGGCCCAAGAGGGGCTCGCCCCAAGGAGCATCACCCATGGGATGGATGGAGGGGGCCCCGTGCACCTGCTGCCCAGCCCAGGGGTCCCGCAGCCCATTTACAACCCAGCTGCGTGCAGCCGAGCTGCGGGTGCTCAGCACTGCTGGAACCTTGGAAACATTGGGGGCTCCCCGGGCACAGCCGAGCACCAGGCACGGGGGGAACGGCCGTCCCCATCCTGCGGAAGTGGTGCTGAGAAACCGCCAGGTTGCCTCACTCCATCCTGCAGCCCTGCAACAGCAACGCCCAGTGACAGGGCGAGGAAGTTGCTCCACAGGGCAGCCCCCTGCCGCATCCCGGCGTGACACACGCTCAGCCACGGTGCCCCTGCTGCAGCCCCCCCCCCGGCACAGGCAGCCAGGGGTCCTGCAGCCAGGTGCCCCCCTGCGGGGTCTGTCCCGCCGCCCCTCGCCCTGCTCTGTGGGGTCCCGCTCCCCCTGGCCAGGCAGGCACCGCTCCGCGCCCTCCCCTCTCCTGGGCTGCCGGGCTCAGCACCCAGCTCCCTGCCGGGGGGAGGCATCCCAGGACAGACCAGACAGGGGCACGCCAACACAGACGCCCTGGTGCAGCTGCAGGGATCCCAGCCTGGTCCCCTGGGGCCGTGGCAGATCCCCGGGCCTTTCCCAGGTTATTCCCATCCCGTGTTTCTGCCGCACGCAGGAGCCGCAGCTCTCCCAGCCCGGGCGCAGTGCCATGGCACCGCCGGCACGGCCCCTCGGCAGGCTGAGCTGTGCCGTGGCTGTCGGAGCAGGGCAGCGCCGGCTCGGGGCAGAGCAGGGGCACGGAGCAGGCGATGGCAGGAGGGGCCCGGGTCCAGGTTCTGGGCACTGAGCAGCCCGGCCTGACCCAGAGGTCTGGGGGGTGCCCCGGGGCGGCACTGGGCATCCTTGGGCTGGGGGCTGCGGGGTGGGCAGCTGCAGCTCTGCCCCTGCCCTGGCCGCTCCCACTGACTCACAGCCCCGATACCAGCTCCTTCCTGGGGATTTTCTGGTGACTCTCTGGAGCTCTGTGGGGAGAAGAGGAAGGAAAACCCCTGTGTCTTGGAGCACCAGGAGACCGGGAGCTGGGCAGGGGAACTCCACAGGGCCATGCACAGCCCTGCAGACAGCCCTGAGCCTGTGCGGGGCGGCTCAGGGAGCTGGGGCAGGTGGCACAGGGCCTGCACGGGCACACGTGGAGGGACGCCGGGGCAGGCTGGGGCCACCACCACTGCTGATGGGCAAGGAGGAGGAGGTGGTGGTGAGCCCGGTCAGCGCAGCAGGGGGCTGGGGGGATGCTGGTGGGGAAGGATCTCTCTGCCGAGGGACCCCGGGAGCACCCAGGAAACGTGTCCGGCCCATGTCGTGGCAGTGGCACCCTCCACACCCAGAGCCCTCATAAGGACGAGCGACACGGAAAACCCCGAGCAGCTGTCCCCTGCCCCAGCCGGCTGCCCGAGCCACGAGGCTGTCTGTCACCACCGCCGCCATCAAAAGGGGAAGGAAGAGGCAGCCACAGCCCCTCCACACGCCCTTACTCATGGACACCCCCTACCCCAGGCGGGTGCCACAGGGAGACCCCTGCCTTGGGAAACCGGCCCGGGAGGGGCAGTGACGGGGACGGGGCAGCAAGGGCCAGGTCCTGCGTGTCGGCGGCGTCAGACTCGCTCCTGGCACGTGGGCAGCGGGGCAGGAGCACGGCGGAGCGGCGCGACAGCGAGGGGAACTGGCACAGGAGGAGGCAGAGGAGTCAGCATCTTGTGACCGCGCCGGGCCGGGGGGAGCACCGCGGCTCGCACCGTCCCGGCCAGCGGCAGCGCTGCGTGCAGGGCAGCTGCCGGGCACGGCGCTTGGCGCGAGAGCGAGGGCATGCGGAGCAGAGCAGCTCTGCGTCAGCAGCTGGAAGCCCCGCTGCCCCTCATTCAGCATCTCCAGACAGAAACAACATTCCTGCACACGCTTCCCGTATCTGCCGTCCGACGCCGGCCCCGCGTGGGCTGCAGCACATCCTCCAGCTGGGCCCAGGACCCTTCCTTGCAGATCGTGCTGGGGCTGCCGCGTGTTCCCCCCCCGGCTCCCCGGGCACGGTGCATCTGCAGCCCGCACACCCCCGGTGCTCCGTGGGTGCCCCTGCTCGGGACACAGCAGGGCCCCCTCCCACCCATCCCTCCTCTCACCCGGGGAGCTCCCACCCCAGCACCGGCCTCTGGTGAATTCTTTGCCCTTTGGCCTGGGCAGGAGCCGTGCCCCCCCCAAGCTCCCTCCCCGGGGTGTGGGGTGGCTGCTCCCAGCGCTGCTCCCAGTGCTGCTCCCGGTGCTGTGCGGTGCCGGGGTGACGCAGGCTGTGTCAGCCAGCGGCTCGCTGCCACCCCAGGGGCACTGAAACCAGCGCGTCCGTGTCGTCACCGCTCGGCAGCACCCATCCTGCCGCGCATGACGGATTCCCCGAGCTGCCACCCGGGCTGCAGGTGGCCCCGTGGTGCAGCCTCCCGGCTGGGACATCCCCCTGCCCGCAGCGCCTGCCCTGGGAACCCCCCCTCTGCCTCTGTCGGTGTCCCAGAGGGTCCTGGAGCAAAACCCTCGCGTGCTGCTGCACTCGCTGCCTGCTCCCCTGCCACAGCCGGCCCCGTGCCCTGCACACCCCGTGGGGCACGGTCATGGTGTGGGGGAACCCCCGCAGTCCCCAGCTCTGGGGGCGGAGGCAGCCGTGCTCCTGCCTGCTGGGGAGCCCGCGGTGGGGAATCCAGGGAGGCTTTGACCAAAGGAGGCAGCCTCCAGCAGAGGCCTTGCCGTGGGGTTTGTGTTCAAGCCGGAGGAAGAACGGCCCCGACTGTCCCGTCTGCTGGGGACCTGAGCCAGAGACCCGCAGGGAAGTCCGGCAGCTCCGGGCAGGGCTGGGGCCACAGCAGAGGGCTCAGGAGCTCCCAACACCGTGCAGCTCCTGCCAGCTTCAGGGACATCACTCCACTGCTTTGCTGTAAATGCAGTTCCCATCTCCTGCACCTCGTTCCATTTCAGCTTTTGCCATTGGCTTTGAGGAGCTTTTTTTACTTTACCAAAACCTCCCTGCCCGTCCCAAGCGCAAAGCACGGGGTCGGTTTGGGATGGCGTGAGGGGGGGGCAGGCTGTGCGGGGCAGCGCAGAGATCTGTCACCCGTGGTGGCACTGGGAGGGGCGCCCACGGACAGCCAGCAGCCCCGCTGCCACCCCCAGGACACCAAAACTGCCGTGGGGGAATGCGGTGGTACCAGAGCCGAGAGCCGTGGGCAGAACGAGCCCCCGCAGGGCTGGGAGCTGCCCCCTGGGCAGGCAGAAGCTGCGCACCCGCGGGCACCGGCCACGCTCTGCCCCGAGCCCCCGCAGCAGCTCCTCCTGCGGCGGGACGGGCCGAGGGGGCTGCAGCCTGGGGCCCCCGGGGCGCAGCACCCAGCAGGAGCACCCCCCCGGCACCGCCCCCATCAGCGCGGGTGGCAGGCTTTGTTCCTGGCGGTGAGACGGGCACAGCAGCTGCTTTCTAAAAAGGGCCGGGCAGCAATTGTGACAATGACGGGGACCTGCCTGCCTCAGCCCGCGCCACAGGAACGATGCGGCGCGAGGAACGCCGGCTGGCAGCGACGGAACGGCTCCAGGGATGAGAAGCGGGGGTTTATGGAAGGTGAAACATGGGCAGAGCTGGCTGTATTTAATTGTAAACTACAAGAGACAGAAGGAAAAGTGGTAGATGCAACATGCCCGGATTTCAGTAAAACATTTGACAACTGTTCCAACGGCTGCTGCCAAATTACCTCCGACCAGCTCGGCTGTCGGCACAGGCATATGGACAACACCCAGGAGCGCAGGGAACGGCCGGGCCTGCGGCTGGGGAGCTGCCGGGGGCTGCCCGCGAGACCCTTGGAGCCTTTCACAACCTCTGGTGCAGACGGGAGCGCGGAGGGGGCGGGCGGAGGACAGCCACCGCGGCACAGGGGCAGAGGGGCCGGGGGCTGCGGAGCCCTGCAGGGCCCTGGCCACAGGCACCGAGCGGACCCGAGCTGCTCCACGACCTCTGCCACAGCCCCGGGACCAGGCCCCGCCACGGCTGGGAGAGGGGGAGCAGCTGGGGGGGCCCAGCACCGGGCTGCCCAGTGCCCAGGTCCGGGCGGGGAGCTGTGGGGCACGGCAAAGCCCCCCGCAGACGGGCTGAGCGGAGCTGGGGGCAGCGAGGCAGCGCCGGGGCCCAGCAACACACACATGTCTCCTGCCCACCTTGTTTATTTTACTTATATTTCAGTAATTTGCTGATTGCCTCTTTTTTAACTAACCAGCAGTGATGAATCAGCAGCAGAGGAGAGGGTGGGATCCGGCGGCCTTGGACCGTGGCTCCGAGGTCTCAGGTTCTGGGAAGGAAGCCACAGGATCGCTCCAGAAGGGAAAGAAAACAACAGCAGCAGCAGCAGCAGCTCTGGCCCGTGCGGAGGGGCCGGGCAGGGCTGCAGCGTGCGGCCGTTTGCCTCCCAGCAGCTCCCAGCACACCCAGACCGGCCGTCAACGGTGCCGAAGCCCCGCAGGAGCAGCATCTCCGAACCAGCTCGGACACAAAACCAAACCCAAGGGGCAGCGCCGGGCCGGCCCGGGGCACAGAGCACACCGCAGGGCACCACGGCCACGAGCAGAGCAGCAATGGGGAGGACACCAGCAGAGCCACGCTGCGCCCTGTGCGGCAGCTCCTGGCCTGGCGGGGTCAGAGCTGCCCCATGGAGCGCACCCCAACAGGACAGAGGCGGCCTCGTGCCGGGGCTTTGGTCAGCTCCCCCAGCCCCGGGACCGGCGGCTCCCCCTACCCGGCTCGCTCAGCCACGGCCCTGCTGGCCCCAGCAAGCCCGGGGCACCGTAGGGAACGTGGAGCCTGGGGCAGAACCGTGCTGGGGGGAGGCTGAGCTGCCCCCCCCAGGCACAGCCGTCCCGGGGCAGCCCCAGGTGTGCTGTGCTGCTGCTGGGAAGGAGCCGAGCGGTGAAGCAATCCGGTGTGAAGAAAAACCCATTTCCTGCTGCAAGGGCTGTTTTGCTCAACGTTTTGCAAAATGTGCTGATGCAACTGCCCTCCGCAGGTGGGATATAAATACGAGCCCGGTTGATGTGGATTCATGCCCTACAGCTACACAAACATTGCTCGCGATGTTTTCTTTAGAAGGAAAAAGGAACACAAGAGGAACAGCACTGACTACAAAATCACTGCCGGTGGAAGCCGGGAGGCTCGGGTTGCAGGAGGCTGGGAAGGCGCTGCCCTGGGCGCAGCGCTCAGCAGAAGCCGCCTCTATTCTGGGACACTGACCCGAGCGACTCGGTCACCGAGAAGCTGTTGTGGTCGCGCTGCAAAGCCGCGGTGCTGGCCAGCACAGCAAACCCTGCCCGGGGACAGGGCACGGCCGCGCGGCCCGGGGCTGTTAGTGGGAGCACTGGTGGGACTGGAGCAGCACAGAGCTTCCCTGCCTGGCTGCAGCTCCTGCCAGGAGCCTCGTCCGAGCCGGGCGGCGCGGAGCCAGGGAAGCTCCCACGTCCCGGGGCAGGCTGGGGGCAGCTCACGGCCAGCCCGTGGAATCAGCCCCACGTCCCGCTGAGCCCATGGGGTAACACGGCCCCGTTACCCCACACAGCTCCCAGGGGGCCTCCAACCTGGCGCTCCCCAGCCGGGGCTCGGGCACACGCGTGCAGCCGCACCCGTTCCTGCATTCCCGAAGCTTCTTTGCTGTGACGCGTTTTCTTTAGCCCTCAGATGAATTCAGGCACAGGAGCTACGGCAGCAGAGCATTACAGGAGAGGAGCTGCGCTTTCAGAGCAGCACGCAGGAGTTAAGCTGTGCCTCGTTTGGAAACGCCCCGCTCACCCTTCCTCGGGGGCATGCAGCGTTTTTAAAAATAGCCAGACCATCCATCCCAGCAAAGCTCTCACTGGTACAATGCTCCATGACAGCAGACACGGGCATCTTTGTGCAACAGCGCAGCTTTAAGCCACCTTCCATCCGTGCAGCCTGCAGCAGGACAGCCCACACTAACCCTGAAGGCTCCCAGGGCTCAGGCTGCTTTGCCACTCTCTTCCTGCCCTGGAGCCATCACCCACCAGGAAAATCCCCCCTCCTGTCTCAAAAATGAGCTGAGGAAAGAGAGAGGAGGCAGCTGGTCGGACAGAAATCCAGCCCGATTTCCCCACCTGGGAGGCCACTTTTGCGGGGATCCCTGCAGCCCACGCCTTTGGGCAGAAGCGTGGAGCTGTGCCCAAGGGACGCGCGGGGCTGCCCTGCACCTGCAGGCACAAACACGGCACCGGGCTCCTCCTGGAGAGCTCAGCGGGCACAGCACCCCCTGCCCCGCATCCTCTCGGCTCCTCGTGCTGGAAGCCACTTCCCCCACAGCAACTGCAGAGCTTTGCAGGGCTGCTTTACAGAGAAATTAAAAACCCAAACATCTCCTGGTCTCGCTCAGCTTCTGGCACGGTGGCCACCTCAGCCCCATGCTGCACGCAGGGACTTGGCACCCTGCTCCCAGGCAGCGCGGCCGCAGCAGCGTTGTGCAGCCAGCTCCTTATCTCACCGCTCGCTCCAGCCCGGGGATGAATGTCAGCGACGCTGTCGCCCAGTGACAGATGAGGGCATAAACCTTTCAAGGATGTATTTAATTAGCTTGAAAAAGAGCCGGAAGACGTAGAGGCGCGCCAGGCTGATGGCACAGCGGCGGCTCCTCTACCAGCACCCAGCACCCCGGGCAGGCGGCACCGTGCTGGGGGACCCGCGCTGCCCCACACCTGGACAGGAGCAAGGGGCTCAGGGACGGGACAGACCCCGGGCCCTCCTCGTCCCGGGCCAGAGGCGTCACAGGCGGTCGGCGCAGCGCGCTGACCCCGCACACCACACACCCGACAGCTGCCCATGGGGGTGCTGGCAGGGCAGGCTGGCTGCTCACACCGTGCCAGATGAGGCACTGCCCGTCCTGCTGCGGCTGGCACACGGCCACCGCCAGCCTCGTGCCGGCAGCCAGGTGCTGGCTGCCTGAGGGGACACGGAGCCAGCGGCACCGGGGGCTGAGCACAGAGCCCACGGCCCGGTGAGACACGGGGATGGGGCGGCACAGGCACAGTGCAGGGCAGAGCGGGCAAACCAGGGCTGTGCCACGGGGAAATAATAAAGTAAAGTAAAATAAAGTAAAATAAAATAAAATAAAGTAAAATAAAATAAAGTAAAATAAAATAAAGTAAAATAAAATAAAATTAAAATTAAAAATAAGTTAAATTTAAACAAAACACACAGGGGCGACCCTTGCAGCAGGGCCCTGCGATGTGTGAACCCGTCCCCGAGCGCGAGGCGCTGCCCGCGGGCTCCGTTGAGGGCCCCGTGGCGGCGGCGGGGAGCGGGGGGCGGCCGGGCCAGGCCCACACCGAGCAGAGGGCCCCGGGGCAGCGTGGGCACGGGGCGGGGGCGGCACCGGGACGGGCACAGGGACCGGGGGGGGGTTCCACGGGGACAACACCGCCGAGCGGGCTCGGCCCGGCCCGGCCCGTCCTGTGCGAGCGCCCCGGTCCCGTCCCCGTCCCCGTTCCCGTTCCCGGTCCCGTTCCCGTTGCCGCCGCCTCAGGCCCGGTCCCGCTCCCGGCGCCGCCGCTTCCGCCCCGCGTCACGTGACGGGCGCCACCCGGCGCGACGCCGCCGCTCAGGGCCCGGGCGCCGCTTCGTGACGTCACCGCGCACGGCCCCATCACCGCGCGCCGCCTCCGCGCCCCCTCCGCGCACGAAGTAGTCCCCGCCGCGCCCCCCCCACCCCGGGCCGCCGGGCGGCGCCGCGCGGGGCCGGGAGGCGGCGGCCGGGGCCGGAGCCGGGGCCGGGGCCGGGGCCGGGCTGAGCCGAGGGGCGCGGGGCCGCGGCGGCGAGCGTGGGGCGTGTGGGCGGGGCGGTAAGTAGTCCCGGCTCGGGCCGCGGCGCGGCGAGGCCGGGGGATGGCGGCCGGCGCGATGCCGGGCCCGGCGGGGGCGGCCCCGCGGCGGCGGCGGCGGCTGGGGCCGGGTGAGCGCGCGGGCGGGCGGCGGGGCGGCCCCGCGGCGGCGCCGGGAGCGGGACGGGCCGCGCACCCCCCACGCACGGCCCCTCCCCCGCCCGGGGCCTGGCGCCCGGCGCCCCGGGGCCGCCCCGCCGTGTGCGCGCGCGCGGAGGCGGCGGGGGGGGGGGGAGGGAAGATGGCGGCGGGGCCGCGGGGCGCGGAGGGGGCGGGGGCGCGGGGAACGGGACCCCCCCCGGTACCCCTGGGGCATCCCCGGGACCCCCCCGGTGCCCCCCGGCCCCCCCCGCTCCGGGCCGGGCCGTGGCGGGGTCCCGGGGCCGGGGCCGGGTCGGGGCCGGGGCCCGGGGGCTGACGGTGCCGTGCCCCGGGCAGGTCGGGCCTAGGCGCGGCGGGCATGGAGCAGCGCGAGGTGCCGAGCAGCAGCGACGCGGCCCCGCGGGCGGCCCGGGAGGAGCCGTCCGAGAGCGGGCTGGGCGTCGGCAGCTCGGAGGCCGTGTCCGCGGACAGCAGCGACGCCGCCGCCGCCCCCGGGCTCCTGTCCCGGGCCGACGACTCCGGAGTGGGGCAGAGCTCGGACAGCAGCGGCGGGGCCCTGGTAGGCGGCGGGGGCGGGCGGGGAGGGGGTGGGTGCCCGCCTGGCTGGGCGGGGGGGGCTCTGCCCGGCAGCTCCGGGGCTCGGGGACTCGACAGGAGCTGCCCCGAGGCCGTCCCGGGGCTGTGCCCCCCAGCAGAGGTCTCTCAGCTGATCTCTTGTGGCCTCGCTGTTGTCGTTGCCCAGGAAGAGGTGTCTGAGAGCAGCTCCAGCACAGATGCGATTCCCCGGATTTACCTGCCGGATTCATCCTCCATTGCCCAGTCCACCTTGGTCTCCAGTGTCTCCACTGTGAGCCAGTCCATCATGGTGTCAGAGTCCCCGCAGGTCCTGGTCCATTCCAGCGTCATCACTGATGGGGCCACGATGGTGTCGGACTCCACCGCGTCCACCTCCTCGGACCTGGGTTCTGCCATAGACAAAATCATCGAGTCCACAATTGGGCCTGACATCATCCAGAGTGAGTGCGTGCTCCCAGCTGCTCGCGCTGGCGGCAGTTCTGTCAGCTGTCCCCGCGCGCAGGCGGGTTGGGGCCATGGGGCTGGGAGGGTGAGAAGAGCTGCTGCTGTGCCAGACCTTGGGAAAACAGACGTGGGAGGTGAGGGGAAACGTGTGTGTACGCACATCATTCAGTGAGGGTCCCTTACCTCGCCTCGCCTCAGCAGCTGGCAGGTTTCTGAGTTGCTCCTGGCTGGGTGGCAGCGTTGCCTCTGGCTGACCTCCCTGCGCTGTTCCCACTCCTGTCTGAACTCGGGAGCGATGCCTGCCGTGTCAGCTCTGCAGCCCCACAGCCAGCAGCTGCCGTCCTTTCATCCCTTCCTCTCCTTTCCACCCCCAGGCTGCATAGCCGTGACCAGTGCCGAGGATGGTGGAGCAGAGACGACCCAGTACCTCATTCTGCAAGGGCCTGACGATGGTAAGGGTGCACCTGGGGTATTCCAGTGGTGGATTTCTCTGCCTCTGAGCCTGTTCCCATTTTGGCAGTGGGTTCACAGTAATGGAGAAAAAAAAAATAACAAACCATGGGGTATTTTTTGAGAAAGCATGTGCTGCTGGGGGACACTCCCAGCGGGATGCGGGGCAGGGCTGGGGCCTGGAGAGGACACAGCCTCCATACAGGCACCAAGGATGTGCTGACTGTTAGCAGCTTGTTGCTGAGCTCACGATCTGCTCCTCGGCTGAGCTGGTTCTGGTGTTGCAGGTGCCCCCATGGTTTCCCAGATGGCCACCTCTGCTCTGGCCAGCAGCTTGGCAATCGAAGCTGTGGCCGACGGTCCGACCTCCACGTGCCTTGACCAGCCGGGCCCCTCGGAGCCGTCGGAAGCGCTGGAGCTGCGCATGCAGCCAGACCAGGTCCGAGAGGCAGACGGCGGCGAGGAGCTGGACCAGCCAGACATGGAGACGCTGGAAGAGATGATGGAGGTGGTGGTGGTGCAGCAGTTCAAGTGCAAGATGTGTCAGTACAAGAGTGTCTCCAAGAAAACGCTGATCAACCACATGAAGGAGCGGCACTTCCAGCCAGGTGTGTGTAGTGCTGCCGCTCGTAAGGACCGAGGGAAAATGATCTCAGGGAAGGAATTAAAGAGGAGGAATAGAAGTGCAGAGACCCGTGCTGTTACTCAATCAGGTAGAGACTTCTCCTGTTCTCTGTGGCAGTGGGTTCAGCTTTGGCTTTGAAGAAAGGACGTCCACGAAAGGGAGGTTCTGCTCCAAAGACTGCGGAGGAGGAGGTCCCAGAGGAAGAAGAGGAAGATGACATCATGGATGCTGGAGCTATTGATGACCCCGAAGGTAGGACTCGTTCTCGCCATTTCTTATATAGCTTAGCTTTTCCCCTCATCTCTCTCTGATGTGTGGGGCCACCTGCTTCCAGAGGACAGTGACTATAACCCAGCTGAGGATGAGCCCCGCAGCCGACAGCCCAAGTACAGCCGCACCGTTCCCACCTCCAGCGAGGAGAGGCCGCGGCGGCGCCCGGGGAGACCCCGCAAGTTTCCTCGCCTGGAGGACGCGTCCCAGGACGTGCCTGAAGGTGAGCGGGAGGCAGCAGCCCCTTGGTGGGTCAGAGCAGAGGGTGGCGTGGAAGCTGCTGGGAGCCCACGGAGCCGGTGTGTGACAGTTTTGCTGTGTCCTGTTGAGTAGGAGAGGAGGTGGAGCCCTTAGTGACGTCCCAAAGCACACCCGGCTGCGAGCTGCAGAATTCGGAAGCAGCCAGTTCCTCTGGCCTGGAGAACGGGACCAGCGAGAGCCTAGCAGAGCCCAGCATCAGCCAGTCTGACTCGGAGAACAAGGACCCTTCCTCCAACACTGGCCCCGAGGAGGCAGACGTCGTCCCCAGGAGGCGAGGCCGGCCCTCCCGACGCTTCCTGGGCAAGAAATACCGCAAGTACATGGGGCGCAGGTGAGGGGTGTGTGCCGAGCCAGTGCTGGGCCCTCTGGCCTGTGCCCAGGGCCGGTCCAGCCCTCGCTTGCCACCACAGCTCTGATCCCAGCCCCGTGTTCGCAGGTACTACTACAAGTCACCCAAGCCCTTAATGAGGCCCTACCTTTGCCGAATCTGTGGCTCCCGTTTCCTCACGCACGAAGATCTGCGTTTCCACGTCAACTCACACGAGGCCAACAACCCGCAGCTCTTCAAGTGTCTTCAGTGCAGCTACCGCTCCCGACGCTGGTCCTCCCTCAAGGTGAGCACTGTCCTGTTCCCATGCCCGCAGAGGGCGGCTCGTAGACACGGGTCTCACGGCACCCTCCCTGCTTCTTGCAGGAGCACATGTTCAACCACGTAGGCAGCAAGCCCTACAAGTGTGAGGAGTGCAATTACACCAGCGTGTACAAGAAGGACGTCATCCGACACTCCACAGTGCACAGTCGGGACAGGTAAGTGAAGCAAAGCCCTAAAGAGCACCTGGCAGCCTGGCTGAAGGGTTCTAGTATTGCTGCTCCTGCCCTGGGGGTGCAGCCACGGCTGCCCTTTCCCCTCACCTCTGCCCCTTTCCAAAATTGGTACTTCTGGTGTGGAAGGTACAAGGGAGCTCAGATTCGGGATCTGGTTGATGGGGGGATTTTCTTCTTTCTTTTTCAGGAAAAAGAGAGCTGATCCGGTGAGTTTGAGTTCCCCGTTGGCACTGTTATGTGGGAAGAGGCATGTCTGGGTCTTCCACAAACTCTGGGTGCCTTGGTGAAGGCAGTGTTTCTGGATCAGCCGAGGAAAGGCAGCCCAGGTCCTGTGGTGGGGAGAGGGGCAAGGAAATCGATGACCCCCCCTTGGCCCCCATGAGCTCATCTTTGTGCTCTCCCTCAGCCCCCAAAGCTGAACTCCTTCCCGTGTCCCGTGTGCAACCGCATCTACCCCATGCAGAAGAGGCTCACGCAGCACATGAAGACGCACAGCACGGAGAAGCCACACATGTGTGACAAGGTGAGAGGGTGGGCCTGGGGGGGCTGGCAGCGAGTGGGGCTGGGCAGGAGGTGGACGCTGCTTTGCTTTCTTCCACCGCAGTGCGGGAAGTCCTTTAAGAAGCGCTACACCTTCAAGATGCACCTGCTGACACACATCCAGGCCATCGCGAACCGCAGGTAGGAGCCTGGCCCCAGTTGCTGCGGGCCCTGGTAGAGCCAGCGCCCCGGGCTCCCCGTCTCGGGGTGGGCAGGAGGGCCCTGCTGCCTGTGGGACAGACGGTGCTGTCCTGGCAGGTTCAAGTGTGAGTTCTGTGACTACGTCTGTGAGGACAAAAAAGTGCTGCTGAACCACCAGCTGTCGCACATGAACGACAAGCCCTACAAATGCAGCTTCTGCAAGTACTCCACCTTCCGGGAGGACTTCTTGGTCTCTCACATGGCCGTCAAGCACACGGGTGAGAAAAGCTGCCCCCTGCCCCCTGCCCTCCTCCAGCCCTGCTTCTCCAGCGTGTGGCTGGGAGTGTGCCTGCTGTCCTGCTGTCCCGTGGGGACCCCACCTGAGCCCTGCCTCCCACAGGAGGGAAGCCATTTGCCTGTGAGTTCTGTCACTTCACCACCAAGCACAAGAAGAACCTGCGCCTCCACGTGCACTGCCGCCACGCTGACTCCTTTGAGGAGTGGGCTCAGAGGCACCCTGAGGAGCCACCCTGCCGCCGTCGCCCCTTCTTCACCCTGCAGCAGATCGAGGAGCTGAAGCAGCAGCACAGCCAGGTGCAGGCCCCGGCTGAGCCTGAGGCCAGTCCGCCGGTGAGTGCCTCTGCCGTGCCCTGGCTCCCTCCCTGGGGCTCGCCTGTCCCGGCCGTGCTGCAGCGCTCTGCTCTCTCTCTCTCTCTTGCAGGTCCCTCTTGGCCCCATCACCTACCAGGCGGTCCAGGCTGTGCCTGGAGCAGAGCCGCCCATCCTTTCACAGGATTCCCTGGAGGGAGCCACCATCATCTATGAACAAGGTGAGCTCCTAGGGAAGGGGTGGGGATGAGGAGGAGGTGGGTGAGCGCTGTGCCTGACCCTGACTCTTGTTTCTGACCTGCCAGGCGTGGCTGGATCGGCAGAACTTGCCACACAGACTGCCCTGGATCTTCTGCTGAACATGAGCACTCAGCGAGAGCTGGCCACCGGCTCGCTGCAGGTGAGGGGGGCTGAGGGAGGCCGTGCCTGCTGCAGAGCACACCACAGTCTGCAGTGCCCAGCTCCGCTGCCCTTCAGAGGAGCATCGTGCAGAGCCTTGTATTCCTGAGATTGACTTGCTGTCCTCCCCCGCAGGTGGCAGTAGTGAAGCCAGATGACTCAGGAGAGGTGCAGACCACCTGTGAGCCACAGGCACAGGAGGAAGGGGCAGAGCTGGATTCCTCTGAGCAGCAGCAGAAGTTGGTGACGCTGCACATGGCAGAGCCTGGGGAGACGTTGGTGCAGGAGGCTTATGAGGAGGCGACCCTGGGTGGCTCAGAGCTGCAGCAGATCACTATCCCCTTTGGTGGGACGACAGAGTACAGCATCATCACGCCCATTAGTGAGGAGATCCAGGCTCCAGGCACGCTGTACAGGTCAGCTCTACGGGAGGAGCGGGGAGACAGAGGCACCTCTGACCTCGAATGAGGAGACCTCAAGTGGGGAGGGGGCTGAGGCAGACCCGCTCTGACCCTGTCCTCTGCCAGCGGTGAGGAGGAGAGCCCTGCAGAGACGTCCCGTGCAGTTGTGGTGAGCGAAGCTGTGATGACAGAGGCTCTGAAGGACCATAACAATCACTACATCATGTCACCCGGTGTCTCAGGGAGCCAGCTCCATCACATGGAGGTGAGGAGGGGGGGCTTTCTCTCCACTTTGGGCAGCAGCATGAGCGGGTGTGACTGGTGTTTCTTTCGTAGCCTCTCAGCGGAGATGCTGCCTTTCCCTTGCCAGCAGAGGGCCAGGAGGCACAGGCAGCCAGCGTCAAGTGGCCCCTGGTGCAGTGTGTCACCAGGCAGCTCCAGAAGGACTCAGCTTTATCCCCGACCTCCGAAGGGCAGGAAGGCTCATCCCCAAAGGTCAAGTGGCCTGCGCTCCAAGGCATGGCCAAGAAGCTCTCGTGCAAGGTTTCTACAGCCAAGAAGCTCTCGTGCAAGATTTCCACAGCCAAAAAGTTTTCATGCAAGATTTGCACAGCCATGTTCACAGGGAGAGCAGAAATGGAGAGTCACAAGAGAGCCCACATTGGGCCCAGCACCTTCAAGTGTCCCGACTGTCCGTTCACTGCAGCCCTCTGGCCGGAGGTCCGGGTAGGTACCCGGGGTGGAGCAGCCCTGGGAACAGGCGGTGTGGAGGAGCCGGGGCCTGACCGTGCTCTTCTCTCTCTGCCCCCAGAGCCACATGGTCCAGCATGCCAGCCTCCGGCCACATAAGTGCACCCACTGCAGCTTTGCCTCCAAGAACAAGAAAGACCTGCGCAGACACATGCTAACGCACACCAACGAGAAGCCCTTTAGCTGCCAGATTTGTGGGCAGAGGTGGGTGAATGCTGCTGGGCTGTTGCTGCTTCTAGAGATCCAGTAGAGCTGAGGTTTGAGAGGAGATGGGTGGGATATTAGCAAAGAGATGGCTGCACTGACCTTACCCCCAACATCCTGTTTGAGGAGGCTCGGCCCTTTGGGATCCTGCTGCAGATGGTCCTGGTTTAGTCTCCAAGGAGCTTCTGCATAGGGGGGTTCGGTACTTGGGGGCCAATGGAAAAGCTTTAGGATCTGGGACAGGCCATTTCCTTGGACGTGTTTGTGGTACCTGTAGGCAGGTTCTTCTCAGCACAGAGGTCCTGCACTGCCTGTGACAAACTCCACCTCGCTTCCCTTTCTCTGTAGGTTCAACCGTAACGGGCACCTCAAGTTCCACATGCAGCGTTTGCACAGCTCGGAGGGGAAGAGGCCGGGGGCACCTGCGGCTGCTGCCCAGCAGACCATCATACTCAACAGTGATGAGGACACGCTGGCCACCCTGCAGAGTAAGATGTGTCCGTGCCCTGACCAGGGTGACCTGCAGGTTTCCTGCAGCCAGAGCCCTGCGTGGTGCTTCACCCAGCCTGTGGGCTCTGCGGGGCTGGAACTGGTCCAGGACAGGTTCCTGCTGAAGGTTAGGGTTGCCAGTGGCAGCAGGACCCGGTGCGTGCAGAGGCAAGGGCAGTGTCAGTGTGCTCTGGTCAGCTGCAGGGGCTCAGTGCTGGGAGCAGTCCTGCACAGGCACTGCCTGCTGCCGACCGAGGGGCCCGGTGTTTGCTGCACGTGGTTCTGAAGGGCTGAGTACGTGCAGGTAGCAGTGAGCGGTGCTGTGAACAGCTCACAGCTGGGATGGGAAGTGGAGCTTACAGGCTGGGGTGGAGGTCTGGGTTTTACCCATGGTGGCTTCTAGGTTCCTTCACGTTGGGAGAGTTTCATTTGGCCTCTGCCCTCAGTGAGCAGAGCCGAGGGCCTGTGCTGTCCTCCTTGGGCTGGGCACTCGCAGGGGCCAGCAGTGTCCCACCAGCTTTCTCCCCGTTCCAGCGGCTCTGCAGTCGGGCCAGGCGGTGCTGGCTCCTGAGCGGCTGCAGCAGGCTCTGGGGCAGGAGCACATCATCGTGGCTCAGGAGCAGAGCATCACGAGCCAGGTGAGTCGTGGCCTCACCGCCCCGCGCTGCCCGGCCGCTGCCCGTGTGCTGTCGGGCTCCCTCCTGGCAGGGGGCCGGCCCGCACTGAGGCTGGGCTCACTGCCTGACAGGAGGAGGCGACCTACATCCAGGAGATCACAACCGCTGACGGCCAGACAGTGCAGCACTTAGTGACGTCTGACAACCAGGTGAGGGCGGCTGCACGAGTCCCAGAGCACACGGAACCGAGACGTTCCACGCAGCTGCAGCAGGGACAGCAACAGCAGAGAGACCTGGGGAGGGGGGGGGGGGGAAAGGCACGGAAGCCAGAGAAGAACCGGCCCTGTTGTGATGCGTGCAGTGGGCAGTGGTGACCTGTTTGGTTCTGAACCCCTGTGCTTGCAGGTTCAATACATCATTGCCCAGGATGGTGTACAGCACTTGCTTCCCCACGAGTACGTCGTTGTCCCAGAGGGACATCACATCCAGGTAAGCTTCAGGCTGGCTGCTCCCTTGGCACAGTGCATGAGGCTGGTGAGGGACCCATGCACAAGGCTGGGCCTCCTCCTCCTCCTCTCTCTGTGCCTTGCTCTGTTCAAGTCACAGCCCTGGGAGGCAGGGAAGCCTGCTATCCCCAACCCAGCCTTACTGCAGCTCTCATCCTCAGGTACAGGATGGTCAGATCACCCACATACAGTATGAACAAGGCAGCCAGTTCCTCCAGGAGCCACAGGTAAGGCAGGTTGCTGGAGCTGATGGGGTGCAGTGAGATGGGCTCTGAGCACGCAGCTGCAGAGGGAAGGATATGAAATAGAAGGTGCAGGGTTAGTGGTGTGCTGCAGCAGCTGTGGCCAGGGCAGCACTCCAGGAGGGACGCTGTGCAGTCCCGGACTCTCCTCTGTCTTCTCTCCTCCCTGCAGATCCAGTACATGCCTGTCTCACCTGAGCAGCAGCTTGTCACCCAGGCTCAGCTGGAAGCAGCTGCACATTCGGCAGTCTCAGGTAGGACCAGGATCCCAGGGACAACCTCTGGCTTCGCTCTTGCCCTCCTCTCTTCCCCATGTTCCCAGGGTGCCAGTCCTGCAGGGGGCTGGGGATGCCTGAGGCTGCTCTCTCGCTGTAGCTGGCAGGGCCCCTGTGCCCTGGGATGGGGTTGGCTGGGTTGGGTTGCCGTCCTGCTGCCTGTGTCCCTGTAGTTCTGGGAAGCCCCTGGTGTTGGTTTCTGAGGGGAGGCCTTTGCTGATACCAGCCCCCTTGCTGTGGGGGCAGGGTGCTGCGCTGGGTGGTGCGGCTTGTGTGTGTGCCCCTTCCCTGCAGGCAGGGGGTGAGCGTGGAGGGGCCCCCGGGCACTGCCCTGCCCTGCCCTGCCCTCGGGCACAGGGCGAGGAGCCGCTGACCCCCTCTCCTCTGCAGCAGTGGCTGATGCTGCCATGGCCCAGGCGCAGGGCGTGTTCACCGCGGAGGCCACAGCCGAGCAGATTCAGCAGCTGCAGCAGGGAATCCACTACGATGTCATCACGCTGGCAGATTAACGCTGGGGACAGGCCTGGCCGACGCTCAGGGACAGCCGTGCTGAGCAGGACAGCGGCACCAGGCAGGAGCCTCTCCAGCCAGCAGTTGCCTTATCGCTTTGGGGCTACGAGGGACGTGCCTGAGTGCACGCCAGCAAGGGTGTGCAGCCACTCTGCTGCGTGCAGCCGGGGTCCTGCGCATTGTCCCTGGCCCAGGGGAGCTGTCTCGAGCAGAGACTGCTGCAGCCACGGCACCGGGACGGGCTGAGCAGGGGCAGCGCTCCTGGGTAGCCGGTCTCTTTGCCTGTTGCACTTGATGGTCTGAAATCCCTTTCCCTGAATCATGTCTGTGTGAGCCAGACTCAAATCAGCGTCTGCCTGGACACACGGATCCCGGGAGAGCTGTGGGGCCGAGCACAGCCACACGGTACGGTGCGAGACGTGAGGCGTGTTCGGCCTCAGCCCGGTGCTCCCCCTCGGCAGCCTTGGCCGTGGGGTCCTGGCGCGAGGGCAGCCTTCCCTCCTTTGGCTCCTCCGGCCTGCAGGCAGGCGGCAGTAGGGCTTTGGACTGGAGGAACCCGAAATAGGAAGAGGCAGGGGTGGAATATGTTCTATTTTTCTTCTGAAGAGGGATGGACTCTGCTGCAGAGTTGGTTTGTAGGTGGTTACGGGAGGGGTTCGATTCTCATGTTCTTGAGCTTTGAATATGCTTATGAATAAAAAGGGATTGGAACCCGTGTCTGTGCTGCCTTGGGGTCTGAGCCTGCCTTGGCCGGGGGGGAGGCAGCGGCCTTGGTGCTGCTCTGGGGCCGGGTCCTGCCTGACGCAGCCCCGTGCTATCACTTCTCCCCACCGCAGTGACCTTGACTCCTGGGAAGTGAGCTGGGCAGCTGGTACCAGGGTGGGCTCGGGGCTGTAGTCATGAAATTAATCGAGTGGTAAACAGCCTAAATCCCGTGTAACTCTGTCCCAAACTACAAACGCTGCCCCTCCCTGAGCGGATTGTCTGGAAGTATTTACATGTGATTATAACAGCTAATCTCAGAGTTTTAGTTCTATGCTTTTGCATTAAACTGATTATCTGCAGAGGGGAAAAAGGCCTGGAACCACCCAACTTCAGCAGGAGCTGCACTGCCTGAGCCCTGTGCCCACTGTGCAAGGGACGGCAGAGCTGGGCTGTGAAGGGGGCTGCTGGCCCAGCACCGGGGCTCCCACTACACCCAGCCCCTGCAGTGCCTGGGCTCTGCTGCCCCTGCCAGCGGCGCTGCTCCCTGCTTGTCCCCCGGCGCTGCGTGCTGTCCCTCCTGCTGAGCCGTGCAGCCAGGCTCTTGGTGGCCAGCAGCCCGCGGGCTGGCAGTGCCCCGCCACGGCCCTGCCCTGTCCCAGCCGGGCTGTGTCCGGCCGTGCTCGCATCCCCCTGCGGCCGTACCTGTGAGCGCTGTTGCTCGGTCGGGGCCTGGCCGTGCCCGCCAGCTGTGTCTGGGGGCAGCCACATCCCTCCCCGTCCAGCTGTGCCGCGCAGGGTTAACACCGCAGCAATCCACAGGCGCTTTCCTAGATTACAGCCCCATTATCTAATAAAGCGGATCCGCAGCGCCGCTGTGCTGATCAGGGCTGGCGGAGTCCCGTGGGGACAAGGTTACGGGGCTGTGGCGGCAGCGTGGGGCCCGGCGGGCTCCCCGTGCAGCCCGGCTGTCCGGCCCTGCCGTCCCCTCCCGGTGGCGCAGGCGTCCTGGCGGCCGTGCCTGGGGCAGCCGGAGAGCACGGGCCCAGCCCGAGGTGGGGACGGGACAGGGCTGGGGTGGATGGGGCCGGGACGCCAGGGCCCTCCTCGTCAGGGGCTGCGGGTGCTGGGGGGGCTCGGCCATGGGGTGCAGTGGGGTCTTGGGGCCAGGGTGGGTGCTGGCTTGGGGCACCTCGGCCCCGTGGCTCCCGCTGTCACCGCAGGCCCGCGGGGAGCCCGGGGGTGCTGCGGGGCTCATTAGCCCCAGTGACCTTCTCCTTCCCGTCCCCAGCCAGCGCTAAGCGGGTTTGTTACATATTTAATATCCTGAGAGCGTTATTAGTCGGTATTTAACGACGGATACAACCTGTGGGATAATCCGTCTGGGCGGGTGGCGCGGAGCAGGAGTCGGGCGGCTCGGGGGGCTCCAGGGACCCTGCGCTGCTGCCCACCCCCCCCCATGACCCCAGAGCCTGCAGGTCCCAACCAGACAAAGGGTCCCGGGGCAGCAGCAGGGCCCCTTCCCCTTCCCCTTCCCTTTCCCTTCCGTCCCTCCCGACAGGATTCCAGCTGCGGCCTCCTGCCAGCGGTTGCCTCTTGCACAAGGCCCGAGGCAGGCGGCGTTAACCGTTTCCTAACTCGGGCTGGGAGCGCAGGCGGGCGGCCAGCACCGAGAGAGGGCCCCGGGCCCTGCAGGGAGAGGACGATGGCTGCAGGGTGACGGCGCAGGGCGCGGGGCGGCCCCAAGGCAGCGGGGCTGGGGCTGCGGTGCCCCCTGCTCGCTGCTGACCCTGCGCCCGGCCCCGCAGGCCGAGCCGTGCCGAGTGCCAGGGACACGGCGCTGAGGTTGGGCTGCCCCCGAGCGCGGCAGCGCCGGACACCGTGGCTCTGTGCCAGGGCTCCCCAGCGGGGGCCGAGGCCCTCGGGGCTGCGCCCCCCCAGATCCTGGTGACGGACTTCAGCGCGGCGGTGAGCAGGGGGAGCAGGGCTGCAGGCACCCCACAGGCTGGGGCAGGGGTGTGAGGGCTGTGGCCGGGCTGTCCCTGGGGCTATCCCTGGGGCTGTCCCTGGGGCTCCCCCTGCTCCCACGGCCACGCTGGGGCTGGGGGACGCCCATGCGGGCACGGCCCCTCACTGAGCCCCTGCTGCACCTGGGCCAGAGCCCCGCAGGCTGGCACTACCCTGACCCACAGCCGGAGCTGGGTGAGGAGGACGCTGAGCAGGACGCCCGGGAGGCATCCGAAGATGGGAGCAGCAGCGTGGGCGCCAGCCCCGTGGCCGTGAGTGCTGGGCCGGGCCTGGGGCTCGCCGGGGGCCCTGGGGAGCAGTGCTGAAGGTCTCTGTCTGCAGCTGGACCCGGTGGAGAAGGAATGGCTGCAGGGAGCAGCCGGCGGGGACCTGCCCGTCCTGAGCCACCTCCTGCAGCAGGAGCCTGCCCTGGCCACCAAGAAGGTGAGTGTGGCACAGGGCCGGGCTGAGCTGGGCTGCGGGGCTGGGGCTGCGGGGCTGACCTGGCCTCCTGCCCCCCCCCCCGTCCTGCAGGACTTCACCTCGGTGAGTGCGGGGCCCCCAGCTCCCGACCCCAGGGCTGGGGGGTGATGGGCACCCGGGGACACCGCAGCTGCCCCGGGATGGGGCAGGTTGTGCTGCACGGCATCGCCGCCCCCCATCCTGCCCCACCCCGCCCCCCGCCGCCCCCCGGCACTGACCCCTGCCTCTCCCACCCGCTGCGCTGCGCCGCTGCCGCCGTGGTGCCCAGGGGGTGAGTGGGGGCTCGGGGCTGCTGCGGGCATGGGGGAGATGCAGGAGGGGCCAGGGTGGTGGGACAAGGTCACGGGCAGGAGGACGGGGTCTGGAGGCATGTGGGGCCATGGAGGGAATGGGGCCGTGGGAGGGGTGGGGGTGTGGGACAGGGGTGCTGTGGGGAGGGAGGGGTCAGGGGGGTTGGGGGCCAGGGGTGCTAAGGGGCCAGGAGGGGCTGTGGGGCTGGCAGCGTGGTGGGGAGAGGGCAGAGTCCACAAGGGAAGGGGTATGGGAGGACAGGGGCTGTGGGGAGGGGACGGGGCACTGGGAGAGCCAGGGGCTGGGGGGGGCCGTGGGGCCGGGCGGGGAGGGTGCGTTTCCTTCAGTGGCTGCAGCCGATGTCCCTCTGCCCACCGCTGGCTCCTCCACTGTGGCTGCCGCCCTGCCCCAAGCAGTTTGTAAGTCCCAGTCCTTCCTGGCCTCGCGCTGCCCCCGAGCTGCCCCTGGTGGGGCTGAGCAGGCTGGGGGCAGATGGGGGAACCCCCCCCTCACCCATCCCATGTCCCCCGTCCTGCCGCCCCTGGTCCTGCACCCCCCTCCCACCCCGCAGACCGCACTGCACTGGGCAGCGAAGCACGGCAAGGAGGACATGGCCATGATGCTCGTGGGTGCTGGGGCCGACATCAACATGCGAGCGGTGAGTGGGGCGTGAGGGGTCCCGGGCTGGGGCTGGCCCCGGGGCGGGGGCATCCCCGTGCTGACGGTGCTGACGGTGCCTCTCCTCCCCTGCCCCGGCCGTGCCGCATCCAGCACGTGAGTACAGGCCCCGGCCGGCGGTCGCTGCTGGGCCCGGGGGTGCCGAGCACTTCACACGTGGTGCCCGGCTCTGCCCCCACAGGCGCTCTCTCCCCCGGGCAGGGCGTGAGTATGCTCGGCTGGACGGACGGACGCGCTGCAGGACTGGCCAGGACGGGGGGGGCACAGGGGGGTGGGAAGGGGCCGGGGTGTCCCCAGGTTGGTGGGAAGGGGTGTCCCCAGCAGGGTAGTGGCAGCAGCAGGAGGTCCCCAGGAGGGTGTGGGGTGGGGGGCTTTGGTCTCTCCTCCTGGGAGCTGGCGGTGCTGGGGGGCCACGGCACAGCCCCGTGTCCCCCCCCGGGGCCTGGTGTCCCCCAGGGCTACACCCCCCTGCACATCGCTGCGCTCCACGGCCATCGCCAGATCGTGGAGCTGCTCATCGAGCGCTTCGGTGAGCGCCCTGCCTGAGCCCCCAGCCCACGCCCGAGGCTCTCGGCCCCCCCAGGTCCCAGCAGGGTCACGGTGTCACCACAGCCCCGGGCCCTCTGGGACTGGCCCGAGCGGTGGCTCAGGGCATCAATCCCGCAGGGGCCAAGCAGAACCTGAGGGACTACAGCGGGCACCTGGCCGGGCACTACCTGGGCTCCGCGGGGACGCTGGACGGGGACCCCGACACCCCCCGTAAGAGCCCACCCGGCTGGTGGGGAGCCCCCCGGGGTGGGATGAGATGGGGGCATGGGGGGCATGGGGCGGGGGGTCTGTGGTTGGGGGGGGACAGGGGGAGGTGTTTGGGAACACGGGGGGCACACAGGTGGGGATGCTGGGGGGCATGGGGGAACACGGGCTGGGGTGTTCGGGGCCGTGGTGGGGGCACAGGCAGGGGCGTTGGGGCCACGGGACGGGGGTGCGGGAGCTGCACTGTGCCAGGGGCCATGCAAGGGGGTTTGGGGCACTGGGGTGGGGGGGTGCTGGGGGGGGGGGAATCCTGCTGATGCTGATGAGCTTGGCCCCAGAGCTGCCCTCGGGCCGGGGTGAGCGCGGCCGGAACCGGCGCCTGGGCTGCCTGCTGCTGCCCAAGGCCGGCGGGGCGGCGCGGCGCCGCTGGGGCTCGGCCGAGGACCTCGCGCAGCCGGAGGAAGAGCGAGCCCCAGCGCAGCTCCTCGCACCACCCGCGTCCTACCGGGCCGTCCGCAAGTTCTCCCGCTAGCACAGCCCTGGCCCCACGGTGCAGTGGGGGGCTCAGGGCCCAGGATCGAAGACGGGGCTGGGCGCTGCCTGGCTCTGCAGTAAAGCTCCATGTGCACTGCGTCCCCGGTGCTGTCCCTGTGTGCGCCGTTCCCTTGGGGCCGTGGCCACGCGTGGGGCCAGGCGGCACGGCCCCACACAGTGCTCCTGCTCGTGGGGGCTCTGCACAGGGCTGGGGGGGTCCCGCTGTGGGTGCTGGGCACACCGTGGCTGTGCCGTGCCAGCCCCTGCCCCATGGGAGCCGGTGCAGGGGGGTGAGGGGGGCACCAGCCACTGCCCCAGATCCGCGCTGCCGCTTTAACGGGCGCTGCCAGGGCGCTAATGCCCCCTAATCAGCTGTCTGTCACCGCAGCCCCCAGACAGATATAAAACGCCCCGCAGCAGCTCCCGGCTCTGCTCCTGCAGCATGGCAGCTCCTCAGGGAGAGGGGAGCCCAGGCCAAGAGCCGGGGGGCTGCAGGGGGCCGTGGGGAGCCCTGCAGGGGCCCCCACCAGCCCTGCTGCCCTGCCCCTACCCCATGCTGGCCGGCTACAGCCTGCTGCCGCCCCCCCTGAGCCTCCTGGCACCCTCGGTAAGTGATGCCCGGCAGCTCCTGGGGGACCCCTCCCCGGTGGGGAGCTGAGGCTGGGCCCCACCGCCCTGCTGGTGCCGCAGCCCCGCACCCTGCTGCCCCCGGCACTGTGGGGTGTGCAGTGCTGGGCAGGGGAGGGCTGGGGGGATGCACGGGACCTGGCCCTGCCCCAGCCTGAGCGGGAAGGGCCAAAACCTCCACCCCGAGACCCCCACCTCTATGGGCCCCCCTGCCACAACACCTCCGTGCCCCCAGGTCCCACCGGCCTGTGCCGTGCCCCCGGGGCTGCTGCCCGGCACCGGGCTCTGCCCCCCCTGCTGCCGGCAGCCCCTGTCCCTGGAGCCGGGGCGCGTGAAGGCGACCACGGCGCGGGAGAGCACCGGGGCGCTGAAGGCCTGGCTGGCCCAGCACCCCAGGAACCCCTACCCCAGCAAGGGCGAGAAGGTGATGCTGGCCATGGTCAGCCGGATGAGCCTCACGCAGGTCTCCACCTGGTTCGCCAACGCCCGGCGGCGCCTCAAGAAGGAGAACAAGGCGGGCTGGGCAGCGCGCAGCACCTCCGACGGCGAGGACAGCGAGGGCGAGGGGGCTCTGAGAGGGACCCCCCCCGGCTCCAGCCCCGGCCCCGCGCAGGATGGAGGTGGGAGCAGCCCCACTGCGGGGTTGGGCCCTGGGCAGGGCGAGCGGCTGCAGAAACCCAGGATCTGGAGCGTGGCGGCAATGGTGGCGTCTGGCCCCGGAGAGAGCGGGGGAACCGCGGCGCTGCCGGGGCAGGAGTAGGGGAGGGCTCGGTCCCTCCTGCCCCTGGGGTCAGGCTGCAGCAGGGCGTGCGGTGCCAATGAGTGTTCATGCAGCTCGGACCCTGCCCTGGCCCCTCTGCCCCTGTGTGTCCCGGAGCCTCCTGCACCCCTGCCCCTGGGGGAGGAAGAGCCATGGCACCTCCCAGCACTTCAGTGCCTTCCTCCCCTGTCCCAGGTGTCCTGGGACCACCGAGGGGCTGGGCTCAGGTGGGGGCTGCAGGGGCGGATGCACTGTGCCACACAACGGGCACACGGGAGCCGCCGTGCACAGGGGATGCGGGAGGGAGCGGTGAGCGCAGCCCCGTTGTGCACTGGGACAGCCTCACCCCACGGGGCTGCCCGGGGCCCTGCTCCATGGCAGCTGGGGGCAGCTCCGGGGGGGCCAGGTGGGGCTGGGGGGGGCCTGGCTGGGGAGGGGAGATGGGAGAGGGGAGTGCAGGCCCTGGAAAGGCACAGACACGGGGCAGGGCTGTGTGCTGCTGGCTCTCACTGTTCCTAAGGACTGGGAAACGGAAATCAAAAATAGACTTTGCTCTTCTCGATAAAAGTAATAAAATGGTTAGCGGTGTTAAATTAATCCTTACAAAACAAAACCCAAGGAGGTTAAATACAGCCCGGAGGCTCCGCATAAAAACCACAACGACTACAAAACAGCTGCAAAGACGTCTTTACACACCAAAGAACTCCTCTCCTCCGCTCCTCTCCTACACGGTAACACAGCGGCGGCGAACACGGGACTCACACACGTGGAAAAGAAACGCGGGGGCGATGGGAGCAGCCCTGCCAGGAGCACGGGCGCCACGCACACAACTATTTACACTATGGACACGGAGCTGCGCTGGGGCCAGTCCGGCCGCGGGAGCCCCCGCGCTCTGCCCGCGCTCCTCCTGCCGGCGCCGGGGCCCCTCCGGGCGCGGCGCCACGCGCCAGCCACGGCCGGCCCTCCGGCCATCCCTCCGGCCGGCCTCCTGCTGCCCCTTCCTTCCTTCCTTCCTTCCCTCCTTCCTTCCCTCCGTGCTCGGGCGCTCGTCCTGCCGCCCACGCGTGGCTCCCTCGCCCTGCGGCGTGGCTGCAGCCCAGCTCCTCTCCCGGCCGGGGGCTCCGTGGCGCTGCCGGGCGCGGGCAGCGTGCAGTTCGCAGGGCAAGGCGGTGCCGTGGAGCCGCCGGGCAAGAGTCCCCCGGGCCGGTGCTGCGCAGCCAGCAGTCTCTCCGCCTGCCCCGGCGAGCCTCCTCGGGGCCGCCGGCGCCTCCCCTGCTGCCTCTCACCTCTGCACCTCAGTTGGCATTCGGCTCCCGGCTGCCGCTCTGCTCGCGGCCCAGCTCCCGCTCCTTGTCGCAGGAGGACGAGGACGACGAGGACGAGGAGCTGAGGGTGCGGCCCGAGTGCTTGTAGGCCGCAACGAGCTCCTGCAGCCGCTCCGGCGTGGGCTCCCACTTGGCAAAGCCTGCGCTGTTCTGCAGGAAGAGGACGGCGGTGTTGTGCACGGCCTTGTAGTACATCTCCTCCCTGTGAGGGAGACGGCAGGCACACGGCCTCTCCCGCTGGGGCCAGGCTCAGCTCCTCGCTCGGGCTCAGCACCCAGCTCTTGGCAGCTGCGGGGCGGCAGCGCCCGAGCTGAGGGACGATGCCCCAAGATGCCCTGAGCCGCCTTGGCCCGGCCACGGGGCCCGGCCCCGCAGGGTCAGGACGAGGGGAAGGCAAAAACCTCGCGGCACAGGCACTGGCAGAGGCTGTAGGAGATGCAGAGGAGGAGGGAGGCGGGCAGGAGGCTGACCAGCGCGGCGCCCAGGCTGTGGTGCTCGGTGAGCAGGAGGTAGATGCCGAAGGGCAGGGAGCTGCAGTAGAGGAGGCAGAGCGTGCCCAGCAGGCAGCGCGGGGCCGCTCGCCACGTCCACGAGCGGGCCTTGGGCGCGGGGCCGCGGCTGGGCAGCGTGACCGGGCTGCTGGGGCCGTAGAGCTGGACCACGTCCAGCCCCCCCAGCCCCTCGGGTGGCACCACGTCCTCAGGCACCTCCAGGATGGTGACCACCAGGCAGTCGGAGCTGGGCGAGGGCTCCGCCAGGGGCTCCAGCACGCTGGGGCAGAGCAGGACCTCGGGCGTCGCGGGGGGGCCCCGCTTCTGGGCCCGCTCACGGCTCGCCAGCCCCTCGCTGTCGTCCTGCAGCCACGGCGCGTCCCCGCCGGGCACCGGGCTGTGCCGGCGGCAGAAGGGGCAGCAGAGCCGGCGGGGCGACGCGTCCCCCAGCGCCACCATCTTGCGCAGGCACCTGGCGCAGAGGCGGTGGCCGCAGCGGAGCAGCTTGGGTCTGCGGGCGCGGGCGTCGTAGCGGCTGTAGCAGATCTGGCACTCGGGCTCGTGGGCCGCCAGCGCCGGCGGCTGGGAGCTGCCCCGTGTGCCGTCCGCGTGGGTCATGGCGCCGGGGGGCCGGACGGGGGCTGTGGGGACAGGGGAGCCCCGTGAGCTGCACGCCAAGGCGGGTCCCCAGGCCCTGCCGCACCCACAGGCGGGGGCAGCTCGGCCCCTGGGGTCTGCAGCCGAGGGCACCAGCGGCAGCCCCTGCCCGGGGCCGGCTCGTCCCAGCTCTCCCCACGGCTGGTGCCGCCTGCGCGGGGGCTCGGCCCCTCTGCAGCCCCCGCTTCCAGACGGGGAGGAAGGGAGGAAGGGTCTTTGCCGGGGGCCGGGAGCTGCCTCTGGAGCCCCTCCACAGCACAGGGTGGGGTTTGGGATCCTCAGTGCAGCTCAGCCCTCCCCTCCCCCACAGGTCCCCCCCATCCCCGGGCAGGGCTGGCCGCAGACGCTGTGCAGGGACCCCTGCCCCTCAGCCCCCCCCCACCTTCCCCGGGAGGCTCCGGCGCCCTCCCCTACCTGCGTCCTGTGCCGGGGCTCCCAGGGGGGATGTGGCCGGGTGCCGGGTGCCGGCGGCGCGCACCCCATGGAGAGGCGAGGGGCGCGCTGCCCGGCACGCTGCGGAGGCGGCCGCGGCGCAGGGACCGCCAGCACCCCCCGCATCCTCCGCAGCGTTGGCCTGGCAACAAGCAGCGGGAGGAGGATGCTCGGCGGGGCCGGCGCTGGGCTGGTGCTGAGCCCCCCCCCCGGGCCGGGGGGTCCCCGAGCCCCCCTGGGCCTCAGCAGGACGGGGAACGGGGCGTGCGGCTGCCGGCACCCCGCGGCTCCTTCCCCGCTGGGGCTGCCCCTGGGACCCTCGGCCCCCTGCCTGTAGGAGAGCTGCTGCTACCGGGGGGTCCCCTGAGCCGCCCCCGCTCAGCCCCAGGGAGCGAAGTGGCCTCGGGCACCGCGCCAGCAGCCAGGAGGGGACGGCCACCAGCCACACCGGGCACCGGCCACACCAGGCAGTGGCTGCAGCACACAGCAAGGGGTGAGCTAGGAACGAGCCCAGGCTCCACGGGAGGCTCCGGCCTCTTCAGTGTCACGGTCACGCTGTGGTTACTCTCAGCCTCCTCAGTGCTCAGGCTGGCCCGTCCAGGCTGGTTAGAGAGAAAAATCTTTTATTTTCTCCACGCAAGGCTCTGCCTTTCCATCGTGCTCCTGGGAGCTGCCCGGGGAATCACCGCCCACGCTGCGGTGCTGGATCGCCAGCTCTGCTCGCCACAAACTGCTGGGAGCAGTGCACGGGGCTGGGAGGCAGTGCTTAGCGAGGGCAGGTTTGGTTCAAGGGGCCAAAGTCTGGCTCAGTTTGAAAGATCTTGGTTCAGGAGAACAGGACCAGCCCCAGCTCAGCCTCCCCGGTCCTGCTCCAGCCTCCTGCCCCTTCCCAGCTGGGGCCTTGACCCATCACCGCAGCTCCCGCTCAGCTGCGGGCACGGCCTTGGCTCTGCCCAGCCCCGGGCTCCTGCTCTCTGTGCCCTTGCCGCAGGCCCGCCGGGTGCTGGGCAGTGGCAGGCGCTGCAGGACTGCCCCGGTGGGAAAGGGGCCCCCTCCTGGCACCAGGGCTGCTCGGGGGGCCCAGCCCAGCTGCTGCTGCTGCCCCACGGGACGGGGTCAGCCCCACAACCCGCTGCTTGTCCTCGGCCCTGCAGCCGGGGGCTCCCCCAGCACCCCGCAGGCTCCCTGCAGCCCGGCTGCCCCCAGGCAGCTGCAGGAGGCCAGAGGTGCACAGGGAGGGCTCGCGGGGCAGGGAAGGGTCAGGAGACAGAGCCCATGGGGCCAGCAGCAGTGCTCAGCCCTGACGCTCCATTCCAAACCACGTTTTCTGCTGTCAGGGTGAACGAGGTATTCTGGAGGAAGCCACACAAGGTGAGGTGCCATGGCCACAAGTCGCTTGCAATGAAATACTTACTGATGTAATTGGGCACCACCTGGGGCAGAAAGACAAACGACTCCTCGTTCTGCACTGCTGATATAGATGAAGAAGCTGCTGACACTTCCCAGCACCAATGTGTGTCGCTGCTCACCTGCACGGCAGGAACAGCTCGCCTTGGGGCAATACAGTGAGTGGAAGGGGAAAGTGCTCCACAAGCCGCTTCCTTCTGGGCTGGAGTTCCCAACTGCCCCTGAGCAGCATTGCAGGAGGTCAGCGAGCTCAGCTGGAGGGGCCCTGGTGAGCCCTGAGGACGCCAGGGCTGAGCTGAGCGGTGAGTGCAGGGCCAGCCCGGGGCTGCCTCGGCGGCGTTGGCCCTGAGCACGCTGCTGCTGCCAGCTGGAGGGACACGGGCACGGTGCAGACCCCACGTTTGTGGCACTGCCTCATCTTGGCTTTAACAAACCGTGTGCTGTTTGACCCATGCGGAGGCCTACACGGGAGAAGGCAGTGCCAAGGGTTCAGGGCTACACCACTGCCAGGCAGAGACAGCTCACCCCAGTGCCATTTTCCTCTGGGAGCCCAAACCCACACAGGGAGGATGCTTACAGTCTGCACAAACACAGAGCCTCCAGGTGTAAAGCTTTGTAAAGCTGCTCCTCCCAAGCCCCAGAACAGCTGGGTCAGAACCGCCACTGCCTTGAGCTGCCGGGGTCAGCCTGGCCGCAGGAGCCCCCAGGCTCTGCCTGAATTTCTCCTGTGAGCGAACCCGGCTCCTTCTGCCTGCTGAGGAGGCCGAGGGAAATGAACAGCTGCTGGGCTCTTGGAGGGCTGATACCTAAAAGGCAAAGCCAAACCCTTCACAGTGGCAGACAATGAATCAAGAGGGTAACAGGCAGACTTCTAGGAGACTCAGGCTGGCCCCAAGGAAAGAAAAATCACCCAAGGGCAGCCCCGACCAGGTCACCCAGAGGCTGCGCCACCTCTGTCCTCGGGTGCTTTCAGCAGCCTGCTGGAACCGCAGCACCTGACCCAGTGCTGGTGGTGAACCCACGTGGGATGGCTGCACAGCAAACCTCGAGAGGCCCCTTTCCACCAGATCTCATGAGCAGCAGTGAGAACGGCTGATGACGGTGATCTCTCCTGAAGAGCTGCTCGTCTCTGGCCGGGTATTTATGATGTGTCTCCATCAGCTCGCTGGCTCAGGCAAGAACAATTTTTAAAGCTGTCTCCATCCAACACCACCTCCCTCTGCTTCTGCCACCTCCCCCTGCCCCCCCCCCCCTTGGGCCACTGTAGCCTTAAGCTGCTTTTACTCAGGCCTTTGGCAGAGCCTCTCCTCTTCTCCGTGCCATCAGTCCCCTTCTCCAAGGCCTAAGGCTTCTCTACACCGCACAGGTCCCGCTGCTGTTCCTCCAGGTGGACAAAGGTATGAGAAGATGGCATCTTGGTTCTTCCAAGTCCTTGAAAACCTGCCTCCCTTCTGCTGTGTGGGATCTGGAGCTGATCTCCGTTACGGACTTTCTGAGCCATCACGACACCCAGCGTAGTCCTCCCCTCATTGTGGCATTTGTTGTCTGAATATTTGGACAAAGCTGCCCATATTTTCATGACCAGCAACCGTGTCTTGTTAGTCAGAGTACCTTCTAACACTTAATGTTCTGGGTCTTACACATTTTCCAGTATTTTTCTAGTGTACTGTAATTGTATCAATTTGGCAGGGAGATTCAAAGGATGAGTTCTGCAAAAAAAAAAGAACCCAAAACATTTTTCCGTTATTCAACCGGAGAGAGACTGAGGCAAGGGCAGGGGCTGACCACAGACGAGGAAAGTCACGGACACGGGGCAGAGCTGTATGCTGGTTTTAATGTTCCTAAGAACTAGGAAACGGAAATCAAAAATAGACTTTGCTCTTCTCGATAAAAGTAATAAAATGGTTAGCGGTGTTAAATTAATCCTTACAAAACAAAACCCAAGGAGGTTAAATACAGCCCGGAGGCTCCGCATAAAAACCACAACGACTACAAAACAGCTGCAAAGACGTCTTTACACACCAAAGAACTCCTCTCCTCCGCTCCTCTCCTACACGGTAACACAGCGGCGGCGAACACGGGACTCACACACGTGGAAAAGAAACGCGGGGGCGATGGGAGCAGCCCTGCCAGGAGCACGGGCGCCACGCACACAACTATTTACACTATGGACACGGAGCTGCGCTGGGGCCAGTCCGGCCGCGGGAGCCCCCGCGCTCTGCCCGCGCTCCTCCTGCCGGCGCCGGGGCCCCTCCGGGCGCGGCGCCACGCGCCAGCCACGGCCGGCCCTCCGGCCATCCCTCCGGCCGGCCTCCTGCTGCCCCTTCCTTCCTTCCTTCCTTCCCTCCTTCCTTCCCTCCGTGCTCGGGCGCTCGTCCTGCCGCCCACGCGTGGCTCCCTCGCCCTGCGGCGTGGCTGCAGCCCAGCTCCTCTCCCGGCCGGGGGCTCCGTGGCGCTGCCGGGCGCGGGCAGCGTGCAGTTCGCAGGGCAAGGCGGTGCCGTGGAGCCGCCGGGCAAGAGTCCCCCGGGCCGGTGCTGCGCAGCCAGCAGTCTCTCCGCCTGCCCCGGCGAGCCTCCTCGGGGCCGCCGGCGCCTCCCCTGCTGCCTCTCACCTCTGCACCTCAGTTGGCATTCGGCTCCCGGCTGCCGCTCTGCTCGCGGCCCAGCTCCCGCTCCTTGTCGCAGGAGGACGAGGACGACGAGGACGAGGAGCTGAGGGTGCGGCCCGAGTGCTTGTAGGCCGCAACGAGCTCCTGCAGCCGCTCCGGCGTGGGCTCCCACTTGGCAAAGCCTGCGCTGTTCTGCAGGAAGAGGACGGCGGTGTTGTGCACGGCCTTGTAGTACATCTCCTCCCTGTGAGGAAAGACAAGAGGCGCTCAGCACCTTCCCCTGGCCCACCAAGAAGGCACGCAACTAAAGGGAACACCTTTCCTGGCACCTGCCTCTCCTCTTCCTGCGTGTCGTTTTTAGGATGACTTTTCCTCCCCCTGTCCTTCATTGTTATGAGAAGTTAGGAAGCAGACTGAATGAAGGCAGAGGCTCGCTGTGTTTCAGAGAAGCACTGAGCCAAGCAGCTCCCTGGCCAGCAGGTGCAGCAGGGCACTGCTGTCCCTGAAATACTCAGTGAGAGAACGCATCTCACAGCAACCCTGACCAGATACAGAAAACTCAGCATTCAAGTACTCGTTGCTTAAACCAGCCGTGCCTTGAACTTGTTGCTTAAGCAGCAGACCAAGGGCCACTTGCCCCACTGAGGGCCAAGATCCTGACTGCTCCCTCTGCTTCCTTCGGAGCGGTGCTGAATGACCGAGGCACTACAGCATGTGGTAGCCCAGGAAAGACTCCTCAGCTGTGGCTCACCAGAGTGGAGAGCTGGAGGGACACAGGTGATCACCACAGCACCAGATGGGATGAACCGTTCAGGCTGGACCGAAGGAATACCTCACTCACGAGTTTTTTAGTTAGTGAAATACCTCAGCAGTCATTAAATGTGTGCAAAAATCCACAACACTCTGGATTCCACAACTCCTCTCTTTAAAATCCAGGATGATTACGCATTGCATTTTTCCTTGCCTCTTCCCTACTTTGCACTGATTTCCACTTGGGCTAGGATGTTTCTGTCACACGGCTCTCCTAAGAGGCTGCTCATCAGAAACGCATCCCCAGAAGGACCCCAGAGGAAAGCCTACTTTTTGCAGACGTGCTGAGACCCGCTGCGGTACTCGTGATCGAAGGCTGACAGGATGAGCTGGTGCCGCTTGAACTTGCTCTGCTCCATGCGGGTCAGGGCTGGTGTAGGAGGGTCCCTCCACTCAGGGATGAAGACAATGAAGGAGAGGGGCTCACTGGAACTCTCCAGCAGTTTCTAGTCCAACAAGAAAACAAAACCCCAGTTAAGCAGTGACAAGCCTAATGACTTCTACAAGAAAGCAACATTTCTGCTTCCAGAGCAGTGCAGCAGCAGTCACAATCCTCTGCCTTCCGAGTAACAGCCCTGTTATGAGGGTACAAGAGCAGCGGGGAGCAGAGGACGACTGCACAGCTCCGTTCAGAACAACATGGGTGAACATACCTCAAAGTGAGAGACCATGGCATCCATCAGCTCCTCGCAGAATGGAGGATTTGCCTCAAAAGACCCACTTATAGGGAAGAAATCCAGGCACGGGCTAGAGGGAAAAGGCAAAGATCCCTGTCAGAGAGGCTAGAATTCTAGTTTTCATACCTTAAAAAGCAGCCATGTAATCAGAAAGGACACTCATGCTCTCGGAAGGCCTGAATTCCCAGCAGCATGAGGCCTGCCACTTGTGAATAACAGAACTGTCACTGGGGACATATTCCAGCTGCAGCTGCTGAGTGCTGACTGCTGATGCAAGCTGATTGCTTTGGGCTCAGTTCTCCCTTTCACCAAAATAAGGGCACGCGCCGACAGGCTCACAACGTGCACCGTGTAGGGACCGGACACCTCCAACCAGACCAGCGGCACACTCCTGGCTGCCCCACGGACAATCTAGGCCCACTCGCTGCCTTTCAGCAGGCCCAGAGCACACAGCTTTCTGCACAGGCACCACCCAGCCTGCTACAGCCATGAGCTCCCAGAGCTGTCAGCCCTGTCCGGAGCCATCGCACCGCACACACACCCACACAGGCACACAGCAAAGGGCACTGGAACGTTAAGACTCACCCCCTGGATCCAAAATACCCGTCTGTATCCAAGAAGGCCGAACAGTACTGTTTAAAATAGCAATTCAGAGGCGAGGCAAAGCATTCAAAACTCACTCCAAAGAGCTTGTGGAGGGCTTCAAAGACGTGCACGGGCAGTGCCCCCTGCAGGCCAGTTCCTTCATACAGACCCACACCAAACATCATCTGAGGAGAGCAAATCCCGGTGAGAAGTGCCTGCACTCGCTGTGCCTTCCGTTCCCTTCACTGAACACAGACCAAGGGCCACATGTCCATGCACCCACTCCTCTAGGTATGCAGGGCCTCCTCATCCTTTCTCAAATTCGTGCAGGTCCCCTGCATGTACCCAAGAACGCTCTTTAGATACTTTCTCTAACTCAGGCCCCACAAAGCAACTGTCAGTTTTTACAGACTCCCCACAAACCTTCAGTTAGCCCTCACGGCGATGCCACGAACTACTGAAGGTTTTTTGTAACCATTTATCTTCATCCCCACCAAGGTCTCCCCTCAAGACCACAACTGCTCCCCAGGCTACACTCCTACCTCAAAACAATGGGGGCAGACAACAGCCCCCACGGGAGCCGTTTTGCACCAGGCTCCCAGAGTTGTGGACCTCCCAGAATAATGACAGCCACGTCCCCACTATTACTAGGGCTTTTTGACACACAACTGTGATGAGACAGTACCTGGTATCGACGGAGAAGGCACCAAACCCTGGGCAGAAACTTTTCAAAGCCAGAGTCATCAATGCAACTGTACCGATAGAGAAGCCACTGGAAGAGAAAGCCCAGCCGTTAAAAACCAGCGGCACCCACGAAGGTCGGACAGCCAGCACACAGACACGTCATGGCATGAGAGACGGTGACGTACAGAGGAGCAGGTGGGCTCTGCACAAAGGTTTTTCAGCACATCTGCTTTTACCGTGTGAACGAACCACCAGCTATTTGCTAGCATGCAGGAATGCAACACATCAGCAAGGGCAGCCTTGTTGTGAGTACAACTGTTCTTGCTACACAGCACGCACCCAGAGCACACACACAGCGCCTTTTAAGTGCTCCCAGCAGAAGGCTGCCCCTGACGAAGGAGAAGGAAGCTGTGCTTGTGCCTGCTACTACTCGGGCAGTATCAGGCAGCCTCCCCCAGGTCAGTGCTCTGCCCTGCTGCACAGTCCCTCCGCTCAGAGCAAGAGGAGAAACAGCAGCTCTCACCAAAGAGCGCTTTGCAACGAGTCACACAGGCCTGCAGCCAGCCCTTACCAGCTTGCTGAAGTAGTTGCGGCTCACTTTCACCATTTCCCCCTTGTACCGCACACACGCCACATTGTTTTCCATGTGCATTTCCACACTGGGGAGTGGAGGGGAGGGGATGGCCAGTCGCACTGGGTAACAGTACACAAGCCTGTCCTGGACTTCAGGAGCTTCTATCTCAGCTACAGAGAATAAAGATCAAGGCAGTCCGTTAGAATCCAAGGACATCTGGAACAGATCTTCCTTCCACCTCAAAACATGTAGTGACAGGAGTAAGGCTAAAAGAGCAGAGTCCCCCCCAAAACGCAGCGGTGGCCCCTCACACACAGCATGCAGGCAGCCACCTAAGATCAGAGCTGATTCCCCAAATTAATCCTATCACACGCTGCTGGAGCATGGAGAGGATCCATGTCACAGTATTTCTCCATCTGTAACACAGGAGACCTGCAGACTGTACACAACCATGCCAGCATCGTAAGGCATGTTCTGGATGAGTAAAACAATTTCCTTGTCATTATTGTTATTTCAGTTTGCCCCAAACTCGTTCTAAAAACAGTAAACATTCCCAGGCTGTCAAGTGCAGGAGGCAAAGGAGCCTTTCTGCCACCTTGTGGTTAACTATTTTGGACAGCAACTTAGCCTCAGCTTTGGCAGAAAAAAAAGAGCTCACGGAAAAGATCAGCTGGAGGGAATCACAATCAGGTGGGAAGACAGGCAGCAAGAACAAGCGGCAAAAGAAAGACACTGGGGTCTGGAAGGAGCGTGTCTGAGGAGAGCTAAGGCTCAAAGGCAAAAGGGAGGGTTAAAGAATGGTGGCGATGAAGGAAGCAAGGACCAAGGAGTAGGAAAAAGGTTTACTGTGTACCAGATATATTGTTCTCTTTGAGGATGGCAAGATGCTTCTCCCGGATGCGCTTGACGTATTCGAGGGATATGTAGTAAATCTTACTGCAGATGCCTTCAACAGAGTCCTTTGCTGCAGCAGACACGTGGGGCCCACACTGCTTGCGTAAGTGCTCCAGGCGGTCCTGCATAACCAGAAGAGCCCCTTGCTCAAGGCACCGCCTCACTCTCCGGAGCTATGCAGAATGACCGTGCCTGTGCCACTTCCACGTCACAGACCAGAGGAAGGCAGTCGCAGCCTTCTCAGGCACCTCTGCCTGGCCCTGACCACCCCATCTGTCCCTCGGCTCACTGCGCTCAGCTGCACCGGGGGGATACTGACCATGTAATCCTCCTTTGAAGCAGAATGGTCCCGTCGCAGCCAGCTGAAGGTGTCCTCCACGTTCCATTTCACCACCTTCCTGCTGTCTGGTGATGCGCTCCTGCACAAAACAGACAAGTGCCATTTAACCCAGAGGGGCCCGGCGATATATCCATACTACCACAGTGATCCATCAGTGGGGAACACAGCTGCTGACATGTCCTCAGGGCCCTCGCCTGTCGCTCCCCTCCAGGCCTCCCATGGAAGTGCTCCCAGCCATCTGACTACAGAGTGCCAGCTCCTGCCAGAACACAGTGCAGCTAGCTGCCTGCTGCCCTCTCTGCGATGGGAAAGGCAGATAAAGGATTTATCTGCGAGAGAAATGGCCCGTTTTCATCTTGCCTCTCATTTCCAAATGCAGCCACTGTGAGGAGCTTGTGATTCCAATGAAACTGCCCTGTTAACAAGCTTTGGTTTTTCCCACACGGCTATCTTCCTCAATTCTGTCCTGTGGCAGGCCTCTTCAGAAAAATTATACGTGGTGTAATAAAATACCATTCTAAGTTTGTTTCTCTTTACTATCAGTAGGGGCCTAAGCACTCTTGTATTATCTCAGGAGTAAACGACAGAAGGCATTCGGTATTTAGTGTCACACAGCTTCTGGCTCATCTCTGCATACATTCACAGCTTCCCCATGTTTGATTTCATGACATCACTAGCAAAAGATGCCTCCACCACCACCGTTTTTCTTCCATGTGTTCTTAACCTTGCTTTTCCTCTCTAAGATAATGACCTGTCCAGAATAAGGCGGGACACTGTAGCTCCTCCTAGAAGTTCCTATAAACTTTTTCCCATTTCTGAAAGTGACAGCACTGCGAGAGGAACTCCCACCTGGATTCAATAAGCCTTTTTGCAGCCTCAGCATACTTGAAGAGCAGTCTCTTGGCTTCCTCCCGGAACTTGATTCTGGATAGCCTGAGGCAAGTATAAATTCACACGCATCAGTTTCACAGCTGCCATGAAGGCCCGATCCAGTTCCCAAACTTTATATAAACAGCACCTTAACCACTTCGTCAGTGAAAGCGAAATATGAAAGCAGAAATCCGCAGCAGGTAAATCACTGGACTAGCCCAAGAAAAGAACAACCCAGAAAGTTGTCCCGTCTTTCATCAGTACCTGATGGGAATGTCATTCATGATTTCTCTGAACATGGAAGGCGACACTACTGGCTCGCAGTCACTCGGTAAAAGAGGGTCTGTCCCTTTATCAACCACCTTCCTCTCCAACATCCAGCGGTTAAAAGACTCCCTTGGGGGGTCAATCCCTGGAGAAGCATAGAAAAAGGGTCAAATCAATATGATGAAGAGATGCCCAGAAGCTCTGACAAGAATCAACACTGGAGGTCAGCTTAATGAGTTTACAGCCTTAAAACAACATCAAAGAGAATGTAACCATCACAAAAAGAGGAGACCACAGGAAAGAGACAGATGTGAACCAGACGGAAGAACACCAAGGTACCGCAGGACTGAGAAGACAAATAAGGGGAGCACAGCAGGAACTTACCTTCTCGCTGCTGGCAGAGCTCACGATAGTGTTGCCGCAGCTTGAGAATGAGCTGGGAACGAAGCAGCTCCACCTCGGGGTGTGGAGAGAGCACTTCAGACGGTGCCCTCTGCTTAATCACTGCATTTGTCTGAATATCCAGGTCCCAGTATACTCTATGGCAGAAAAAAAATTTCAACCTGATGGTCAGATCACTGGCAAATTATCAAATATTGCTTCTAAAGATGCTTCCTGGGGCTGTTTTACCAACCAGGAAATCAAACTATCAAGACTCCTTGCAAAGACACAGGAGACTTGTCACGTCCCTCAGGTTCTTCTTCAAAGGCATTTAGAAAATCAGCCGTCTCTAGCCTACTACCAAGAAAAGAACAGAAGACAAATGGACACAACTCACTCAGTTGGTCGTAAAAGAGCCGCCTGCTGTTTATCTTCAGGTGAAACACACCATGCCTTCAAAACAGAGGTTCCTGGAATACTGGGAGAGATGGGGACTGGCTGAGCGGCTGGGTTCCCCGGAACATCCACCTGGGCATGTAGAAGATGAATTACTGCCCCACAGAGAAAGGTAAAAGGGAAGCATCCCAGCATACCCAACAACACCTCTCAGGATACCCAGTTGTCCTGGCTTCAGTTAGGACAGAGTTAATTTTCTTCCTAGTAGCTGGTAGAATGCTGTGTTTTGGCTTAGGATGAGAAGAGTGCTGATAACACCCCGATGTTTTAATTGTTGCAGAGCAGTGCTTACACCAAGCCAAGGACGTCTCAGCTTCTCACTCTGCCCTGCCAATGGGCAGGCTGGGGGTGCAGTAAGAGCTGGGAGGGGACAGACCCAGGACAGCTGACCCCAACTGCCCAAAGGGGTATTCCATCCCATCTGGGGTCATGCTGAACAATATATAGGGGGGGGCTAGCCAGGGTGTGGGGCCGGACCGCTCGGGGTTAGGCTGGGCATCGGTCAGCGGGTGGTGAGCAATTGCATTGTGCATCACTTGTTTGTGCACATTATTAGTAGTAGTACCATTATCATCATTGTTGTTATTATTATTGTTGTATTTATTTTCCTGTCTTAATAAACCGTCTTTATCTCAACTCACAGGCTTCACTTTCCCGTTTCTCTCCCCCATCCCAGAGAGGGAGGCTGTGTGGTGTTTAGCCGGGTTAAAGCACAACAGCAGTGAATTGCCAGGGCACGTTCTGCCTGCCCTTAGCCGGAGCTAACAGGGACATACAAGTTAGCAGGTTATGACAGAAACGCGGTATCTCTCAACTCCCACACTCCACCTCAGGCTGTCAGAGAAACGGCAAATGAGCAGGACCTGGGTCTGCTTCCACTTCTGTAACTCTGTAATTCTGGAGCGTGAACTGTTACAGCTTGAGTTATACCACAGTGGCCTGATCTCGCACAGTTCAAACCAACAGCTGCAACCTCAAGCATCCATCCCACAACACCAGACCCACCTTGGGCTTTTTCACACTGTTGCCGCTCGGGGCAACCTCCTCAGAGAATCTCCTCTTCCTTTGCTTGCTGTCCAGGGAGGTCTCCACCATTCCACCTTCCAGTGGCATAGGAGCCGCGTTCAGTCCCAGAGGGTCTGACTAAGAGTGCCCAAACAACAACAGCACTTATTAGTTCACCAGCTGCCACTGCAGAGTACCAAAGGCAATAGAACTTCTTAACTTCCCTTTTCACTGCCACCAGCTCCCAAGTGGACAGAAATAAGGATACCAATGCACCCGCAGAAAGCTGAAAAATTCCCTTCCATGCTTCTGTCCGCATGGTTTATTTGGTTTGGTTTTTAGTTTAAGACTTAGATGAGAAAAATACCACACAAGTCTCCCAGGTTGAGCATTCTTTGAGCAGTGTACTGCACCTGCAACAGCACTATCAGAGCATGCACCTGGATGAGGAATGTTCCCTCAGAACCAAGCCAGATGCTGGACTTGGAGAAGAGCTCTGAAGGTAAAGAGGGCCCTCCCCTCCCACCCAGGTAATCTCAGATCCCAGCACAACACCCCAGCGTCGGCACAACCTCTTGAGGTACGCGGTTACTTACAATGACATCATGCTGTCCCAGAACAGGCATTTCCCACAGAGACTGGTTGGTGAAGCGATTGAAGTAGTAAGGGCGATTCTCCCGTTTGCTCCAGCACTTCTCCCAGCCAGCCTGCACCAGCTCATCTGAGAGGACAGGAGGGGTCAGGACAAGCCCAGTCCTGAGGAGCAGCCCCACTCCTCACGTCCCCGTCCCTATCACAGCACCCTCTGAAACATGCACCATTCCTAACGCTCTCGGCAGCCCCGTTCCACCTTCCCTCCCGTTACCCAGGCCCTGCAGAACTCCGTGCCCGTCTTCGCAGAAGCAGAGCCAGTACCTGGGAGGTCCTGCACCAGTCGCATCGGTTTGGGGGAGCTGGGCTGGTTCTGGTTGGAAGTGCCAGGTGAGTGACTCATTAGAGATGCTTCTTCCGCGGGGCTTCCGTGATTCTCATTGGCCATTTCTCAGCAACCACACTAGAAAAAATACACAAAAAGTCCACGTTACAGCAGGAAAGAGCCCAGATTCACTTGGCCCACTCAGCTGGAACAGCCTAAGTTCATTCTCACGATAACACGACTTGAACCAGTGCAAACAGCACTGACCCCTGAGCAGTACCTGCTATACTGGGTACAGCTGGCTGTACGGGATGCTGAGCCATGGATGCTCAGGGAGCTCTTATGGACAGCACTGAAAATGCTCCTTTTCCAGCTAGAGCTCTCCCAGACATGCAGCATTTCATGCCATTCGGCAGCACTGAATGCTTAAGAAATAAAAAACTCTTCTGTGAACATCTACTGCCCTCCACCATGCCAGCACTGCTATCCATACTGGTCTGTTACCCTTGTAGACAGTTAAAATCATTATTTACACACACGTAACTGCACGTAATTTAAGCAAAAGGCATTAATTAAAAAGCTTCTGCTATACAAAACAACCCCAGTGCTTCACTAATGATGACTGTGGTGGCTCACAGAACCACAGGCCAGCAGTGAGGAGCTCCTGAGTTATTTTCCTCGTTATGTTCCAGCCCCAGACTGTCAGGCCTCAGCCAGGCTATTTTAGCCTTTGCTATTTTCTCATTTGCATAACAACAGCTATACAAAATAAACTCTGTTGAAACAGTAAAACTTCTCTTAATCATCATTTAATGTTCCCAGCTGCAGAACAGCCAGGTTTCTCCTCTCTTATTCACCCCTCTTCCCCCAGGGAAGTTTCTGAAGCGGCACTGTTGAGTCAGTCCTTACAGACTGCTCCTCTCTGGCAACCCCAAACACGCTGGCAACAAACGGGGAACAAGGCTTCAAATACCTGCTAGCTCTGTGCTGTTACCCAGCTCTATCCCGGCCTTTGGAGGCCACCTGCACATCAGTCAGGGCTGCAGGAGCACAGTCGTGCATGAAGTGTTTCTAACGGGTCTGAGGAACAGCACCAGCAGGAGGCCTCCTTGTATTTCACCTCTTAAGTAAAAGTTCTGCTTTGTGCACTGAATTATTTTGAATTTACCCATCCCTACTCCCCATCCGGTCCAGAAAACCCCCCCCAGCCGTTCCAGGAGCGCAGAACAGCAGGAGCTGACAACGATCAGCAATCAGCAGGGAGCTGGCAGGCTCTACAGCACTGACAGCGAGAGCAGCGCGATGCACGGCGGGGCTGAGGAACTCTAGGTCCTTGGAAGAGGTTTCCATCTTTATGTCTCCATCCTGCCCTCAGCGGGAAGCAAGGCAAGGTGCAGGGTGTCGCAGAACCCTGGAGTGGCAGCCTCTGCTCAGAACTATGGAGATAACAACGTCCAAGTCCACAGGGGAAAGCACCTGCTGCACAGACCGTGCCCCATCACGTTTAATCACCTCAGCTCTGGCGTTGCATAACGTTTGTTTACTGACACTTCCTCCTGAACTCCGGCCCTGCCGTGACCCTGCAGGCACCCTGCAGCTGGCTGCCAGGCAGCACGGCCACCTGAGACAATGCCCAGACCACGTCCCAGGCACTGGGGGCAGGACAGCTCCCCACAGACTGAGGGTCCCAGGCTGCACCTCGTGAGCCCCGCTGTGTGTTTCACGTGTCTCAAACTTTTTAAACTGTGTTTAGCCCCTCCTCCTTAAAACCTATTGACACACGCAGCCGTCGCCGTGTCTCTCACATCACAGACAGCACGTTACAACGGATCCGTACGGATGGGGCCAGACCTCCCGGCGTGAGCCACGCACGTACTGCAGGAATTACACAGTGCTGGGTACCGAGATCTTCCCCGACAGGACAGCACATGCCACGTGCAGCGACTTCCAGTGGTTCTTTACCACTGATAGCTCAAAAGAGCTGACAGACAGGGCTCGTTGGGTTTGCCTTCTCCCATTTATGGATAAAGCAGAAGAGGGGAAGGGGACAAGAAGCTTTATCACTGTATCAACGTTGATGAGTATTAGATGCAAGCATCCTTAAGCTCTGGGAAAAGGAATAAAGCCAAGGAACACCATGCTGACAGGAGGAGCTCTGCTTTTATGCAGCTACCGTGGTGTCTTAGGCAGCGAGAGGGACTGGGCGATCACTCTGTGGTGGTTACGGCATTGGTTTTATACCCCGCAGCGGGGCACACAGCGCTTCACACGCAGCATGGCACCGACCCTGCCCTGAGAGCTTACAGCCCAGGAGCAGCAGCACGGCCAGAGAGCACAGCCAGGCGGCAGACGACACAGAGCAGAGCCGTACAGCGGGCAGGACCGTTACTGGCATCCACTCCAGCAGGGCAGCACTTCAGGCAGGACGGGAGCAGCGCAGACAAAGGCGAGCGGCGGCAGGCAGCGGGGACGCGGCGGCTCCTTCCCTCAGCCCCGCTCCGAGGCCGCCCCGCGGGGACAGGGACTGCGGCCTCCCGCCGGCACTGCTCCCTGCCCCAGCGCTGAGCCCCGTGCCCGGCTGCCCGGGGCCGAGGCAGGGAGAGCACCGGGCACCGAGGGGCCGCGTCCGCCGGGCAGGAGGCGCTGCCGCAGCCCCGGGGCCGCCCCCCGGAGGCGCTGAGGGGCCGGGCGGGAGGAGCGGGGCCGGGCGGCGCCCCAGAGGCCGGGCGGTACTTACGGGGCCGGGCTGCCTGCCGGGACGCGGGGCCGTCGCTCCGTGCTGGCCGCTGGCGCCTCGGGGCCGCATCCTCATAGCGGGGCGTCCCGCGCCTGGCCCGCGGGGGCCGCTGCGGAGACGGAGACAGAAACGGGGACGGGGACGGGGAGAGGGAGGGCGCCGTTAGGGGGCGGGGGCGGGGCGGGGGCCGCCGGGGCGCGCAGGCGCGGCGGCAGCGGCGGGAGCCCCGCACCGGGCGGAGCGGAGGGGCCGCGAGGGGCCGGGCCGGGCCGGGCGGCGTCGGCCGCGCTCTAAGATGGCGGCCGCGGGCCCGCGCCGCCCGCCCCGCCCGCCCCGCGCCGCCCCCCGCCGCTCCCCGCCCCCCGCCGGCCCCGCGGCCGCGCCGCTCACCTGGGCGTGAGGCCGGGGCCTGCAGGCTCCGCGCAGCGCCGCGCTCGCCGCCGCCGCCCCACCTCCGCCTCGCCCGCCCCGCCGCCGCCATCTTGCGCCGGGACCGCGGGCCGCCGCTGCGCAGGCGCGGAGCCGCCCCGCCCTCGGCACCGCGCAGGCGCCGCCGCCGGGACGCGGCCCCGCGCAGGCGCGCCGCGCCCCCCGCGCCTCGGCCCCGCCGCACCGCGCCTGCGCAACGCGCGGCCCGCGCTCCGGCGGCCGGCGGCGGCGCGTGCGCGGTCGGGAGGCGGCCCCGCCTGCCCCGGCGCCATCTTTACTGAGGGGCGGCAGCGCCCGCCCTGCGCTGGGCCGGGCCCGGCCGCTCCCGGGGCCGCCGCGTGGCGGGGCCGCCCCCAACCCCCCCCTCCCCTCCCCCAACCCCCCCCGGCCGCAGGGCGAGGCCCCGGGGGCTGCCCCCGCCCCCCCCGCCCCCCCCCGGAGCAGCCGCACGCAGCGGGGGGGGCGGCACCGCCTCAGGGCGGGCGGGGCCCGGAGCGGGGGGGGCGCAGCCGGGACCGAGCCACGGGGGCTTCGTGACCCCCCCCCGGCACCGGGGGCTCTGAGCGGGGCCCGCCCGCACGGGAGCGGCCCGGACGTGGACAAACGGACAGACACAGAGGGACAGACACACGGACACACGGCCCCCACCCCCCCCAGCTCCCAGCCCCGACCCCCCCCCGCTGCCCTTTGCCCCCGCTCCCCGTCCCTGCCCCTGTCCCGGTGCCGCTGGCGCAGCAGTTCTGGGGCCGCGCTGTGTCAGCAGCCCCCGGCCCGCGGCTTTGTGCCGGACACACGGCCCCGAGCCCGGCCCGGCTGCGGGGGATGGAGGAGGGGACAGGGGACACGGGGGGGGCCGTGCGGGGCACCGGGAGCGCAGAGCCCAGAGCCCGGCTCCTTGGGACCGCACGGGGCGTGCGGCAGGGGGAGGCTGCGCCTCGCTGTGTCAGCACCCGGCCGCCCCCACCCTGCAGACAGCGCCTGCTGGGTCAGGAGGGCAGTGGGGGTGCTGTGGGGGTGCTGTGGGGGTGCTGTGGGGGTCCTGCTTTGTGCCCCTCCCGGTGCTGAGCCCCCCCCAGGCAGCCAGGAGCGAGCCCTGCAGCCCCCGGGCTGTGTCTGGGAGCAGCTCCGAGGCTCTGGCAGCTGTTGCAGCCTCCCCGCTGGGCTCCCAGCACGGCCGGGCACACAGCAGCGTCCCCCAGCCCGGGGCCGAGGGTCCTGCCTTGCGCTGCGGCCCGGTGCCGAGCCCACCGGGCAGCGCCGGGGCTGGCAGGAGCCTGGCACCCATGGGACGGGGGTGGCACTGCCCTGAGCTGCCCCGGCCAGGCCCCACGTGCGGGGCTTCACCATGCGGGGCCGGGACGCCCGGTGATGCTGAGGGACCTGGTGGTGGCTGCCCGTACGGGACGGGGGCACACCGGGGGTGCCGTGTGCCCGGTGGGAGCGGGGCCTGGAGCTCAGCCCGGGGCCGGGGGGTCCGAGCCGCCCGCTGGCTGCCGGTGCTGGCAGGGACCCGCGCTGTGGGGCCGGCATCCTCCCGTCCCGCTGTCTCCTCCCCGCTGCAGGCCCACAAGGGGTGGCGGCTGGTGGGCTGTATAAAGGCAGGGGAACCTCAGCCAGCTCAAAAGAAACTCCTGGAGCCACTGGTGTTCTCCCTCCCTCCCTCCCTTCACGTGATTCAGCTTCCCCACACCAGGGAAGCCGGGGACAAGTCACTGTAAGTACCCAAACCGAGCCGGCTTTGTGTCCGCCAGGCCCCCCCGGCCGTGCGTGGCCATCGGGGGAGGATGGAGGCTCCGGACCCCGAGCAGGAGGGGGCTCGCCCTCCTCCGCCGTGCAGAGAACCAGGCAAAAACTCTGTGGGGAAACCCTGGACGGTCCCGCAGCCCTGCAGCAGCCCTGCCTGCCGCTGCTGGATGGGGAGGCTCCAGCTCCTGTCCCAGCCCGGCACCCACGGGGCTGTGGGCGGCAGCACATCTCCTGGGGGGCGGCCGGGGTCTGCTCATGGCTGCCGGGGAGGCCCCAGGGCCTGGCTCCCTGCTGCCCCACCACCCACGGGGCTCGTGCCTCGCCCTGTGGTTTGGGGCCGAGCTCTGCAGCCACCGCAGGAGCCGCCTGGAGCACGCCCTGGGGGTGGGCGAGCCCCTGGGTGCAAGGGGGCGGCCGGGGGAGCACCCCGGGGAGGGGGCTGCTGGCCCACGGGCACTGAGGCGATGGGGACCTGGGGGACCTGGGGGACCTGGGCAGTGCTGGGATTTTGGGGTGTGGGGTGCAGTGGAGCCCTGGGGGGGTCCTAGGGTCTGGGCTGCCCCCACGCCGCGGGCAGGGCAGGCAGCAGCCATGTCCCCCCCCGGGTGCTCGGTTCCCCCCGGGACCCCTCCAAGGCTGGCCTGCGCTGCCCCCCTGCTCTGCCTCCAGGTGCGAGATGGCTGCCGGCAGCCTCCTCCTCCTCCTCCTCCTCCTGCCCTGCCTGGCCACAGCCTCGCGCAGCCCCCCCGGCTGCAGGATCCGGATTACCTCCAAGGGGCTGGACCTGGGTAAGGGGCCGGCCGGGACCCTGCTCCCGGGGCCTGGGTGAGAGGCAGGCGGCGGGGGCAGCGGGCGAGGAGCTGAGGCGCGGCCGGGTGGGCGATGCTGTGGGGGCACGGCGCAGGTCCCCCCCGTGCCAGCCCGGCCTCGCTCCGCGTTGCAGTGAAGCAGGAGGGGCTGCGCTTCGTGGAGCAGGAGCTGGAGAACATCACGGTGTCGGACCTGCACGGGCAGGAGGGGCAGTTCCACTACAACATCAGCCAGTGAGTGCCGCCCTCGCCCCCCGCGCGGCGCCCCCCGTGCCGGGCTCACCGCCCCCTCCCCGCAGGGTGAAGGTGGTGGACCTGCAGCTGCCCTTCTCCGACCTGCGCTTCCAGCCGCGGCAGCACCTCGCCTTCGACATCAACAACGCCTCCATCAGCCTGCGCTTCCGCCGCCAGCTGCTCTACTGGTTCTTGTGAGTGCCCCCCCGCTCCTGCCCACCGGGCCACAGCCCCAGGGGGGCATCTGGAGCTGCTCAGAGCTCCGTGCTCCTCCCGTCTCTTCCCCTTGCTTCCAGTTACGACATCGGGTCCATCAATGCCTCTGCTGATGGCGTCCACATCCACACGGTGCTGCGGCTGGCCAAGGACGAGGTCGGGCGCCTCAAGATCTCCAACATCACGTGCAATGCCTCCATTGCCAGGATGCACGCGGGCTTCTCTGGCACGCTCAGGTACCCCCGACCCCGCCGTGGCAGCCGTGTCCCTCTGCTGGGCTGGCTCTGCCCGCACCCAGCTCACCCTGTGCCAGCCCCCTGCGGCCAGGCCGTGCTCTCTTTGAGGCACAAGGGGTGAGGGGACAGGGCTGGAGGCTGCTGCAGAGCTGTTGTGTCCTGCAGGAAGGTCTACGAGTTCCTGAGCACCTTCATTGTCACGGGGATGCGCTTCCTCGTCAGCCAGCAGGTAGGACTGCGAGTGGGGACGGGGCACGGAGGCGACGTGGGGCCTCCCCCGGCCCCGCAGCAGGAGGGGCTGCCCCCAGGGAAGGTGCAGGAGGGTCCGGGTCCCCAGCCAGACCAGGAGCCCTGGCCCTGCCGCCGTGGTTCCCCTCACCCCAGCCATGTCCCTTTCAGATCTGCCCGTCCCTGGAGCACGCCAGCCTGGTGCTGCTGAACTCGCTGCTGGACACGGTGCCAGGTGAGCGTTGTTGTGCGGGACGGGAGCGAGCTGAGCACAGCCCTGCGGGGCGGCCTGCAGGCTTTGCCGTGACAGCGCCTCTTCCTGGCAGTGAGGAACTACGTGGATGACCACATTGGGATCGACTACTCCCTCCTGCAGGATCCGTCCGTCTCCCTGGACACCCTTGACCTGGACTTCAAGGTGCGCACTGCGTCCTGCCCTGCCTCCCCCCGCTTCCCTCGGAGCCGCCCCGTGCCAGCGCGCACCCCGTGCAGCACGGCGCCGGGCTCGCTGCGCTACGGCTGCAGAAACCTCTGCTGCTCACGCCCCAGGGCATGTTCTTCTACCGTGGGAGGGAGAGCCAGGAGCTGGAGAACCACGCGGTGGAGCCGGTGATCAAGGAGACCGAGCGCATGGTCTACGTCGCCTTCTCCGAGTACTTCTTCGACTCGGCCATGCACGCCTACTTCCAGGCGGGCGTCCTGGCCATAGAGCTCGAGGGGGAGAAGGTGCGCAGCGAGGGTCACCGCTGGGCAGGGGCTGGGGAGGGGGGAAGCACCCAGCGGGAGGCAGGAGGTGCTGCCCGGGGAGCAGCTCTGCCGGGGGCAGCAGTAACGGCTCTCATCCAGAGGTTTCTGCTCCCTGCAGGTGCCCAAGGACCTGGAGGTTTTGCTGAGAGCCACCTTCTTTGGGACCATCTTCATGCTGGTGAGGGGAGCTCACCCCTGGGGCAGGCGAGGCACGGGGGGACCCTGGGCGTGTGGGGACACGGCCGTGCCCTGGCTCACCCGCTGCCTCCCCAGAACCCTGCCGTGGTGGATGCGCCCCTGCGCCTGGTGCTTCAGGTGTCGGCCCCCCCCCGCTGCGTGATCAAACCCTCAGGCACCTCCGTCTCCGTCTCTGCCTTCCTCAACATCTCGCTGGTGCCCGCGGGCCGCCCGGCCGTGCAGCTCTCCAGCATGGCCATGGTGAGCGCTGCCCCCCCCCCAGCACAGCCCCCGGCACGCAGGGCAGGAGCGCTGCCCCCCCTGGGAGGGCTGCGGGTCCCAAAGCAAGGGGACAGCAGGGCCCAGGGGCAGCAGGGCTCCCACACGTCTCTCTCCCTAGGAAACGAAGCTGAGCGCCAAGGTGTTCCTGCAGGGGAAGGCGCTGCGCGTGCAGCTGGACCTGCGGCGGTAGGGCCCATGCCGGGGTCCCGGGGGGGCTGCAGGGACGAGCCCCCTCCGCCCCGGCTCACGGCAGCTTTCCCTCCCGCAGGTTTCGCATCTACTCCAAGCAGTCAGCTCTGGAGTCGCTGGCGGTGAGCAGAGCTGCTGACAGCCCAGGGGGGGTCCAACCTCCCTGAGCAGCCCCCAGCCACAGCTGGGAGCAGTGGGGGGGAAGGAGGGGGAAGCCCAGGACCCCCTCTTCCAGCCCAGCCCCTGGGAAGCGCAGGCACAGCCTGTCCTGCCAGGCAGCCCCCCCGCTGGGCGCTCACCCTCCCTCCTGTCCTCTCCTCTCCTCTCCCTCAGCTGTTCTCGCTGCAGGCCCCGCTGAAGACCCTGCTGCAGCTCACCATCATGCCCATCATCAACGGTAAGCAGCCCCCTGCCCGCAGAGGCTGGGCTGGGGCAGGGGCACGCTGCTTACTGCGCCTCCTCCCTGCAGAGAGGACGAGGAAGGGGGTGCAGATCCCGCTGCCGGAGGGCATGGACTTCACCAGGGAGGTGGTCACCAACCACGCGGTGCGTGAGCACGGCCGGGACAGCCCGGGCCCCGCAGGAGGCACCGTGCCCAGCGGGGCGCAGGCACAGGTGGCCCCGGGCTGATCGGCTTCCCCTTGGCAGGGATTCCTCACGGTGGGAGCCGATCTCCACTTCCAGAAGGGGCTGCGGGAAGTGATCGAGAAATACCACGCCGTCCCCGCGACCCCCGCAGCCCCCACCTCGCCCCCCGCAGCGCCCCGCCAGCCGTAGCTCCTCCTCGCTCCTTCGCGCTGGACAGATCCCGGGCTGGACCCGGAGGCTGTAGGTAGGAAGCGGCCCCCCCGGCACCACCAGAACACCCCGCAGGGCGCCCCATGCCCTGGTGGGTGGCAGCAAGGCGGAGATGGCTGCTCTGGGAACCCCTGCTGCACCCCTCTCGTTACACTAATAAACCACTCGACGCCAACCCGCGCTGCCTCGCTGCTTGGAGGATGGGCCCACGGCTGCCAGCCCTGGGGGAGAGCCGAGAGAGGCAGCGCTGCTCCCCCCGGGAGGCAATGCAGCACCAGAAGGGCCTGGAGCCACCGTGCGTTCCCTGCTCCTGGGGGTGGCTGAGTTCTGGGGAGCCCCAGTGCCCCTGCAGGAGGAGGGTGCAGAGCCCACAGGCCACAGCTCCCCAGGACCCCGCAGAGCGCAGCAGCACTCGGCTCTGCTGGATGCTGGGTGAGGAGCAGAACGCCTGAGAGAGCAAAGGAAAGCAAAGCGAAGGGGAGCAGAGAGGGGGGAGCAGCTGGTTAATGAGGAGCAGAACAACCTCGTTCAGAGAGTTTATTGTGAGGTCCCAAGAGCACTGCGTGCCCCAGGCAGGGGGATTGTCTTCACTGTAAATCACCTTTCGCTGAGATCTGAGAGTGGGTTCAGGGGAGCAGAAAGCCCCTGGGGGGCAGCCCCCACCTGAACTGTGCTTAGCAGGGAGCAGCTGGCTCAGAGCCCGCCTGGGGCAACGTGCGTGCAGAGGCTGCAGTGCAGAGGGGAAGTGGCAGGGACTGCTCCCAGCCCAGAGGGAAGTAACTGCCTCCAGAGACAGACAGGAGGAGAGAGGAAGCCACAGCGCGGAGGCAGCTGCAGGGCCCGGCAGGGAGGGAGCCCCGGGGACTCCTCTCCCCCCTGCCCGCAGGCAGCCCCCCTCCACGCCGCTCGCCCCGGCTGCTGTCCTGCCAGGCTGAGCCAAGTCCCGCCAGCGGCCAGGGCCTCATTCTGTGGCACAGCCAAGCAGCAGCGAGGCCGAGCCATGCAGGAGGCAGCCGGCGCGTGCAGGCAGCTGGAAGCACCACGCGCAGCCGGGGCAGCTCCTAGAAAGGCTCATTCTTAATGAAGCGGCTGAACATGGTGAAGGCAGCGAGGGGCTGGTCTGTGGGCACCATGTGGCCGGCTCCCTGCAGGGAACAGGCAGGAGGAGGGGGGTGTCAGTGCCCCATAGAGCCTCTGGCTGCCCCACGGCAGCGAGCGCCGCTCCCCCTCCACCTCCACGCTGCCTTCCTCAGCGCCGGCCTGCCCGCAGCACGGCCAGCAGCCCCGTGCCCCAGCTCAGCCCTACCTTGACGGTGAGGAAGGCAATGTTGGTGAACTCCTTCACAAAGCCCCCGATCTGGTTCTCACCTCCTACGGTGTAGAGCCAGGGCCGGCGAGCCACCTGCACCTGGGGTTGGAGGCAGCACCATCAGCACCTGGCCCCGGGGCTCCCCCCGCTGCACTGGGCCCTGGGCAGCCCGGAGCTCCCTGGGGCCGGTGCCGAGGCTCAGCCCCTGCTCTGCCCCGTTACCTTCTGGCACAGGGAGTCCACAAACCACTCATCCCCCAGGAAGTTGCAGGCCATGTCGACGTCCCCGTTGTACACCAGGATGCGGTATTTCTGCGGAGCAGGAGGAGCTGAGCACTGTGCAGGGCAGCGGCCCCGGGCAGGCAGGAGGCCCCGTGGGCAGAGCTGCTCCCCCCGCACGTACCATGGCTCCGAGCAGCTTCAGGTACTGCTCGTTCATCTGCATGTAGAGGCGCTTGTAGCTGCGGTTCACCTCGAAGCTGGGGAAGAAGCGTCAGCACCAGGCAGCTGCTCGCCCTCCTGGCCCCGGCCCGGCCCGCAGCTCACTCACCTGCACACCTGCCACTCGGGGGCCTCCGGGGGGATGTGGAGAGCCTTCCGCACCTCCGGGGAGTTCAGGTACATGGTAGGGGCTGTGGAGTTGGTGCACGGCGGGTCCATGCGCACCTTCTTACGGGCTACAGGCATCCGGAACAGGTTCTGGAAGGGGCAGGAGAGGCCCTGCAGCAGCTGCAGCTCCGCGCTGCTCCCCGGGAGGGGCTGCTCTGCCCGCTCAGCCCCCAGGCAGCATGGCCGGGCAGAGGGTGTCACGGCCCCGTGTCACGGCACCATGTCACGGCACCAGGCTCACCTGCCGCCAGGAGAACTTCAGCGGCATCCGGATGAAGGAGTTTCCCAGGTCGTGGGTGATGAGGTAGTCGCCCTCGTACCTGCAGGCAGACCAAGCACGGAGTCGGGCTGAAAGCTCTGGAGGAATGAGGGGCTGGGGAACAACCTGGGGCCCCCCAGGGAAGAGGAGGCCCTGCCAGCAGGCAGAGGCAGCAGGTCCCTGCCCGCCCCACCACGTCCCCCTGCAGGCAGGGAGCCCGCACGCTGCAAACCAGTGCCCAAGGACTCGGCTCCGCTGCTGCGGCCGCTCTCACCTCATGCTCCCGGGGACACCGCCAGCACACGGGGCGTAGAGATTGTAGATGTTGAGGCCGGACTCCTCTACGATCTGGATCATCTCCTCCATCTGCAACGAGCCGCAAGAAGGGCTTGGGACTGAGCAGGATGCTTGAGGGACAGGAGCCACTCACAGGCACTGGAGAGGGGCACACGCCCGGGGCTCTGGCTCCCCCACCTTGAGCGTGCAGTTAAGGTTGGAGTTGTCGTGGAAGTTGCACTTCCCCTGGGAGCAGCAGAAGGTCTGTAAGTCCTTCCACAGCCTGTGGGCAGAGACCAGAGAGCCTGCAGCGAGCTGCCAGAGCTAACACCAACACCGACCAGCAGCCACGGCCACGCTGCAGGACCTCTGCCTGCCCTGGGGGCTGGCAGAGCCCCAAACAGCCACAGCCCTTGGGGCCACGCAGGACGAGGGGCCACCCCCACAGCTCAAGGATCAGCCCAAGCCAGGGATTGCCCAGAAGGCAGGGAGCCAGCCCGTCCCCCACACCGCTCACCCAGCCAGCCCTGCCCCACGCTGTGCCCCCCTCCTGCTCTCCCAGGGACAGAACCAGCGCCAGCGCTCCCCCGGCTCTTACTGGGTTCCCAGCAGGCCGTGGTAATAGGCGAAGTAAACCAGCGAGTTGTCATTGATCTCATAGGAGGAGAGGCCGTTTCCCACGGCGATTCCCTGCGAAGCAAGAAGGAAACAGCTCTGCGGCGTCCCAGCTCCCCGCAGGGCGGCCACAGCGGCACCAGCGTCAGGCAGGAAGCAGATGCGGCCCCAGCTGCGGCCCTGTTTACTCCACGGTGGGGAACAGGAAAGGTTGCGGGTGCCTGAGGGCTGCCCCAGTCCCACGCAGCAGGGACACATCCGCCGGCAGCCGCTGCCAGCACCCCGGGGGAGATGAAAGGCGGCGGGGCCAGGCCCTGGAGCGGGCCCCACGCTGCAGCTGCCGGCCGGGCCCCGCGAGGCCGTGCCGAGCCCCCCGCCCCCAAGCCCCGCGCAGAGCGGCGCCGCTCACCTTCAGGTTGAGGCTGGGGTCCTGCATCACCCACTCGGCCAGCGTGGGGATGTAAACCCCCCCGTAGCTCTCCCCCGTGAGGAAGAGGTCATTCTTGGAGTACTCGGGGAAGAGCCGGAAGAATTCCTTCAGCGCCAGGTAGTTGTTGTGAGCGACCTGCAGGCACAGGGGGTGAGCACAGCCCGCGGGGCAGGCACAGGGCCGGGTGCTCCCAGCAGCCAGGGTCACTCGCCTCAGTGTCGTTCGTGGCGTACTTCTTGTCATCAGAGTACGAGAAGCCAACGCCAGCAGGGGACTCCAGGTAGAGCATGTTGGCAACCTGCGGGGACAGCGGGGAGCTGCAGCACAGGGGAAGCCCTCCTGGCTCCCAGGGCGAGCTGCTGAGGCAGAGGGCTCCTGGCCTTCATCTACAGCAGTGTTTGTGTCTGCAGCACCAGTGCTGCACTGGAGGGCCGCGGTGCTGCCCCACTGGGAGCGGGTTTCAGAGCAGGGGGGGTCAGGCAGAGGAGGCTCAGCCCCGCCGGAGGGCAGCAGGAGCTGGCCTGGAGCCGCCCGTGCCCCTTCAGGAAGCGGCTGCTCAGGCAGACGGGGCCACTCCCTGCCAGCACCCTGCCCCTACCTTGTTCCAGGCGTAGTCGTTGTACTTCAGGCTGACCCCGTCGGGCTGCACCTGCGGGGGGGGAGACGGCGGCGGCCGCCGGTCAGCGGGCACGGCTGGGACGGAGCCCCCCCAGCCCCCGTCCACCAGCACTGACCAGGAAGGGGCCGTGCTCCTTCAGGAAGCCCTCCATGGAGCTGCAGCCGGGGCCGCCGTTCAGCCACAGCACCACGGGGCTGCCGCGGGGGTCGCTCTGCGCCTCCACGAACCTGCGGGAGAGCCCCGGGAGGGCACCGGGACGGCCCCGTGAGCGCCCGCACGGCCCCGGCCCGGCCCGGGGGGGGGGGCCGCCGGCGGGTCCCGTTCCCCCCCCACGTACCAGTAGTGCAGGCGGGCGGTGGGCCCGGCGCGGAGGTGCCCCGAGAAGTGCCGGAAGGCCGCCTGCTTCGGCAGCCCGGGCAGGGCGCCCACCTCGTGCTCGGGCGGCGCGGCCAGGCCCGGCCCCGGCCCCGGCCCCAGCGCCAGCAGCAGCGCGCACAGCACGGGCACGGCCGGCAGCATCTGCGGGACGGGGACACGCACAGCTGGGGGCGCGCCCAGGGGCCCGGCACGGCCGCGGAGCCCCCCCCGGGCCCCGGAGCTGCCCCCGGCCCCGCCGCCCCCCTCCCCCGCTCCCGGTGCCCCCCCGCTGACCCCGCTCTCGCAGCGGCTCCCGGCGGCGCAGCGCCGCGGGCACGTGACAGCCGCCCATATGACCCCCGCCGGTCACGTGCACGGGGAGTTGGGGCGGGGCTCCGAAGGGGGGCGGGGCTCTCGACGGCCAATCGGCGCGCCGCCCACGCGCCCGGCCCCGCCCACCCCCACGCCGCGCGCGGGTCCCGAGCCCGTGGGCACCGCGTGACGGGGGGGGGGGGGGAACCGGCACGGAGCGGGGCGGCCCCGACCGGCACCGACACCGGCACAGCCCGGCAATGCACGGCCCCGCCCGGCCCCCCCGTGGCAGCCCCACGCGTGGGCTCCGCGCCGCGGGACCGGACCCAACCCCCCCGGGCCGGTGCCAGACCCCGGCGGTGCCGCGGCCCCGGGACCGCCACCACAGCGCCCCGGGCAGCAGCGGGGCCGTGCCCCGGGACAGGCGGCACCGGGGGCACGAGTGGGGAAGCACGGAGGGGTGGGGGGGTGAGGGGGGGTGGGGGGAGCACCCCCGGTCCTGCTCCCGCTCCCGGTCCCGGCCCCGGCCCCGCCGCCCCCCCCGGCCCCGAGCACTAGGACCCCCCGGCCCCGGCCGGCAGCAGCTGCCCGGAGCCGCCCGGGCCGGGTAAAAATAGCGGCGGGGCCATGGCGGAGCCCGCGGCCCCGGGGCGCGCCCCCGCCCGCTTCCACCGCGTGCACGGCGCCAACGTCCGCATGGACGCCGCCCGCACCCGCGCCACGCGCGTGGAGAGCTTCGCCAACGCGCTCTGCTTCAGCCAGGAGCCGCTGGCGCCCGGCGAGATCTTCCTGGTGGAGATCGAGGAGAAGGAGCCGGGCTGGTGCGGCCACCTGCGCGTGGGGCTGACGGCCCGCGACCCGCAGAGCCTGCCCGCGCTGCCCGAGTACTCGCTGCCCGACCTGGTCAGCCTGGGCGACTCCTGGGTGTTCGCCATCACCCGCAGCCACAACCGCGTGGCGCCGGACGGCGAGGAGGCGCCGCGGGAGCGGGGCCCGCTCTGGGCGCCCGAGCTGCTGATCGAGCGGCTGCGGATCCCCCGCGACAAGCTGGTGGGGCGCAGCCGGCCCGGCCGCTACAGCCACGTCCTGGACGAGCTGTACCGCACCAACGCGCTGCCCCCCACCGCCCGGCGCAGCCGCATCGGCGTGCTGTACGCCCCGCGGCCCGACGGCACCGCCGACATGCACATCGTCATCAACGGCGAGGACATGGGGCCCAGCGCCCGCGGGCTGCCCGCCGCCCGCCCGCTCTACGCCGTGGTCGACGTCTTCGCCTCCACCAAGAGCGTCCGGGTGATCCAGGTGGAATACGGCCGTGGGTATCTGCCCCCGCGGGCACAGAAATGGGGGGGGAGGTGGTTGCCCCGTGGCCTCACGGGCAGCGTCTGAGCGGGGCACGGGGTGTGGGGCACAGGGAAGCAGGCGGGGGTCCCCACAGAGCATAGGTGGGACCACTCGTGGGCAGCTCCTGTGGGCTGTGCTGCACCATGCTGGGGCTGGGGGCGTGGGAGCAGCTCCCCCATGTGTGGGCATGGAGCCGGCAGCACTGGGGCAGAGCCAGCCTGAGGGTCTCGTCCCGTTCCATCCCATCCTGTCCCATCCCATCCCGTCCTGTCCCACGGGCACGAGGCAGGCGGTGCCGGGGCCGTGCTGCTGTGGCACGTGAGCTGACAGCCTGCGGTGCCGCCCGCACTTGGGCAATGTCCGGGCGTTCCTGGTGGTGCCAGCGAAGGCATCCCAGGCAGGGTGGGGAGGGGAAGCCCAGCGCGGTCACTGGCTCCTGCGAGCACTCAGGTGCTAATTAGCACCACGCTGGAAAAGCCAGCACGTGCTCAGAATTACGGGAGACGTGAGCCAGAAGGAAACCGAGCTCCTGGCTGGGCCGCCCTCACGCTGCCTACCCCCGATGTTTTATATAAGTGGGAGATAATGAGCTGCCTGCATCACAAGGCCAGAGACAGCTCAGTGAGACACCGGCCCCGGGGCAGGCGGCCTCCTGCACCCAGCGCCTCTCCCACTGGCCCAAAGTTCAGCCACTGCCGTCCCAAGGCTGGAACCCGGCTGTGCGGGGGGTGACCGGCACCCAGCTCCCTGCCGAGCTGGGCAGGCCGTGCTCCCTGCCCTCCGCAGACTGGGGCAGCTGCTCTTGCTGCAACACTTCCTCTGGGTTTACAAATCAGTTCGGGGGCAGACAGTGAAGTGAAACCCAGAGGGGAGCAGCCGGAGCGCAGCACTGCGAGGGGGAAGGGAGAAGGGAGAGGGCAGGGAGCTGCCGGGGCCCGGGGCGGCTGCTGCTTCTCACCGAGCACTCAGGGCGCCGCAGCCTCGTGGCCCTGGCACGCAGAGATAAAGATAAGAGCTGCAGACGCCCCAGAGCAGCACAAGGCCAGGAGCCGGCGCAGCGCGGTGTGCTCACAGAGCTCGGCTTTGCCTGCTGCTGTCTCGAGGCCCCGGCGGCCACGTGAGAGCGAGGGCAGCGTGACACCGCGGGCAGCGTGACGCCGTGGGCTCTGCTCCTCCTCGTGAGGAACCGCGACCCGCAGGCAGCGAGCCAGCTCCGGGCTGTGTCGGCGAGCAGGGGCCACCCCACACCCACACTGCTGGGGGCCGCCGCGAGCTCACAGAAGAGGAACGGCCGTGTCACAGCGCAAGGCAGGGGCCGAGCCCCGCGGGAAGGCAGGCGGCCCAGGAGCATCATGTGAGGCCTCTCTGCGGCCAGAGTGCTGGAGAAGTTGCTCACGCAGTCTGGCAGGCGTGCAGGCCACCCGGGGGACGGGGATGAAAGGAAAACACCGCGTGGGCATGCGAGCCTCGGGGGGCCCACGTGGCAGCCCGGAGAGAAAACAAATGCAAAACAGCCGGAGTCGGGCAGCAATTCGGGTCAGAACTGCGGAGCTCTCCAGCTCTGACCCTGGCTGCAGCGCCCAGCACAGCCCAAAGCCCTGCACGGCGAAGCTCTGCAGGCGAGAGCTGCCCAGCGGCACCCAAACTCCCCAAATGCTGCCCAAAAACACGGGGCCAGCGGGGAGCCCCCCCCGCAGCCCCCTCGGCACACGGCAGCCCCAGCCCCTGCCTCTTTCTGCTCTCTCGCAGTGCCCTCGCTGCAGACGCTGTGCCGGCTGGTCATCCAGAAGCACGTCGTGCACCGCCTGGCCATCGACGGCCTGGACCTGCCCCCGCCGCTGAAGCACTTCTGCAAACACGAGTGAGGCGCCCGCGCCCCGCAGGGACCTCCCCCCCCCTCTCCGGGTACGGCCGCGCTCGGGGGCACCGCGGGGCAGAGCAATAAACGCCTCCAGCCACGGCCCGAGCAGTGCTGGTGCGGGGGGCGGCGGAGGGGGAGCGGTGCCGGGGGGGGCCGGGCAGGGGGTGCGGGCGCTGTGTGCTCGAGCAGCTCCTCCTGGAGCCCCGAGCGGCTCAGAGCACTGCTGGGGGCCGGCACCAGTGGCCCCGGCGCGGGGTCCCGTGTCTGGTGAGAGCCTGCAGCGTGCACGGGGCTGCCCGGGGAGGTGTGGGTGCTGCCGCAGGGTGTCCTGCCCGGCCCCGCTGCCCGGCCTCACGTGGAGGTAAATTACAGCCGGGCCCTGTCCCGGCCACGCAGTTTCGCTCTTGGGAAAGATGTTTACGCTGAGAAGGGGATGACTGATTTCCTGTGCTCCCCGTGAAGGCTGGGAGGGCCGGGCGCTGCCCCACGTGCAGGGAGCAGCCCCTCGGGCGCACACCGTGCAGCTGCTCACAGCAGGAGGTTGGTGCCCGCTGCGGCCCCGGCTGCTGGGTGCTCCGGGGGGAGCCCAGGGCCCGAACTCATCCCAGTCCGCACCGCGGGCTCTGTCTGTGGGCCTGCACAGACCTTACAGGCTGCTCCTGACTGCAGCCGGTGCTGCCTGCCCAGAGCCACACGGAGCCATCCCCAGGGGCAGGGGGTGCGCCAGGCCGGCAGGGCGGCAGGCAGAGCCTCCCCATGGAAACGCAGCTGTGAGCTTAGAGAAAGGTGTGTTAGGAAACACGGCGCTATGTTTAGACAGCCAGATTTGATATTATCAGATTCTGTTACAAAACCTCGACTGGGAGGAAATCCCCGGCCACGCGGCACTTCCACCCGGCCAGCTCCGAAGCCGAGGTGTTTGCGGGGCGCTGCCGGGGGCAGCACGGGGTGAGAGCCCCGCAGCACGGTGCCGCTGCTCCCCGCTGCCACCCGGACCCCACGGCCACGGGATGCCACCCGCTGTGCCCACAGCCTCAGGATGGCTGCACCAGGGAGAACCGAGCTCCCCCGGTGCAGGGCAGCTGCCTCGGGCCGGGCACAGCCCCGCGTGCTCTTTTCGGTGTTTTTTTGTCCCCCACCCCCGTGTTCAAAGCTCTGCGCTTCGCCGTGGCTTTGTTTGCACGGCTGTGACCCCCAGCGGCTCCCTGCTTCCACCCAGCGCGGAGGCGGCCGTGGGAGGGAGGGCGGGTTCCATTTCGGTTCCATTTTTGGAGGAATTAAGAGCAGCTGCCACGGCCAGACAAACAACTTCCCCGCCCGGGCAGCGCCGCCAGCAGCACACATTGCCACCCACAGGATCCTGGGCACAAGGGCTCACACCTAACTGCAGGGCAATGAAATTAAACGAGAGATGAAATTAGAGAGGCAGGAGGAGGTGTCAGAAACCCTGCCGCAGCGAGGAGAGGCCTGGCTGCCCCACTGGCAGGGGAGGGGCGGCCGCAGGGACACGGCAGCTCCCAGGCCGGTTTATTGGCGTTGCACAACACCTCGCAGCTGGATGCTGGAGGACCTGCAGGCGCTGGCCACGGATCACTCAGCTCTATCACATGCTATTATCCCATCACCTCCTGCCCCACGCCACCCTGGGCTCGCTGCCAGCCACGTTTCCTGCTGTCGGGTCAGCAGCTCCTTCCCCGTTACGGTCCTGTCAGGGACTCGTGGAGCTCCTCAGCTCCCCCACGCAGGAGGCAGCGCTCGCCCATCTGACAGAGGTGGCGAGGAGCCAGCTGATCCCTGCCGTGGGGAAGGACACAGGCAGAGACTCTCCAGGGACTCCCCCCAGGAGGCTGCTGTCACTGCCCTCCCAGCCTGGCTGGCACCACGTCCCTTGTGCCACCGCCTGCCCGGCACCTCTGGCTGCGAGGCGTTTCTCCCCGAGCCCAGCACAGCCAGGACGTGCTGGCCAGGCAGCAGGAACGCAGGCTGGGCTGCCCCGTGGCCATCCCCAGGGACCCGCCCGGTGCCAGCCGGTGCCTGTCGGCTGTGCTGAGCCGCCGCGGGGCCACCCAGGCTCCGTGCAGCCATCAGGGGCCGCCTGAGGGGCTCGTCAGCCCCTCGCTTCCTCCCCTCGTTGCCCCTCGGGCGTTCCGCAGCCCCGTCCGGCTGCAGCCCAAGGGCCGGGGAGCACCGAGCGCCCAGGGACCGGCCCCGGAGGAGCCCCCGGGAGCTGCAGCCGCGGGCGGGCCCCGAACCCCCGCGGGACTCCCGGCGGCTGCGGCCGGGGCTGGCACCGGGCAGCGCTGCCGGGGCTGGGGGTGCCCGGAGGAGCCGGGTGGGGCCGTGTGGGGCCGCTCGCGGCGCACCGCCACGGCAGCGGGGGGCTCGGGGCAGGCCCGGAGGAGCCGCGGGGCGGGCGGAGCGCACGGCACCGTCCGGGAGCGCTGCGGGGCGGCAGAGCCCGGCACCGAGCCGCAGGGGGCGGCCCCGAGCCCCTCGGACGGCCCCGTCCTGCCCGCGGCGCTCCGGGAGCTGGCGGGGCCCCGCGCCCAGCCGCAGGGCACCGGAACCGGAACCGGAACCGGCACCGCCCTGCGCCGCGGCCGGGCCCCGACCGGAACCGGAACCGGAACCGGCATCGGTACCGGGTCCGCCGCGGGGGAGGGCCTATCCCAGCACGCCCCGCCCCCTCGCGGGGAAGCCGCCAATCACGGCCGGGCGCGCCGTGACGTCACGAAGCCGGCAGCGCACCCCTCAGGCGCTCAGCAGAGCCCCCAGCACCGCCCCCAGTCGCGGTCCCGCCCCCCTCCTGCAGGCTGGCCAATCACGACCGCGCTCTGGCGATTGGCAGCTGTCCCGCCAACCGGCGCCGCGCTTTCCTCCGCCCTCCCGCCGACCGACGGCGCGACGGACCAATCACCCGCCGCTTCCGCCGCGTGGGCGGTGCCTCCCTCCCCGCCGCCCGTGCCGGTTCCGGGTGGCCGCGGGGATGGCGGAGGCGGGCGGGGACCTGCGGGGGGCCCTCAGCGACACCGTGCTGAGCCTGGAGCGCCTCGACACCGACCTGTTCCGGTGCGCGGGGCCGGGCCGGGCCGCACCCCCCCCGCCGCCCCCCTGCCGCCGCCCCCCGCCGGCCGCTGACGGCGCCGCCGCTGTCCCCCCAGGGGCCGGCACCACTGGGTGCCCGCCACGCGCCGCCTGTTCGGGGGGCAGATCGTGGGGCAGGCCCTGGTGGCGGCCGCGCACGCCGTGAGCCGCGACGAGCAGGTGCACTCCCTGCACTGCTACTTCGTCAGGGCAGGTGGGCACCGGGGGGCGGGGGGGGAACGGGGGGGGAATGGGGGGCACCGGGGGAACGGGGGGAACGGGGGGCACTGGGGGGGAACGGGGGGGAACGAGGGAACCGGGGGAGCCGGGGAGAATGGGGGGTACTGGGGTGAACGGGGAGGAACGGGGGCACCGGGGGGGAACGGGGGGCTGGGGGGCACTGGAGGGGAACGGGGGGGAACGAGGGAACCGGGGGTACCGGGGGGGACAGGGGGGAACGGGGGGGGCGGGGGGGGAGTGGGGGGCACCGGGGGAACGGGGGGCGCTGGGGGGGAACCGGGGGGGACGGAGCAACGGGGGAAACGGGGGGGGAACGGGGGGAAACGAGGGGACACCGGGGGGCACTGGGGGTAACTGGAGGGGAACGAGGGAACCGGGGGTACCGGGGGGGGCAGGGGGGAACGGGGGGACACCGGGGGGAACGGGGCCGAGCCTCCCCGAGCGGTGCCGCTGCCCGGGGGGGGCCGTGCCGGTCGGGGTGCCCCGAGCTGCGGCTGCCGCACGGTGCCGGGGCTGTGCTGTGTGTGCCAGGGGACCCCGCGGTGCCGGTGCTGTACCAGGTGGAGCGGACCCGCAGCGGGAAGAGCTTCTCCGTGCGCTCCGTGAAGGCCGTCCAGCACGGGCAGCCCATCCTCATCTGCCAGGCGTCCTTCCAGCTGTCCCAGCACAGCCCCCTGCAGCACCAGTTCACCATGCCCGCGGTGCCGCCGCCCGAGGAGCTGCTGACCCAGGAGGAGCTCATCGCCAGGTTCCTGCAGTGAGTGGGGCGCTGGGGGCGCGTGGCGCCTGCTGCCTCTGTGCTGGGCCTTGGGGAGGCGCGGGGGCAGAAGCGGATGGGAGAGGATCGCGGTGACAGCCTGCAGAGTTCTCAAACGCGTGGGACAGGGCCGGGACCGGGACCCTCCTGCCCCTCTGGGGGGGGCCCTGGGCTGAGTCTGCTGCCGTCAGCCCTGCCCTGGGCCTTCCCAGGACGCGGGGCATTGAGGTCACTCCTCCCTGTTGTCCGAAGGAATCCCAACTTGGCAGAGAAATACAGAAGGCGCCTCAACAAGATCCAAGCGGAAAACGTGCCGATTGATATCAAACCCGTCAACCCGCCGGATATATTCACCACGGAGCAGCAGGAGCCGAAGCAACTCTTCTGGGTGCGAGCCCGCGGCTACATAGGTGGGCACTGCCCGAGGGGCTCCCGCTGCTGCACGAGCCGGGGGCTGGGGCTGCGCCTCACCCTGCGGCTGCACAGCACGCTTGTGACAGGGCTGGGGGGGTCACAGCTCCCCCCTGTGCCCCAGGCCTGTGGGATCTCGGGGCTGAAGCACCACGGGGCAGAGCCTGACACGGTGCCCGTTTGGCACATTCAGCCAGGGGCATGGCCAGGGCAGTGGGTATAAAGCTGCATGGGTAACATGCCAGCCATGTAACATGTTGGGTAACAGCCGGCCCTGGGGACACGGAGCTCTGGAGCTCAGTGCCACAGCTCCTGCCCAGGGGTGTCCCGCAGCACCCCGCGCTGCTTCCTCGCAGGAGACGCCGACATGAAGGTGCACTGCTGCGTGGCCGCCTACATCTCGGACTTCGCCTTCCTGGGCACGGCCTTGCTGCCCCACCGGCAGTACAACGTCAAGTTCATGGTGTCCCTCGACCACTCCATGTGGTTCCACGCTCCCTTCCGGGCTGACCACTGGATGCTCTACGAGTGCGAGAGCCCCTGGGCGGGTGAGTCCTGCCCGGTTCCTGGGCACCGTGTGGCCGAGGCCGGCCCTGCCCCGGCGGGGACCGGAGGGCTCGCGGTCTGACGGGCGCTGCCTGCAGGTGGGTGCCGAGGGCTGGTGCACGGGCGCCTGTGGCGCAGGGACGGGGTCCTGGCTGTCACCTGCGCGCAGGAAGGAGTCATCAGGGTGGAGCAGAAACCGACCCAGAGTAAACTCTAGCCAAGGGCGCCGGCGGCAGCGGTGGCACCAAGCTCCCTGTGCCGGGGCTGAGGCCTGCGGAGGAGCCTGCACCAAACTGGCCGTGGGCGAAGGCAGAGCCCCGGGCAGCAGAGGAAGGAGCAGCAGAGAATGGGCTGAGGGGCCCGGCCTGCCGGAGTGCTGGTGCCAGCACCTCGGTGCTGAGCTGGACCTGCACAGGCAGCAGTGATGCCCCCTTTCACCGCCTGTCAGCGCGTAATGGTGTCCTGAGCTCAGCCAGCCTTCACCCAACGTAAATAAAGCCATCACGTGAACGGGCGAGCTGTCCCCTGGAGTTTGTCCCCTTGGCTCTGGGCGGCTGCGTGACTCCGAGGGAGCTTCTCGTGGCAGGGCAGCGTCAGGGCTCTGGGGGTGGCTGTGTCCCACGGTGGATGGGATCAGAGGAGGGGAAAGCGCTACCGTGACAATCGTTAGCTTCCCCTTCTCACTTCTCCTCACCTCCCCGTGCCCTAATGGATGAGCTGTTGCTGCTCCTGCTGCTGCACCTTGGCCTCCTCCTCAGGGCTGGGCGGGAGAGGGGCCCCCAGCAGCCGCAGTGAAAGGGAACGCGGCCGTTCCCAGCTCCTGGCCTGGGAGCCGTGAGAGCTTCCCACTGATGGGTGCCCCCGTGCAGTGCCAGAGGGGGAAGTGAAGCTGAGCAGACACAGCAGGAACCCCTGCTCTTTTTCCTACCAAGACTTTATTTAATAAAGTCCTTTTTATTATGTGTTACTGGAAGCTCCTGGCCAGAAGCCTTCCTGTCCCTTTAACGCGGTGCCTCTGTGTGCTGGCTGAACCCCATCTACCTCGGGAAGCCCCCGCAGGGAGCAGCCGGCCCCCCAGCAGGCCGGCAGTGTGGGCAGTGAGCACCCGGTGCCGAAGGAAGAACTGACACAGAAAGTGCATTTTCGAGGGGCAGCTCCCAGAGGGGCTGGCCCCGCTCCCAGCCACCACGCGTGGGTTGTGCCGACCCCGCCCTGCCTCCGTGCCCCATCCTGACCCTCGCTGCCCCGGCTCCCGCCCTGGTGCTGCCACCGTGCTGCCCCCACGGACCCTGAGCCCGGTGCCGGCCGGGGCCTCACTCGAGAGGCTCCTTGATCAGACACTCCTTCAGGCTGGGCTGCTGCTGCAGGGGCAGCCCGGCCTCCTGCAGGCCCTGCAGCCGGGCCTCCGAGCGCCGCTTGTCCTTGCCCACCTTCCAGGCCAGGTGGACGTGAGCCTGGAGGAAGGGCCCCAGCAGCGGGTGGCTGTCCTGGGCCTCCAGCAGCTGCAGCGCCTGCTCGCAGCAGCCGTGCGCCTCGCCCAGCTGGTCCAGCTCCTGGTGGCACACGGCCAGCCCAGCCAGCGTCAGGAGGAAGCGGCCGGAGCCGCAGACCCCCAGCCGCTCCTGCAGCCGGCAGGCGTTGGCCCAGGTGGCCAGGGCCTCGCGGTACATGCCGGTGCAGGTCAGGCGCTGGGCGGCCCGCAGGTCCTGCAGGAAGAAGAACTCGAGGAACTCGGGGGAGCGGCGGATCTCGGCGATGGAGTGCAGGTGGGACAGGAACTGCTCGAAGGCTCGGCTCCGCTTGGCGATGGTCTCGGCCGTGAAGTTGCGCCGCAGCCTCTTCCTGGGGAAGGCGATGCCGGCCATGTCACAGCCGAAGCGGCTGCGCAGGCGGCGGTTCAGCCGCTCGAAGTCCGAGTAGCGCCGGGCAATGGTGGCGGGCGCCTTGTCGAACTGGCCGGAGCGGATCAGGTAGATGGTGTAGAGCTGCAGGCAGGGAGCCGGGGGTCAGGGGGGCGCCGTGGAGGGGGACACGGCCTCCTGGTGGGGCCGGGACACAGCCAAGCGCACGCAGCAGAGGAGCTGCCGGGACAAGGACAGGGACAGGGACAGAGACAGGGACAGGGACAGGGATGCCATGCCCCACGCCGCCCTGCCCCGGGGCAGGGTTTGGCCCAGCAGAGCGAGCAGGCCCAGCCGGCTGTAGTTACCTGAGGCTCATCTGAGCCGCCAGCACCATCAGAGCAGCACAGGGAGAGACAGAGAGAAATCAGCGCCCACCCGCCCCGGGACGCCCGGCCGCAGGGGGCCCCGCGGCACGGCCCCGAGCGGGGCGCACTCACCACGTACTTGGAGGAGCGCTCGCTAACCACGCTGGCGCTGGTGACCTCGAAGAGCAGCCGCTGCGGCGCGAGGCTGCTCCGCGACTTCCTCCACAGCTCCTGCAGCTGGCGGGTCAGCAGGCTGCCGCCGGGGGGCTTCGCCGCCGCGTCCCACCCTGCGCGGGGACAGGGGCTCAGCGGGGGCACCGGGCCGCCCGGCCCCGTCCTGCCCGCGGGACACGGCCGCTCCCCGGGGCTCCGCGTCCCGGCACCTGCCTCCGTCCTCTGCACCCGCGGCCTCCCCCGTGGGCTCCGGCGGCTCCCCCGGCTCCTCGCCGGCGCCGTCCTCGTCGTCCTCGTCCTCGTCCCCGTCCTCGTCCTCGTGGCTGGCGAAGCTCAGGGTGCCGCTGAGGCGCGTGGACAGCCCCTCGGTGTCGTCCTCCAGCTCCGAGCTCTCGGGGCAGTCCTCGGCCTCGCCGCCGTCGCGCGCCCGCTCCTCCCTGGCGCCCTCCGCGCCCAGCGCGTGCCGCAGGCGGTGCAGGATGCGGGCGGCCATGCCCACGGCCGGGGGACGGCGACGACGGCTCGGCCCCGGCCGCCCCCGCCCGCCGGGACGGGCACCGGGCACGGGGCGGCTCCGGAGCGGCGGCGGGACCCGGCCCCGGCCCCGGCCCCCCCCCCCCGCCTGCCCGGAGCCCCGCTCCCGGCGCGGTGCGGCCCCGGCCCCCCCCCCCGGTGCTCCCGGTGCCCCCGGTGCCGGTCCCGGGGCCGTGCCGCCCTCCCCTCCCCTCCCCTCCCCGCGCCGGGCGGTGCCGTGCGATGGCCGCTCCGCCGCCCGTCCCGGGATCCTCCCTGCGCGGCTCCGCCTCCGCCGGGAACCCGGATCGCGGCGGGGCTGGCACGGCCCGGAACGGCCCCGAGCAGCACCGGGGCCCCGCTCCCCGCACCGCCACGAGCCGGGCGCAGCTCCCCCGTACCCCAAATACCCCCGGTGCCACAGTGCCCCGGTACCCTCACACCCCGGTGCCGCGATGCCCCGACACCCTCATGCCCCGATGCCCCAAATAGCGCAGTGCCCCCATGCCCCCAGTGCCCCCAGTGCCCCGATCCCGGGGTCCCGTCCTGCGGTGCCGTGTCCCCAGCAGCCCCGGGGCTGCCCCGGCCCCGCTGCCCTTGGCCCCCGGCCGGGCTCGCCACGCGCCCCCACGGCTGGGCTGCAGCCACGGCCGGCGTCAGGCGCTCGCCCGGCCTTATTTAGCGCCATTCCTGCTCCCTCCTCGCCACTTTCTTGGGAACGTCTATTAATATCGAGGAACCGGCACAGCTGCTGCCATCGCTCTGCGCCCAGCGCCAGCACCCCGCACCCCGCCCGGGTCTGCTGCAGGCCCGGGGTGCCCCAGGGCCACCCCCGGTACCCCATGTCGAGGGGCGCACCGGGGGGGCTCGGCTCCCGTGGGCAGAATGGGGGGATCCCGGCAGCCTCCCGTCCCTCCCCAGCACCAGGGAGCCCCCTGGGCCTGGTGCCGTGCTGCCTGCGCTGCCCTGAGCCCTCCTGGAGCCCCACGGGGCGAGGGCCACTTGGCCAGCGCGTCCCCCGAGCCGTTAGCCCTGGCAGCGGGACCCTGGCAGGGGCTGCGGCACTGGCGCCCGCGCTCTGGGCTGTGCTGGGAGCCTTCGAGGAGGCCCCGGGCAGGTTTCCACCCTGCCGACGGCACGAAGCGGCGCTGCCTTTTCCAGCCCCGTCTGGGATGAGGGAGATGGGTGCCAGCAGTGCCAGCACCCACCGTGGGGGCCGGGCGCTCCTCGCCCACCCCGGGGCTTCGCAGCCCTGCCACGGCCCGTCCCTCATCGGGGGCTGGGGGCTGCAGGGGGCCTGCCCAGCACCAGAAACGGGGGTGAAGAGCAGGGGTGGGGGTGGCGGGCAGGGGTGGGCAGCCGGGGTGCTGCGGGGGGCGAGGGAGGGGACGGAGCCCGGCCCCTGAGCTGGCCGCCTGCCCCCAGCGGTGCCGCGGGCTTGGCGGGGGCACGTGTGGTGCCATCGGGCCGTGCCCGTGGTGCCGGGTCCGGCACGGCCACGCCGGGGAAGCCCCAGCCCCGGTGTCGGGGGGATGCCCCTGCTCGGGGGCTATTTTTAACCCCCTCCTTGCTGAGCTGCCCCGGGGCGGGGGGGGCTGAGCAGGGGACGGAGCCACGTTCCTGCCAAGGCTCCGGTGTCCCTCCCTGCAGGGCTTGAATTTCTATCCCGGCTTCAGACCCACGTTTAATCCCCAGCTCTTGGCCAATAACGCTTTGGCTAAATTAGGTAAAATGAGCCCGTTGCCAATGAGCGGGGCTGGATTTGCACCGGGGAGCTGATAGGCTGCCGGGCTGGGGGGCCAACGGCTGGGGGCACGGGGACACTACAAATTGGGGAGCCAGGGAGCTTCTGGGGGCTTCTGGTGCGTGCGGTGGTGACACCCTAGGGGAGGAGAGCAGCAGAGATGGCGTCAATGGTAAGAACCTCGGTGGTGCCGCGTGCCGGGGCGAGCTGCAGCTGGGCCGGGGGCGCTGGACACCGCGGGCACTGGGGGATGCGGAGCTGTGCCAGGGCACCCCTGCGGGAGGGACGGTGCCCACGGGCTACAGCTCCGGGGCTGGCCAAGGCGGGAGGTGGCAGGGGACATTGGGGCAGCGCAGGGCCCCCGCGGGACGTGCACCGGGGAGAAGAGGGCACTCGTCTGCCCGGGGAGCGAGCGGGTTCCTGGGGACGTCGGAGCAGCCCCGGCTGGACCTGGGTTGTGCGAAGGCGCTGAAAGCTGAGCGCTGGGTCATGCGACACTGCCGCAGCCCTGCGCCGCCCGCGCCTCCAGGAGAAACCCGATCCTGGGCCGACAGGTGCCCGTGGATGCAGACCGCTGCTTCCTAAAAGGGGAGCCGAGGAGATCCCAAAAATAGTGCTGCGTGCCTGGGATGCCAAGGCAGCACGGGGGGGACGGTGGCCCCTGCGTCATGGAACCCCCAGCGAGCGGCCCTCGGGGTGGCTGCGTGGATGCTGAGCCGTGGGGGCTGCCCGGGGCCATGGCTCAACGCGGGCATGGGCAGCACCATGCACACCACTCACCCCACTCACACCTCCACCCCAAGTGCCGTAGGGTGACGCTGTGCGAGGGCTCCACGGGGAGGCCAGGGGGTCCAGGACCTGACCCTGGGTAGGGCCCCGCTGCAGAGCCCCTCGTCCTGCTGCCCCCAGACAGGGGCGTGCGAAGCCAGCGCTGACCCCTTCGCCCCTTGTCTTGCAGACGGACCAGCAGGCGGAGGCCCGCGCCTTCCTCAGCGAGGAGATGATCGCTGGTGAGCGAGGGCAGCGCCAGGGAGCGGGCTGGGGCCCGGCGGATGCACAGGGCCAGGGTCCACCCCGGTGCCCGAGGTCCCATCCCCGACCCCCCCCATCCCCGCAGAGTTCAAGGCTGCCTTCGACATGTTTGACGCGGACGGCGGCGGGGACATCAGCACCAAGGAGCTGGGCACGGTGATGAGGATGCTGGGCCAGAACCCCACCAAGGAGGAGCTGGATGCCATCATTGAGGAGGTGGACGAGGATGGTGAGCGGCGGGTGGCGGGTGCTGGGGCGGCTGCCGGGGCCGGTGCCCTGACCTGAGCCACGCTTCCTCCCCGCAGGCAGCGGCACCATCGACTTCGAGGAGTTCCTGGTGATGATGGTGCGCCAGATGAAAGAGGACGCCAAGGGCAAGTCCGAGGAGGAGCTGGCCAACTGCTTCCGCATCTTCGACAAGTGAGTGGGGCGGCGCTGCCCGCGGTGCCTGCCCGCGGCGGGCGAGCGGGGCCCATCCTGGCCGTGCTCTCCCGCAGGAACGCGGACGGCTTCATCGACATCGAGGAGCTGGGCGAGATCCTCAGGGCCACCGGCGAGCACGTCACCGAGGAGGACATAGAAGACCTGATGAAGGACTCAGACAAGAACAACGACGGCCGCATCGACTTTGATGGTGAGCGGTGGCCCTGGCTGCAGCGGGCTGTGCGTGCAGCACGGCGGGGGCTGACGGCGCCGCTCTCTTGCAGAGTTCCTCAAGATGATGGAGGGCGTGCAGTAAGGGACCAGACATTCCTCGGGCCAGCCGCTGCGCCCAGCCCCGCTCCGCCGCCGGGGGAGCAGCCCCGCCGCAGCGCCTGGCCCCGGCCGCCCGCACAGCGGGAGCCCTGCCCGCACCGGGGCCCTGCTCTCGCCCTGTGGCCAGCGGCTGAGCTTTTCCTCGACGCTGTCAGATGTGGTTTATGGTTGAGCCTCATTAAAAGGGGAAAGGCTGAGCTGCCGGTACAGGATTACGCTGGGTTTGCACGGGGAGGGTGCTGTGGTGCTGTCCCCAGGGCAGGGGGGGTGCAGGGATCCTCACGGAGGGGTGCGCCGTGCCACACCACGCCGTGCCATGCCCCACACCACGCCGTGCCGTGCCCCACACCACGCCGTGCCGTGCCACACGGTGCCGCCTGGCTCACCACGAGGCCCTCATGCAGCGGGGCAGCGCGGGGCAGCGGTTCCCACGGGCTGCTGGGCAGGTGCCAGCGCTGAGCTCAGAGTTTCCATGCAGAGCGGCCGCTTCCCACAGCAGCGGGACGGGGAGCGCGGCCCCGTTCCCACAGGCTGGGGGTCCCGGCCGGCAGTGCCTGCGGGGCTGCTCCTGCCCGCTCCGGTGGGAGCACGGAGGATGCAGGGGGGGCAGCGTCACCCCGGGGCCCTGTGGGCCTGCAGGGAAGGAGGTGGGGAGCTGGCAATGAGGTGGGGGAGAGCAGCAGCCCCCCCAGCAGGGGTTAAGGCGATGCTGGAGCAGCTCCGTCCAGGGAGCCCGTGCCAGCCCAGCCCATGCCAGAGCTCCCCGGGGACCTGTGGCCTCGCACGGCCTCTGCAGCCGGGGAGGAGCGCAGCCATGGGGGCGCCAGGGGCGAGGGCAGAGCTCCTGGGTTCAGGAAGCACCCAGTGCCCGTGGGGAGAGCGGGACCGGCCCCACGCAGGGCCCTGGTGCAGAGCCCATCAAATCCCTGTGGAGCCAGGGGCCACCGCAGCCGGGCTGCGTCCAGATTCCTCCCCTATGGCACCGGGACGAGGGGCTGCGTGCGGGGCACGGGGGGCAGTGGGGACGTGCGTGGCCGCCCAGGCTGCTCTGTGCAAGGCGGCGGCCGGGCACCGGCAGCTGGTGCTGCAGCTGGGGGGCAGCGCCGACGGCCCCCGGCTGCGCGAGGAGCGGCGCGGGAGGAGCGCGGAGGCGCGGGAGCTCAGCGCCGGTAAGGGACCTGCACGGCGGGCGGGGGGCACGGAGGGGGCGCCCCAGGAAGGGGGGCAGGGATCCCCTCAGCGCCCCCCATCCTGCAGGGCTGCGGAGCGCGCTGCTGGCGGGGCTGCGGCAGGCGGAGAGCCCCGAGGAGCGGCGGGAGCTGGAGCGGCTGTGGGTGCTCTTCCTCTCCGCCCTGGAGCTGTTCCTGCAGGACCTGCGCCAGGCCCAGCGCCTCTGCCGCCTCTTCTCCCTGCAGGGGGGCGGCGCGGCCCTGCTGCGCACCGGGCTGGGGGGACGGCGAGGGGGGGGGCCCCGAGCAGCCCCCGGCCCCGCCGTGCCTGGAGGAGGAGATGGAGCAGGTGAGGGCCGTGCTGGCGGAGATGGAGAGCACGGCCAACATCCCCCTCTGGACGGTGGAGGCCACGCAGGCGGCAGGGCCGGGGGGGCTGGGCGCAGCCCCCACATCCCAGGGGTCAGGGCCTCGTGCGGGGCCCTGCTGCAGCGTCCTGTGAGCTGGGGCAGGGGATGGGGCAGCAGGGCCAGCCCCCCACAATGGAGCCCCGTGTGTCCCCACCGCCCCAGGAGCTGTCCTGGGGAGTGTTAATAAAGCCCCCCCCGACCCCACGGGTGTCCGTGTCCCTCCCTCTCCCCGCCACGCTCGCAGCGGGGTGCGGGGCTGCTGCCTTGGGGACGGGGCAGCCCACCCACAGCAGCCCCCGCACCCAGCACAGCTGTCCAGCACCGCAGGACCTCTGAACGCAGCAAACCCTTCAGGCAGACAGGGGAAGAGTTATAAACGTGCGTTTATTTATACATTAACCGTAGCTCGGACTCCAAAATTAACTTAAAAACAGCCTATGATACAGAACGGCGGGGGGGGGGACAGGGACAGGGGGCGGCGCAGGGAGGCAGTGCAGCAGGGGTCAGGTTTCCTTGCTCTTGGCCTGCTTGGCGTACGTCTCCCGCAGGTACTTCTTGAAGGCTGGGGAGAGAAGGGGCTGGGGGCTCAGGGCCGGGGGGCAGCAGGGCAGGGCCAGGGGCCGCGCCGCCGCCCCCGGGGGCACTCACCCGCTTGGTTCTTCCACAGCTCGGCGGCGTGCGTGTTCAGGGGGCTCTCGATGTTGGGCTCTGGGGACGAGGGCTGGGTGAGCGGGGTCCCCGTTGCGGGTGGCCCCGTCCCGGCCCCGTCCCCGTCCCGTCCCACACGGACCCACCTGCCAGCAGGCTCTGGATGGACAGCAGGATGGTGCGCACGTCGTACAGCGCCGACCACTTGTCCTTCAGGATGTCCAGGCAGATGTTGCCCTGGGTGTCCACGTTGGGGTGGTAGCAGGGCGTGAGGAAGCGCACGGTGGGCGCGTTGTAGGGGTACCCGCTGGGGAACTCCAGAGACAGCTTGTAGCGCAGCTCCTCGTACACCTGCGGGAGGCACTTAGCGGAGACCGGGGGGGACGGGGGGGGAACCGGGGGGGAACGGGAGGGAACCGGGGGAGGACCAGGGGGTCCCGGGGGGTCCCGGGGTGCCGCTCACCGTGCCGGCCGCGCCGTCGATGGTGCCGATCCAGCGGAAGAGGTTGTCGGACTCGGGGAAGGCGGAGATGCCTTTGTCCCCGGACATCTGCGGGACAGCGCCGTCAGCAACCGGCCCCGGGACCGGCCCCGAGTCCGGTACCGGCCCCGAGCCCCGGCCCCGGCCCCGGCCCCCCACTCACCATCAGCGCCATCAGCTCCTGCTGCAGCCTGAGGGGGAAGCGCGCGGGTTACCGACAGCGGCACCGGCACCGGGCCGATACCGGGCCGTTACCCGGCACCGGCAGCCAACCGTTACCGTTACCGTTACCGTTACCGGGCCGTTACCGTCACCGGGCGGCCCCGGCGGGCAGCCCCGTCCCGCCCCGGCCTCACCTCTTCCCCACCGAGCCGCGTGCAGCCGGGGGCCCGGCCTCGGCCCCTTTTCTGGCGGCGGCTCCGTGCGTGGCGGCGGGGTCGGCGTTCTGCGAGGCCATGGCGGCTCCGTGCGGCTCCGCGCGGCCCCGCTCGGCTGCCGGGCCCGAGCCCCGCCCCCTTCCCGCGCCCGTTTGAATGTTTCAAACCGGCCCCGCGCGGACCAATCGGCGCGCGGCCGGCCCGGCGCCGGCCAATGGGCGCCCGCCGAGGACGCGGTTGCCGGGGAGACGGCGGGAGGCCGCGCCCCTCCCCGCGAGGCGCAGGCGCGGAGGCGCGGCGCGGGTCCCGCCCCCGCGCGCTCTTAAAGGGGCAGGCGCAGGAGGCGGGTGCGAAGCAGCGGCTTTATTGGGGGGGGGGGGCTCAGGGTGCGGGGGGGCCGTCGGGGGGCGGCGGGGGGGGGTCGCCCCCCTCGCGCAGCGTCTCCATGTACTTCTGCATCTTCTCCGTCATCCACAGCGGCGGCACGAACGGCTTCAGCTCCTCCAGCCGCAGCTCGCCCGAGTCCCTGCGGGCACAGCACGGGGTCAGCGGGAACGGGGGGCACCGGGGGGGGCACCGGGGGGGGACACCAGGCTGGGGACAGGCACCAGGCTGGGGGGGACACTGGGCCAGATGGGCACTGGGGGGACACTGGGCTGGGGGCGTACAGGGGTGAGCAAGCAGCAGGAGAGACGCCGGGGGGGGCACCATTAGTGGGCACCGGGCATGGGGGGCATCAGGGTGAGGGGGCACCGGGGGGGGCACAGGGCACCGGGGTGAGGGGCAGCAGGAGGGACACTGGGCTGGGGGGAGACACACTGGGCCAGAGGGACACCAGGGGACACACCGGGCTGGGGGGGGGACACACCGGGCTGGGGGGGGACACACCAGGTCAGAGGGGCACCGGGGGGGACACGGGGCTGGGGGAGGGCACTGGGGGGGCGCCGTGCCGGGGGTGCCCTCACCTGTAGTCGTCGCTGGCAGCCAGGTCGCGGATGTCCTCCTCCAGCAGCAGGTAGGCCTGCGCGGGGCGAGACGGGCGCTGGGCACGGCGGGGCAGGGGGGGGGCAGCGGCACCGGGAGCGCCCCCACCCCCCTCCCCGGCCCCCCCAGCAGCACGCCCAGCGGGTGCCCGGGGTGCCGAGCACCCGGCAGCGCCCCTGCCCCTGCCCCTGCCTCTGCCTGTCCTGCCGGCGGCCTCCCGCGGCGCGCGGCCGGGCCGTACTCACCATCTTGCCCCCAGTGGCCCTCATGTGCTGCTGCTCTGCCAGCCAGTGCTTATCCTGCGGGTCGGCTGCGTACTGCAATAAAGCAGCGAGGGCCTGGCTGAGCGCGGGCGATGCTCCCCCCACCCAAGCTCGGACCCCCCCCACTCCTCCTGCCGGGACGGAGCCCAGCCCGCGCTCGGGGGCTGGCGGAGGGGGGCACGGCCCTGCCTGCCCTCGCCTCGGAGCGAGCCCTGGCTGCGGGCGGTGGCAGCTCGGAGGCCGTGTGGCCGTGTGGCCGTGTGCCGGCCCGACGGTGTGCCCTGAGACGAGACGGGGCCGTGGAGGAATCGCCCAGCGAGACAAAGCTCCCGGCTCCCATCACCGACAGCTGCCGAGCGGACCCCGAGGAGGAAGCGTCCCGCCGCGGTGCCTGACCTTAAAGAGGTGGGGATGCTTGATGTAGAGCCGCCCTCTTGTTCCTCCCATCCCGAGAGCTCTGAAAGAGGAACACGAGGGGGGCGTTACAGCCGGGCGGAGGGGGGCTGCACGGCACGGGGACACCTCCTCTCCTCCCCAGCCCTTCCTACTGCTTCCGAGGCAGAGAAGTGAAGTGACGGAGGAGTCTTACGGGCTCCTGCCTTGGAGACACCACCCTCCATCAACAGGGCCGTTCCTTACTTGTTTGCTCGAGATCCCAGCACAAAGGTTGTGGTTTCAGTCAGTCGGGATGGATCCCACTACAGAGCAATTGGAAAAGGGGCAGCATTAGAAATGAAGCTGGTGCCGGCCAGTGCTCCACGAGCCTCGGCGCTCTGATGGGGAACCTCAGAACCGCCCCTCGGCTTGGGAGGGAGCCACAGACCTCTGGATTGCCTCAGAGGAGGGAGTCTGCTGCTATCACCCTGCGCTGATCTAAGCGGTTTCCCCCAGGGGAAACACTTGTGGGATCCTCCTGGCTACTGCTACGGCTCGCCTGGGTCTCCTAACAGCTGCACCACACCACAGAGCTACGGGCTACAGTGTCTGGAGGAGGCAAGCAAAGGCTCCCAGGCACTTCTCTTCTTGCTTCTCTCCCGGCACTGCAGCGGCCCGGCAGGGCACAGCCCCAGGGCTCTGCTGGCGGAAGCGAAGGGGAGGAGAGGGTGAGCCCAGCGGCGTCGGCCAGCCAGTACCTTTGGTCCATCCCTTCTCACGGGCTCAGAGACTTTGAGCTTCCACCTACGGGGAAGGAAAACGAAGTAAGGGTGGGTCCCGGGGGGGCAACAAAGACACCGCGAGCTCCCAGCAGCAGGGGTCTGAGCTCCAGCCCTTCCAGACCCACTCCCACCTCTCTGCAGTGCCCGCCTGCGGACCCTCACCTCTGCTGCACATTCTCTCTCTCTCCCCCCAGCTAACAGGGTCCCCCCGCTGCCTGTGACCCACCGGTCTCACAGCCCCCTGAACCACCCGTCTGGACCCGTCCCAAACTGCTTCCCGGCAGGGCAGCAGCCTCCTGCAGCTCTACCTCAGCCCAAACCTTGCCCTCTCACGCTTCCCGCACCTCCCCGTGGTGCTGGGCAGGAGCTCCCGGCAGGGTTTCCCTGCTCCCTGTCTCAGCTGGCCTCGCTCCCCCCCACCCCCTGCAGCTCGGGGCCGTACTCACGCAGCCATGCCCGAGACCCCGCGATCGTTCGACAGGCTCTGTCCCGGAGGCCGTCCCTTTCTCTGCAGGGAAGAAAGCCTCTCATCAGCACGAGGGGAGAGAACCCTTTTGTCTCTGTCCCCTCTTCGGAAAGTCGCTCTTTTAACCACGTGCACTAATGCTGGCTGGCACTAGAGCAAGCTCCTCTGAGCCATCACAGAAACCACTCTCACGCATTGGTACTGCAGGAACGGCCAGGAGCGAGGCACTGCCCTTCCCAAACATCAAGTCCCTTGGGGAAAGCTCTCCTACCTTTTTGGGAACGGGGCTTCCGCGACGGTTCAACTCCTCATCCAACTGCCGGGCACGCTGGAAGGGGAATGGCGATAACAGGGGCTGTGCTGGGGGCTGCGGTGCTCCCTGGGCTCCCCCTCCCGCCCCACCCAACGCTCCCAGCTTCAGCTCCTCACAGCTGCCGGGCAGGGAGGTGTTGGTGGCAGAGCCCCACTTTGCTGCCCTGCAGCTTTCTAAGGACAGCGCTGCACAGCCCACCTAAAGCCCACCCCCACTCCTCTAATTTGACAGCCAAGGAACAGGCAGAGAACGGAGCAGTTCCAGCCCCTTCGCCCGCTCCTCCCAGCTCCTACACATCACTGAATCTCTGGGAACAACGACTTTTACCTTTGGTCCTGCCTGCTCGTGGGGCAGCCTGGGCACAACCTTTTTGCCGTCAGAGAACAGCAGCTTGGCCTGCAGGAGGAGAAGGGGGGGTTACCTGGTTGTGGGGACCCGGCAGCACCCCCTGCTCTGCCCTGTGAAGGAGATCTGCGTGCAGAGGCACTTGCTCTGAGCAGAGGGTCCCAGCCAGGAGATGTTTCAAGGCTGTGGCCGGGGATCTTGTGCCCGGCTGACCACAAGGTGGCCACCACAGAACCCAATGCCCCAGGGGTGGCTGCCCCAGGCCCCCCCCTGCCCCGTTCTCAGCATGTTGCCTCGCTCACTGCGCCCACCTGCTCCAGGCAGCTCCGGCACGTCTCCTGGATGAGCTGCTCGGGGTCCACCTCCTCCCCGATGTTATCGCGCACGTTGGCGGCGGCCTTCTGGAAGAACTGGGGGGGGGGGGGGCGGCACAGGAGGGGTGGGTGAGCACCCGGCGGCCCGGCCGGGCCGGCAGCACGCAGCCCCCCGCGGCTCTCACCTTCATGTACTTGTTGAAGACCCCCCGGATCTCCTCGTTGATGCTGGGCTGCAGCACGGCCCGCAGCAGCTCCATGGACACGGCCGGGTCGGTGAAGCTGCGGGCGGAGGGGGGTCAGGAAAGGGGGGCGGGGTGAGCAGGGGGCGCGGGGCCCGGCCGGGCCTAGCCCCCCCCGCCCCCCGGTGCCGGTGCCGTACCTGGTGGTCATCTGCGAGCGCCGGCCGCGCCGCTGCACCTGGCGGTGCTTGATCATGATGTTCCAGGGGCTCTGCGGGACACCGCCGTCAGCCGCCCGCCCAACGCCGCCGCCGCCCCGCCGCTCCCCAGCGCCCCCCGCCCGCCTCACCGAGCCCCCCGGCTGCTCCTCCGCCTCCCCCGGGCCCTCCTCGCCCGGCGGCCCCGGCTGCTGCTCCGCGTCGCGGGCGGCGCCCATCGCGCCCCGCTCCCGGCCCGCGGCCGCGCGGCACCCGGAAGGCCCCGGCCCAGCCCCGTGACGTCATCGGGAGGCGACGGGCGGAAGCGGCGTTGCCATGGCAACGGCACCGGAACCGCCACCGCCACCGGGACGGGCCCCGAGCGCCGCCGCCTGCACGACCGGCCCCGGCCCCGGCCCCGGCCCCGACGCCCGCAGGGTGTCTTGGGGCTTCCGAGAGAAAGAAAATAAATAAATAAAATAAAATATAGAAAATAAATAAATAAATAAATAAATAAATAAATAAATACAGAAATAAATAAATAAATAATATAAATAAAATAAATCAGATAAATCAGATAAATCAACGAGACTCGGAGACACAACGCTGGGGCCCTCTCGCCGTGTGCCCCGGGGCTGCTGTACGGCTGCTGAAGCCCCGGCTGTGTTTCGGCACCGTGCTCGTGCTGCCACTTCCAGCAAACCGGCCCCAGACCCCCGGCCGTGCGCCTCCCCTGCCCGCGCGGTCGGGCTGCTGTGCCCGGTGAGGTCGGGCGGCACAAACTGCCCCCGCCGTGTGGCCGTGCCAGTCACCGTGCTGCCGCGGCTTCATTTTTGTCAGTATTGGGCTTTTTATACGCAACCCTGGTTGCTCCAAGTTATTAGCAACTTTATTTGCACAATCAGTGAATGCACAAAAGATTCTGTTCTTCCCGAGTACCTCCTGAGCTGGTTGGCTCTTGCTTGGTAGTTTGTGCTTTGTTCCTTTTTTTTTGTTTTCCCTGCAGTAGATGAGCAGCAGTGGATTTGTAAAGGAAGAGCAAGGACGGTGCCAATCAAAGCAGTGACCCTGGGAGCCCTCCTCAGGGAGCTGCTCTGCTGCTCAGGTCATACCGTGAGTCCCGGCTGCTTGCACCGGCCAGGTTTCACCCCATGCCTTAGTCATTATTTGAGGTAGGGAGGAAGTAGATAGGAATCTGCGGCTAAGGAGTAATGGAGATAATTGCAGAGTTGTCATTACCAGCCCCTGCAACATCTCATCCGGGGTGCTCAGAGGCCAGTGTGTGTCAGTGCTGGCTGAGGCCAGTGCCACCACTGGGTGCTCAGCTCCGGCAGCGTGCCAGGCGGAGACCAGGGAGCTGCAGCCACCGAGGGGCTGCGCAGGGAGCGACCCAGCGCTCTGGAGGCTGGGGAGAGGCTTTGGGAGGCAAATCTGGTACGCTCTGTGTAACCTGGCTGTGGAACTACGGCAGCAAGACCTGCAAAAGGGGCCTGTGGATTTTGGGGGATGGATTTTCCAAGGCTCCCCGCGGCACCTGGGCCATGCTGGGGGTCCCTCAGAGCACCACGTGCCCGTGGGTGGTGTGGGAGGCAGCAGGGCGCAGGGGTGGCACGGCACAAGGCCCTGCTCAGCACCGCTGGCTGCAGCAATGTGGGCACCTGCCCGGGTAGGGCCTGGGGCTGTGACGCACGGAGTGCGGGAAGGTGGCAGACACGGGAAGTTTGCAGGGAAATAGCACGGGAATTGAGTCACGGCCACAAGGAGAGGAGGAAACCTGCACTTAGAGCAGGGAGCCGTCCTCCCACGCAGGTTGGGCAGCACAGGCCCTGCACCTGCCCACTTCCCGCACTGCCCCACACGTCACCTTCTGCAGCTGGCCGTGCTGCGGCACAGCGTTCTGTCTGACAAGAGAACTTTTTCCAGCTGTTTTTAAAACATAACAAATCACAAAGCCAACAGTGCAAATGTCTGTGCATGGAGTGCTGAACTCCTCGGGGCGATGGGACGCTGCTTCACGCCTTCCAGGGCACTGCCTGGAGCTGGGAAAGTGCCCCAGGGGGAAAGCACTTTTGGCATCACAAACACCCGCAGAGGGGAAGACGCCTGTGAAGAACGAAGAACGGACCAAAGCAAGCCTCGAGGGAGGGCCGGCTCACAGCCTCGAGCAGCAGTAAAGCCTCCGGGGGCTGCCTGCAGCGCGTGGCCGTGCTGCCCAGCATCCTCTCCCGCTGCTCCGTGGCAGTGCAGCCGGGGTGCTGCTGGCGTCCCGAGCGTCTCTGCAGTGAGCGGCGGTGTTGTGGCGGGACGTGGGAGGTTCCCAGGGCCGCCTCCTCGGCCCTCGCCGCCTCTCCCGGGGGGGAACCTTAAATCCCCGCCCGGCGCCACCCGGGCACTCGCGCTGGCAGCATGTGGGCGAGCGGCAGCCTCCTGCTGGGGCTCCTGGCCCTGAGCGCCCCGCTGCACGCCGCGCCCGCCGCAGGTGAGCACCGCACGCCCCGAGGAGACAGCCTGGGTCTTGGGAGTTGTGTGCCTTGGTGTCTGCTTGAACCCTGGCGTTCAGGAGAGCTTTCTGCTGAGGCTTGCAGCCCTCGTGAGGTTTAACCCTTGCTTACATCTTGGGATCTTTGAGTTCTGCCAGGTGTTAAAGGCCAGGCAAGTACTGCTAAGGGTGCCTGCTGCGCTCCAGCCGCCAAGGCTCCTCTTGCATTCTCTGACATCCTCCTGATGCTGCTGCTTCTGGTGCCATCGGTGGGGGCCCCACTTGTGCTGAGCACCAGGAGGGTGCAGCCTGGTGCTGCCCAGCCCCAGCAGCTGTGGGGCTGGGGGCTGCTGGCACCGGGGGTCTCTTTTTTGGGGAGTGCCCAGATGGGGGATGGAGCCTGCAGCCACGGCGGTGCTGGGGAGCTGCTCCCCGTGTCTCGTCGGGCAGAAGCAGCTCCCGTGGCAGAGCCCAGGGCTGCCGTGGGCTGGACCAAGCCAGAGGCAGGAGCAAGATGAGACCTTGGCTGGGCAGGGGGCAGCTGAGGGGGCTGTCACCCGCGGGGACCCCAGCCACGACTGCTTTGCTCTGGACATTTCTGCATCCGAACGGAAGCAGGCAGCTGCCAGAGCCTGCGTGGGGCAAGTGCTGTGTCCACACACGCGGGTGTCCCCGGGCGCTGGCTGCACCTTGGCTGCCCGCTCCCTGCTCGTGGCGCGCTGCAGGCACGATCACAGCCACCCCCCGAGGGGAGCACGCGTCTGGAAGGGGAAATTCCCTCAGAACAATTATTTTTCATTCCTTTTTTTTTTTTTTCTTTTTCCTTTTTGTCTCTTCCCCTTGGGTGTAATGGCGAACTTCCAAAGAAATGAAAATTGCATTTCTTCCTGAGTGAACGGTGAACTGATTTTTAGAGCAGTGTTTAAAATTCCGCTGAGCCTTTTCTTCCAGAATGCTCCCGTGCTTGCTGCCACTTGGGCTGTTTTATTTTAAAGCTTAAACGACCAGGCAATAACGGCTCAGCGTGGGCCAGATGTGCTGCTGCTCCGTGATGAGGTGCTGGGGCCATTGCACTCTAATGGAAACGCGTCTGCAGAAATGTCTCCATCGTTTTCTGAACGTTCTTCTCTAGAAACCTGAATTTCTTTTGGTCTCGGTTGCAGGCTGTTTTAAAGCTCATGCTCTAGCTTACCTTCTTCTGGCAAGTCAGGGGTTTTGATGCCTTCATCCTAATACTTTGGTCCCGTTCCCTGTTTTAGAGATCTGCCAGGTGATGCACGGCAGCAGCGAGTTGTGCGCTGCAGCTCCGTTTCTGGGCTTGCCCGTTGCTGCTCAGCAGGAAGGTGTCTGTGCTTCAGAAGCACGCTCAGCGACGTGCCCGTGCCCTGGCTGAGCACCTCGCCCTCTCATCCTGTGTCTCTGTGTTGCTGCTGTCCGCATCTCACCCCCTCCCTCCACCCCTCCTGCAGGGGCTGCCTGGGTGGCTCCTGCTGGCACCTGGGTGCTCTCCGTGTGCTGATGGCCCCGTTCTCTTCCCACCCAGGGGTGCCCGGAGCAGCCTCTGCCATCCCCGCGACTCGGCCGTGGCCAGAGGACACCCTGCACCGGGAGGAGCCCGGCCCCGCAGCCGGGGGGCTGCAGCCGGGGGCAGAGCGGGGCAGCGCGGAGCAGCCCCCGCGTGGGGCATGGCCGGGGAACGGAGCCGAGAGCGGGGGGAAGCCCACGCCAGGGGGCAAACCTCTGCTGCGGGAGAAGCCGGAGACCGGGAGGAAACCCAGTGCGGGGAAGAAGCCGGCGTGCGGGGGGAAGGCGGAGGCTGGGGAAAAGCCAAAGACTGAGTCAAAGCCAGGGGCAGGGGGGGGAACGCAGAGCGCGGAGAAAACGGAGAGCAGGGAAAAGCCGGAGGCTGGGGGGAAGCTGGAGGCTGGGGGGACAGCTGTGGTGGCAGAGAAACCAGAGGCGGCAGGGAAACCAGAGGCTGGGGGGAAGCCGGAGAGTGGGGAGAAGCCCGAGTCGGGGGAGAAGCCCGAGTCTGACCACGGAGACAGCGAGGAGGGCGACGACAGCGACGACGACGATGATGACGACGACGATGAGGAGGAGGAAGAGAAAAAGAAGCATGAACATGAGGATGAGGATGATGATGACTACGATGATGATGATGATGGCTACGATGACGATGATGATGAAGATGAACGCGAGGGTGGCAATGACTATAGAGAGGATGACAGATACAGTGACGATGATGATGGTGAAGAATACGGTGGGGGTGACGGCAGTGACGACGCTTGGTGACCGATGCTGCAGGGCCAGGAGCACCTGTGGTGGGTGGGCACATGGGGCAGCAGCCCCCTGCCCCCTGCCTCCGCCTCTGCCTCGCTCTGCCAGGGCTGGTCCTGGGCACCAACGTCGCCTTGGGCAGGACCTTCTCTTTCCTAATAAACCCTTGGGCCACTGGCTCAGCACCTCAAGCTGTCCCTTGTCACAGTGCCTGCATGGCACGGCCACCTGGGGCAGCCCCAGCACTGCCCAGGGGATGCCGGAGCTCCCACGCCGGGGCTGCTTCACAGTGATTTGGACACCGAGGCAGAGCCCCAGGGGCAGCACAGCCCAGGCTCACGTCTGGGACCAGCAGAGCTTCCCCGGGCCACGACAGCCCCCTGTGGGGTCCCCACAGCCCCCTGAGGATTCCTGGCCCCAGGGCACCTCCCAAAGCAGCCGTGCTGGCAGGGCTCGGCCAGGTCCCGGGCACAGGCTCGTGTGCCCCTTGGAGCCTCGCTGTGCCCGCAGCACCGTGACCACGACTCGCAGCGGGGTCAGGAGCTGGGGGAGCACTGCTCACAGTGCTCAGGTGTGGCTCCGACACGGCCCCTGGTGCCTGGGGGCTCTGGGGTCCTGCCTGCAGCAGCTGGAAGCCGGCTGGTGCTGCGAGTGGAGCCGTTCCCAGCTGCATCCATGCAGACCCAGAAACAGCCCTGGTATTTCACAGCCTGGACGAGCAGCTGAGCTGAACCAGGGAGAGGTTGAGGCTGGTCATGCCCCCTGGGGCCACCCGGGGCCCTGGACAAGCTCCAGGGACAAGGCCGAGTCCTGTGTGGGGACACAGCGGGGTCCTGCCGGGCGTCTGCTCCAGGGGGGCTCTGGGAACAGAAACGAGACTGACACAGCAGGAGCCACCAGTGCTCATTGCAGACTGGGTTTACTGGCAAGGAAGAGGCAAAGGGACAGCCGTGCCTGGTGCTGAGCTGAGCGCGGCGGGAGGGGATGGGGGTGGTGGGTGCTCGTCCTGCAGCCCAAGGATGCCTCCGTGTCCGGCTGTCCGGCTGTCTGTCTGTCCGGTGCCAAGCAGCTGCACAAGCGGGGTCCTCGGGGGGGTCCAGACGGGAGCTAGGTGAAACCTGGGGAGAGGCAGGAGCGTCCCAGCCCTGCGGCATTCCAGGGCCCTGGAGGGCCTGAGCCTGCTGGGCTGTGAGGTTTAGGGTCACACAGGGGGGCACAGCCACGCTCGGCCCTCTGCGTGGGCACCCCCCCACTCACCTGAAGCCACCAGCCGGGCCCAGAGGCAGCAGAGCCCCAGGAGCAGGAGCAGCGACAGCACCCGCATGGCGCACGGGGCTGGCAGTGCCAGGCTGCTGCAAGGTGCAGGCAGGGCTTTAAATCCTCCCCGGGACGGAGGTTGGTCCCCGTGACCCCGTCCCTGCCCCAGCTCCATCTGAGCGTGACCCCCCCGTCCCCTCCCTCCTGTGCCGGTGCCGCTGGACGAGGCTCAGAGCTGGGACCACGGCGCAGCTGCGTGCCCCCGGTGCTTGGCAGGGGGCTCTGAGCAGCCCCAGGGGCTGTGCCGTGCCGTGCCGAGCTGAGCCGAGCTGTGCTGCAGCACCCACAGCACCCAGGGGCACCAGCACAGCTGTGAGGGTGGCTGGGGGACAGGACAGGGCCGGGTGGGCAGTGGGGGCCGGGGGGACCCCAGTGTGGGGCTGGGCTCTGCGAGGCAGCTGGAGGTGGCTCCCAGGCCAGGCGGTGTGGAGCAGCCCGTGGTGCCCTGGCAGCTCTCCGGGCATTGTTCTGCCACGGGGAACAATCGCTGGCTCCCGAGGGACGTCCTGTGACCGGACATGGTCCACAGCCCCACAGCCTGCATCCGTGTCTGGGGACTGAGCCTGGCCCAGGAGGGACGGTGGCCACCAGCCCCACACCTCGGTGGGGCAGCCGGGGCGCAGGGCAGGGAGCTGGAGGCTGCGTGGGGACAGGGGCTCTGCCTGGGCACCGGTCCTTGCCTGAGTCCCCGTCACGGTGCCCGAGCTGCCTCTCGCCTCCCGCTCCCGTCCATGGGATCCCGGGACCGGCCGCAGCTCAGCCACCCGGTGCTGCTGTCCCCAGGGCCCCAGCGAGCGTGGGGCTGCGAGCGGCCTGGTGGAGCAGCGGACCCCAGTGGGACACATGTGTGTGTGTGTGTGTGTGTGCAAGGCGTGCTCTGTGTGTGTGTGTGAGTGTGCGCACAGCCCTCACCGTGTGCGTGCCCACGTGCCCAAAACCGAGGCTGTCCGGGCAGTGCTGCGCTGGGGCTCTGCCCTCGGCTCTGCCAGCCCCATCCTGCCTCGCGCCCGGGCCAGGCAGCGGCAGCACCGCCGGGTGGCACGGCCCCAGCCCCAGCACCACCAGGTGGCACGGCCCCAGCACCGCCGGGTGGCACGGCCCCAGCCCCAGGCCCTCCCCGGGAGGTGCCGCATTCCTGGGTGCTCCCCGTGCCGCCCGGTCGCTGCTGCTGCCGGGGCGGAGGTCCGGCCACGCTCGCCCCGCGCTGCCGCCCGTGACTCAGGCTGAGCGTCCCCAGGGCCAGGGCAGGACGGGGCCCTCCACGCGGCTCCGTGGTGCTGGGCCTTTGGCTGTGTGGTTCCCCCACATCTCCCCCAGGCTGACCCCCGTCCTGTGCCCCAGCTCCTCCAAGCATCGCCGCTGCTCGGCCCCGGCTCCATCACCCCTCAGGGCTGCAGTGCAGCACGATCGCAGCCGGAGCAATCATCACCTGGCTGGAGAAGATACCGCGGGGAGATAGCAGCAGGAAAAATGTAGCCTGGTAGATTTTGGCTTCGTGACCCTGCCCTGCTGCTGGGCGTGGGGCTGGGGGGTTCTGTGCAGCCGGGGCATTTCCTGGGCAGCTCGGGGCTGTGAGAGGTGTGGAGGGCAGCCACCGAGCTGCAGCCCTGCCAGCACCAAGGTGGGGGCTGGCACGTCCCCACTCGTGTCCCCCATCCCCGGGCTGTGGCTGTGGTGAGGCTGGGCTGGGCTCCAGCCCCACTCAGGCTTTGCCACGTCTCTGGTGTCTGAAGCCTGGGACGCTGTGGGGGGGTCTCTGTCCCCGGGGTCTGCGGGAATGTTACTGAAAAGCTGCGGGGGGGTGAGGGCAGGTCGGGGGCACCTCCCTCCGCACCCCACCCGGCTCCAACTTTCCTGCCTCTCCCTGCAGAGCTTTCCTCTCTCTCTGCTTCCCCGTGGGACAGTAATTACAGCAGCAATTAGGCAGACAATTATTCCTGCTGAATGGGAAGAGCTTAATCTGTTTCTCTCTCACTTTGCTGGTTTCACCCCACGCCCGCCCACGTGCGCCGGGTGCTGGGGGCCCGCCTGCCCCGCGCCCCACGAGCCCGGTGCCCTGGGCAGCGGCCACCCCGCTGCCAGCACCGCACCCGGCTGCGGGGCCAAGGGAGAAGGAGAAGACCCGAGGCCTGGAGGGGCCTGTCCCCGGCTGACGGCTGTGCCAGGGCCGCGAGGGGCTGCGGGCGGGCACCGCGTGTCCCCAGCCTGGCCCTGGCGCCCCGGGGCCGGGTGCCCCGCGGGCTGCAGCAGAGCAGCCTTCCCGTCCTACCGGTCCCCCCGGCTCCAGGGCTGCGGCCGGGATGCTGCTGGGGAGGCCGGGCCCTGCCTGGGTGCGGCTCGTTACCCACGGCAGGAATTAGCAGGGCTCGGGCGCCTGCCCTGCTCCCTCCACCCTGCCGGCACGCCTTAAATCCCAGCCTGACGCACCCGGGGCCCAGAGCCGGCCACGCAGGGCACCATGGCGCTGCGAGCCTGCCTCCTCCTCCTCCTCCTCGCGGCCCTCATCCCCCTGATTGCACGGTCCGGCCCGACCCCGCGTGTGCCTGGAAGATCGGAGCCGGCGATGGGGATGGGTGAGTGCTGGGGCACGTCCCGGGGGCAGGGATGCCTGGGGTGCTGCTGCTCCCCGCTGCCCAGGTCGACCACGGGGCTGGGGCCATTGGGGTCCTGCTGGGGTCCCGGGGGGCTGCTCGGCCCCTGCTCCCTGCCCCTCCCCAGCATCCCGGCCGCTGTGTCCCGCAGAAAAGCCTGGGTACTGCTACCACATCCCCGAGGTGGAGAACCTTCTGGACAAGGACTGCAGCTCCTGCCGCCAGGACACCTCGTGCTCCCACTGTGCTGGTGATGCCGACTGCCCCGGTGCCACCAAGTGCTGCCCCAGCAAGTGCGGCTACACGTGCCAGGAGCCGGTGCTCGGTGAGGGCTCAGCGGCGCGGGGCGGGCGGGGGGCTGGTGCTGAGCCCAGCAGGGTGGGAAGGGCTCCCCGGTGAGCGGGGCTCACACGGCCCTCCCCGAGGGCTGCCCCTGAGTGGGTTGGGGGATGCGGATCCCTGGGGAGGGTGGGCGCAGACCTGGCTCTGGGAGGGGATCGGTGCCGGGTGGGGTGGGACCCCCGCACAGATCGCTGTGCCGGGCTCCTGGGGGCTCAGAGCAGACCCTGCCCCGCTGGGCAGCGCTGAGCCTGGCGGGGTCCCCGTCCCCGGCTCACCTCGGCCCCTGCGACCGCGCAGACTTCTGCTACCTGCCCTCCGTCTGCGGGAACTGCAAGGCGCTCTTCATCCGCTTCTTCTACAACGCCTCCAGCCAGCGCTGCGAGGAGTTCATCTACGGCGGCTGCGGCGGCAACAGGAACAACTTCGAGACCAAGCGGGAGTGCTTCCAGGCCTGCTCCCACGCCGGGAACCGGCCGCACCGGCAGAGCCCCCCCCGGGCTGCGGGGCCGCTGCTGCCCCCCGGGGCGATGCTGGGCCCGGCCCCGCTGCTGACCCCGCGCCTTTCAGCCCCCGGTGCCCGGTAGCACCTCCTCGCCCGCGCCCGGCCCCTGCCAGGCAGATGCTGCTGCCTGCGGGCACGGCCCCGTCCCCATCCCCGTCCCCATCCCCGCAGGGAGCTGTTCCCCGCGGGGCTGGTGGCAGCGGGTGCTGCTGCCCGCGGTGGCCGTGCTGGGGACCGTGTCCTGCCCGGGGACAGCTGCCTGCCCGAGGGCAGGGCCGTGGTGCGTGCAGCAGCCTGGCTGTCCCCTCCTGTGCCACCGTCATCGTCGTCGTCATCGTGTCCTGCCTGGAGGAGCCCAGCCCGTCGCCCGGGGCTGTGAAGCTGTCAATACAAGGACAGGTCCTTTGATGAGCAGGTCTGGGTCTTGTCCTTCCTGCCGCAGGTCTCGGACCCAGCTACCCCGGCACAGCTCCTGCTTGCATCTAAATTGGTTTCCGCTCCCAGTCCTGCCCTCAAGCTGCAGATGTGACCCGGCTGGGCCCTACAGCAAGCTAATGGTGGAGAAACTTCCCCACCTCGCTGCGGGGTGGTCCCCGTGCTGCCCCCAGCTCCGGGGCCGGCCGGGCAGGGCTGTGCCCACGGTGCATCGCCGAGCTCCTGCGGCCCCAGGGGGTTGTGCAGTGTCCCCTGCCCCGGGTGCACCCCAGCACCAGGGGGGAGAGCCCCAGCCCGTGCCCCTCTGTGGCAATGCAGGGGCTGTGCTGGGGGCTGCCCTGGGCCAGGCCTGCAACGCGGAGACGTGGAAGCAGCCGGAGATGGTGAGCACGTGCTTTATTGCTGGCAGCAGCAAGAAGGGGACAGGCCAGTTTGGGGCTGTGGCCGCCCAGTGTCCCGGAACAACGGCACCTTCCTGCCACGGAGCTGCTGCTCTCCTGTCACGCAGCATCTGGAGGGGAGGATGTGTTTTAGGGAGCCCTGAGGCTGCAGGGGTGAGAATCAGCAGCCAGGGTCATAGCCCCATGGGGTCTGGGCATGGCCAAGACAGCTCCCTCCTGCTCCACATCCCTTTGGGTCCCCAGGCCCCAAAGGAGTGCTCCAGCCCGGAGCTGGCTCTTGCTGCCCCCACGGTGACACTGAGCTGGGCCCCCCAGGGCTGTGGCCCTTTCTGCCTCCCCCCGGGGGCCGATGGCCCGCTGTGCCTCCTGGTGACGGCACCTGCACCGCAGCCTCCTCACTGTCAGCAACCCGCGTGCAGATGTGGCCGCAGCCCTTGCTGCAGCACCTGTGGCCCCAGGGACACTCCTCGGCAAAGCTGCACAGGTCCAAGCACGTCCCACCTCCCCTGGGGATGGGGCACGCTCCCACCCTCCCTGCAGGGCAGAGCGCCTTGGGCTCTGTGGGGCACGGCACTGCGGCCCCCAGGGGTGCCAGCTAGCACCCACCTCCAGGGACGTCCCTGCAGACACGGCCGCAGCCGGTGCTGGTGCACCTCTGCCCCTGGGGGCACTGCAGGTGGGTGTCACACTCCTGCACGCACTGCCCGGGGGCTCCATCCTGGCTCTCTGCGGGCACAGCCGCCTGCGGTCACCCCCAGCTGGCTGCAGGGCCGGTGTCTCGCTGCCCGGCACCAGAATGCTCCCCGCTACCTGCGGGCACGGCCACGGCCACGCACGCCCAGGCGCAGCCAGTGCTGCAGCACTTCTCGTCCCGCCGGCAGGCGCTGTCGTCCAGGCACTGGCTCCCGGGCCTGCGCCGAGGGTCCCAGCACGGCTCAGCCCGGGGGCACTCCCCGGGGTGCTCTGCGGGAGGGGGCAGGGTGAGGGCAGCCCCCCCGGCTCCAGCGTTGCTCACGCTGCTGCCCCGTGCCCTGTGCCCTGTGCCCGGTGCGGAGCCGGGTCCTGGCTGCTCGTGGTTACCCCTGGCAGGGCGCGTGCATTGCATGGCGCAGCCGTCAAAGCAGCACTTCTCCTGCCGGGGACAGTCCCTGTCGTGGCCACAGGCGTCCTCCTCCGTGCACGGCTCCGGTGCTTGCCGTGGCCTCACCTTTGGGCACTGGCCAGGTTTGTCTGAAAGAGAGGTGGGAAGGGGGGCAGCGGAGCCACAGGAAGCTCTCCCATGGGGAGCGGGCTGCGGACGTCGCTGTCCCGGCCCCGTGGGGCCCCTCCGATGGCCGCAGCCCCGCGCACCGTGCCCTGAAGAGGTCTGAGCTGGGCCCAGGCTCCCCGCATGCTGCAGGAGGCTGGGCAGGGGCTGGGCCCCGCACCCGGCCCCATGGCCATCCCCTCACCTCGTTCAGGAGCCAGGCAGACCCGGCCACATCGGCGGCTGCTGCAGCACTTCTCGTCCCCCGGGCACTGCCCGTCCTCTGCACAGGAGGCCTGGCACGGGGTCCCGGTCCGCGGTGCCGCCTCGGTCAGGGGGCAGATCCCCGGCTTCTCTGGAAGGCAGAGGGCAGTGCGGCTGGGGGGGGGCCTGGGGGCCGTGATGGGGGCCCAGCAGGGTGCCTGGCGGCTCCAACCTCGGGCCGGGCGCAGGCACACGGAGTCACAGCCGCGCAGGCAGCACTTCTCCTTGCCGGGGCAGTCGGCGTCTCGCTGGCACCATTCCCTGCAGTCGTAGCTGGGGAACAGCCCCGCGCTGGCCGGGCAGAAGCCGGCCTTCCCTGCGGGGTGAGGAACGGGCTGGCAGTGGCATGGGGTCCCGTCCTGTCCCATCCCATCCCATCCCATCCCATCCCATCCCATCCCATCCCATCCCATCCCATCCCATCCCATCCCATCCCATCCCATCCCATCCCATCCCATTCCGTCTCACTGGCCGGGGCTGGGGGCAGGCACTGGTGCCCGCAGCTGCTGTTGCAACACTTCTGTGAGCCGGGGCAGTCGCTGTCACCTCCGCATTCCTCCCGGCATGGCCCCGGCAGCACCGGCAGCCCCGCCGGGCACTCCCCGGGTTTGGGTTTCTCTGGTGGAGCAGAGTGGGTGTGAGGCTTCGGCACCCCTGGGCGCTGGCAGGACACAACCCACTGCCCTGCTGTGCCCCGGGGTTCTCCGGCCACACACTGCCGTCCCCCCCCATCCCGTCCTGCAGCCCCCAGCCCCACCATGCCCCATGCAGCCTGGGGCTCCCCAGCCCCTCACCGTGTCCCAGGCACGCCCGGTGGCACGCTGCCTGCGTCCTGAAGTTGTTGGGGTTGCCCCCGCAGCCGCCGTAGGGGAACGTCCCGCAGCGCCCGGAGGTGACGTTGTAGAAGAAGCGCAGCTCGCGGCCACCGCAGGGTCCCGGTGTGGCAGGGAGGTGGCACGTGTCTGCGGCACCGCGCCCTGAGCCCTGCCCGGGACCCCCGGGGCAGTGCTGGGAAACCTGCCTGTGCCAGACCCTCCCCGGGCCGTGCCCTGGACCCCTCCTCGTGCCTCATCCCAGCCCCCCCCAGCTGCTCCCTCCTGGTGCTGGGGGCCATGGGCAGGGGGCTGCCAGCGGGGTGCGGGGAGCTGCGGGGACGGGGCAGGGACAGGGATGGGGCTGGGGGCCAAAAGGGGCCAAAACTTCTGCAGCAGGATGCTGAGGGCTGTGCCGGCGATGTACCTTCTGCAGGAGGGGTGCAGCGCAGCCGGCACCCATGGGGGCAGCACTTGTGCCAGCCGGGGCACAGCGAGTCGTTGGTGCACAGGGGGGGCTCCAGGCGGAGGCAGTGTGTGAAGTCCTGGGGGCACGTCCCCGGCTTCTGTGGCTCCCCTGCGGCAGCACAGGGGGTGTCGGGGCAGCACCAGCTGGCTGCAGCCCCCTCAACCCCGCTCTGCTGCGGGGCGGGCGCTGGGTCCCCTCCATGGGGGACTGGGGAGGGGAGCGCAGCCCGGGGGGGGGCTGCAAGGGCTCTGCTGCAGCTCAGCCTCTGGGGGGTGGCAGCTGAGCTCAGGGGAGGCTCTGCATGGGCTCCATGTAGTGGGGCCCCCCAGGTGATGGTGAGGGACATCCCTGAGCACCCCAACCACCACGTACCCCCCCTCTCTGCTGCCTCTCCTTCCCACGGGACAGCCCCCATCAGCAGGGGCTCTGAGCCGCCCATGCTGCACGAGGGGGCCGGGGACCCCCAGCACTCCCCCCTTGTCACCTCGGTGCGTCTCCTCCGCCTGGCTGAGGCTCCAGTCCACCTCCCCGGGGGGGGGGAAGTCGCTGCTGCCGCTCCCCAGCGGCGTCACGCAGCCGAGGCCGCAGCCGGTGAAGCAGCATTTCTGCTCCGGGGGGCACCCTCTGTCATCGCTGCAGGCGTTGGGGCACCGCACGCGGCGGGGCCCGGCCGGGAACCGGGGACAGGCACCGGGGTGGGCTGGGGAGCGGGGCAGCCTCAGCAGGGGGGGGGACCGGGTGACACCGACCCCCCCGGCTGGCTGCGGAGCCGGGCACCGTGCCGGCCCTGCCTGTACCTGGCAGCGCCGTGGCGCACCGCCGGTGGCAGCCCACGGTGCAGCACTTCTCATCGGCTCCGCACTCGCTGTCGTTGGCACAGCTCCGGTGGCACCGCGCCGCCCCCGCCGCCCCCGCTGCCCCTCGCCCCGGGCAGTACCCGGGGTGCACTGCTGGGGAGCGGGGGCGTCAGCTTGGGGCCATGTGCGGCCACCCCGCGCCATCCCGTGCCCACCCACCGAGGTGCTGCTGGCCGTGGGGCAGGGCAGGGATGGGGAGGGGGCGGCAGCCTGGTTTCCCCCACAGCACCGGGGACTGGGAGAGCTGGGAAGGGTCCCCCAGGAGCCCCCCATGCTGCGGTGAAGCCTCCCCGCGATGTGGCCATGCCCCCGTGCCCCAGCCGTGGTCGGTGTGCGGGGGGTTGGCGGTACCTTTGCTGGGGGTGGTGCAGGCTCTCACAGCCCCATCGCGGCAGCACTTCTCGGCCCCGGGGCAGGACTCGTCCGCCAGGCAGAACACCCACAGGGCCTCCCCCGTGGCCCCCCCTGGGCACGCGCCTTCCTTGGCTGCAGCGGGGCAGGACAGAGCCCGGTTCACCCCTCAGAAAGGGAACCTGCCCCCCCCAGGCAGTGCCCCTGTCCCCCAGGCTGCCGGGTGCTGGGGCACGGCCACGGGCTCGGGGCACCCTGCGCTCCCCTTGGCTGTGCCGGGAAAGCCCCTGCCCTTGGCCGCGGCTGCCCACGCCTGTGCGGGGCTCCTGCCGCTGTGCCGGGGGCTGCCTCGGGAGCAGCAGTTTTTGCAAACATCCCTCGCCCGCTCCTGGCAGCGCTGCGCTGTTTGGGTTGCAAACAGAGACGCTGCTGGGAGGGTTTCACTGCAAACAGCAGCTGCTCGGCCCAAACAAAGGAAACCTCCCATTGTCCTGAGGCGTCAGGAGAGCGCTGCAGCTGGGCTGCTCTGCCCTGGCTTCATCCCACGCAGGGCAGGACGGGGGCACCCGGGGGGGCTGCGTCCACTGCGTGCTCCCCGAGGCAGTGGGGCCATGGGGTGGGCTCTGCAGCCACCTGGGCACAGGGACCCCCTCCCCGTGCTGTCGGGATGAGGGCTCACGGCAGCACGAGGCAAGGAGGGACCCAGGGGGCAGGGGGCAAGGGGAGCTGGGGTGCGAGGAGCCAGCCCCGGGCTTCCCCTGCCCGGCCGCTGCTGGGTTTGCCCCTGGGTACTCACCTCCCTCCTGCCCTGCTGCGGCGCCTGGCTCTGCCCCGAGGATGAGGAGGCCCAGGAGGAGGCAGAGCCCCGGGCTCATGGTGCTGCTGGGGGCGTGCGAGTGTCGGGTGCTGGCTCAGGGCTGGGTTTAACGTCTGTGGCCGGGCTGCTGGGGTGCAGGGTGGCTGCCCCGGGGAGGAGGGAGGCTCCCAGAACCCGGGCGCCCCGCCAGCCGGGACGCTTATCTCCGGACACGCCACGCTTTGGGGTCGGGATGACCCCAGGGACAGGACGGGGACAGGACCCGGGTGCCTGAGGTCGTGAGGGTGCTGCCCCACGGCGCAGTGCCCTGTCCTGCCGCAGCCCTGCCTGGGGCTCTCGCAGCCCCCCTTGACCCTCACCCCCCTCGGCAGTGGGGGCAGCCGGGGGCTGTGCTGGCTCAGCCCCTGCAGTATTGCCCCACAGCCCGGCTCTGCCTCCCTGCACGGAGCTGCTCGGGGCCGGGGGAGCCCTGGGGAGCCCGGGGAGGTGTCAGGATGATGGGTTGGGCTGGGACAGGGGGGGAGCAGGGTCTGTGGGGCCCCGGCACGTGGGGGCTGCTCCCTGCCCTCTCTCCATGCTGGGCGCTTCGTCTGCCCTGCCTGCATTTCCAACCAGGCTTTCACACTCCGGGATGCAAATGAACCTCGGTGCAAGGAATCTGAGTCAACAGGTTTCGGGCACTCCTGTCCCTGACTGCCGGGACGGCTGCGATGTGTCCTGGGACCCGCCGGGATGGTCACAGCGTGGTGGGGGTGCCCGGGAGGCGCCCACATGGGAGCGGAGCCTCTCCCTGCCCTGCAGCTGCTGGAGCTGGGCACCCAGCACGGCACCTGCCTGCACCCCCTGCCTGCACCCCCTGCCTGCACCCCCCTGCCTGCACCGTGCCCCCCCAACAAACCACGGGGACTGCCAGCAGCCGGGCTGCCAGGAGCTGCTTTATTCGGTCTTGGTGCTTCCAAGCGGAGCGGGGGCACCTGCGCCCCACACGGGCTGGGCAGGCGCAGCAGGAGCAGGACGTGGGGCTTCACCTCACACCTCTGGCTCCTCACGAAGACGCGATGGCACGGGCTGGGAACGGCCCCAGAATGCCAGCTCCCGGTGCCGCCCTCCCCGGCCAGGGCTAGGCTGTGCCTGGAAGGGACGCACGCAGCGGTCAGTGCAGGATGAGCGCCCTTGTCCTCAGAGCAGGGGGAGCACGCTGCCTCCCCTCAGCCCCCCCAGGCTGGATCTCTGCAGCCCGGCCCCTGCATGGTGCCGGGCTGCTGGGGCCGCGCCGTGCCTGCGGGCAGGGTTTGGGGCTGGCCTTACCCTGCAGCGGGGGGACGCACGCCCGGCCGCAGTCCCGCAGGCAGCACTTGTGTTTGGGGGGGCAGTCCTCGTCCTGCAGGCACAGCGTGAGGCACTCGCCTGCTCCGTCACCGGCGGCTGCGGGGGGGCAGAGCCCCGGCCGGGCTGGGCGCACGCAGAGGGAGCGGGTGAGGGGGCTGCCCTGCACAACGGGGTGAGCCCCTCGCCCCCAGGAGGGGCAGGGTGAGGGGCAGGGTGGGGGGCAGCTCCCAGAGCGCCGGGAGGGCAAAAGGGGAGCAGGAAGGGGGTCAGCATGGTGGGGGACAGGATGGGGACGTGGTGGGGTCTTGCCACCCCGTGGCACTGGCGGCTTTACCCTCGGTGGGCGCTTTGCAGACGTGGCCACAGCCGGTGGAGCAGCACTTCCTCGCCCCCGGGCAGTCGCCGTCGGTGTCGCACAGCTCCTGGCAGGGCCCCAGGGAGCCCCGCAGCACCACGGGGCACGCACCGGGCTTTGCTGCAAGACAGCGGCCCCGAGCACCGTGGCCCAGCCGTGCCCATGATGGGGCCACGGCCTCGGGGTCCATCCAGCCCCCCCATCCTGCCCCCCATCCCGAGCCCGGTGCCAGCCCTGCCCTCTGCTGTCCCATGGGTCTGTTCCTGGGGGGCACGGAGGGTCGGGGCCATACCCGGGCAGGGGTACCGCCGGGGTACGCTGCGGTGCTGGGGAGGAGCCGCGCACCCCCTGCCTGCAACCGGGGGGCTGCAGGGCCTGTGGGGGGGTGCACAGGTGTGCACGGAGCGTTCACACTGAGCAGGGGGTCTGGGGGGGTACCTGTGTGCGGGGAGGTGCAGGCCAGGCCGCAGCCGGAGAAGCAGCACTTGTGGTCCCCGGGGCAGTCCCTGTCGTCAGCGCAGCGGCTGGGGCACGGTGCCACGCCGCGCCGCGCTCGCTTCCGAGGGCAGAGGCCGGGTTTGGCTGCAGGGGGGCAGAGGCTCAGGGAGCGGCTTGGAGCCCGCTGCCCCCCCAGCACCCCTGTGTCCCCGCACAGCGATGGGGGGCTGTGGACCCATGGGTTTGCCACAACATTTCCAGCCCAGCGCGGGGCAGCCCCCAAGCTCGGGCAGGGATGGCTCCAGTCGCCACCATCCATCCCCCTGCCCTGCAGGGTGCCCGAGGTGTCCCCGGGGGCCGAGGGGCCGGTGCCTCACCTGGCTGTGCGGGCAGGCAGCGGGCGCAGCAGCTGTGGGTGCAGCACTTCTCCGCAGGGCCGCAGGCGGTGTCGTTGCTGCAGCTCGCCCCGCAGCTCGCCCCGCTGGGGCCGGCACGGGGGCAGTAGCCTGGGCTCTCTGCGGGGGGAGATGCTCGGTGCACGGCGTGCCGGGGAGCGGGGCTCATCCTGGGCACCCCACCAGCTCCTGAAGCTGGCAGCCCCCCGCACCCCATCCCTCGTGTCTGGCCGTACCTGTGGCGGGGAGGAGGCAGGCGCGGACGTCCCCGCGGCGGCAGCACTTCTCGGCCCCGGGGCAGCTGTGGTCGGAGAGGCAGTACAGCCTGCTGGGGCGCGGGGGGCTGCTCCCCGCTGCCGGGCACTCGCCCGCTTTGCCCGGGACCGGCGGGGTGGCAGGCAGCCGGCGGCCCCGCGGGGCACGGTGCGGCACGGGGCCGGCAGTGGGGGCAGCGCCATGGTCCCCTGCTCGGGGCTGCTGGGCTGGGGAGGGGGGAAGCTGCACGCACAGGGCCAGGAGCACCAGCACCAGGGTGCCGGCGCCTGGCATCATGCTGCTGCAGGGAGCCGTGCCGCTGCGCCCCGCCGGCCGGGATTTAAACCCTGCTGGGTGGGGGCTGGCCGAGCTGCTCCGTCCCGTGGCGGTGCGGTGCTGGGACCGTGGGAGCGCCGGGTGGGAACAACCTGGCCTGGGGGAGATCCCAGGGCAGTGCCGGGCTCCTGGCCTGCAGCCGGCGCATCCTCCGTGCGCCCTTTCCAGGTCACTGGTGACCCGCGAGCAGCCGGGCTGGGGGGTGTGGGAGGTGCTCCCCAAACCCTGCTCCCTGCAGAGCCCCAGCGTGGGAACGGGACATGGGAGAGCTGGGGGAGGCTGTGCCTGCGGTCCCCGCCGTGCCCACCTGATCCTGGGGGGCCGTTTGGGCTGGTCTGGGGGCTCCTCAGCTCCTGCTGGCTCAGGGAGCTGGAGCAGGGTGGCCGTGAGAGGGGCAGGGAGCCAGGGCTCCTGCGGGGAGCTGTGAGGTGCATGGGAGAGCAGGGCAGGAGCAGAAGAGACCTGGTCTGAGCAGGCTGGGGACGGATGGGGCAGGGGTAGGGGCAGCACAAGGGCAGGTTTGGGCAGGGATGGGGCAGGGAAGTGTGGGGTTCCCTGCCCGTGGCTCCTTTGGGCTCCTGCAGAGTCCTGCTGCAGGGCTGGGAGCGCGTGGAGCAGGCCTGGGGGATGCTCGTGCCATTGTGAGCACCAGCAGCACCCGGGTCCCCCTGCCACACATTCCCACCTCCCCGAGCCACCGCAGAGCAGAGATTAGCTCTGCCTCACTGCACCTCATGGCCCTGTCTGAGCACGTCTGCAAACAGCCGGGGGGGGTGTCAGAGGGGCTGGGGCTGGGGGCAGCCCTGGGCAGGGGCACAGGATGGGGACCCTTGGAGAAATGGGGCCTGGGTTGGCCCAGAGCCCTGGGCTGCCGGAACAGTGCTGGCTTGGGGTGGGCGACTGGCTGCTGAGACCCCTCCAGAGGCCACCTCTGCCAGGAGCCAGCAGCAGCTGTGCCGATTCGGGCACATTCGGGCAGGATGAGGCCAGGAGCAGTGGAGCTGCTGCCTGGCCAGGAGCGCAGCGGGATGGAGACGCGGCCACGAGTGCAGCAGGGAGAGGCTGCTTTATTGGTCAGGGCACGGGGGGCTGCGGCGCGCCCCCAGCCGGGCCCCAGGGAGGAAGCTGAGGCTGAAGGCTCTGAGCTGGGAGCCCAGCCAGGGGGCAGGAGGGCGCGGGGGGCCTGGACGTGCGGGCATCGCGTCGGGCAGCAGCTTCCCTGTGGCTGGGCTGGCAGCAGGAGGCTGTGCCTGCAAAGGGAGCAGAGGGCTGTCAGGGGGACGGGGGAGCGGGTCCCGTGCCACAGGAGCCCCGGGGCCGGGCGGGTGCCCGACTGACCTCAGTAGTGGGGAGTCACGCAGGAGACCTTGCCGCAGCCGTTCCTGCAGCACTTCAGGCTCCCGGGGCAGTTGGAGTCCGTCTTGCACTGGTTAGCGCAGAGCCCCAGCATGGGGATCCCTGGCTTCACGGGTGGGCAGGTGCCGGGCTTCTCTGCAACGGGAAGGGCGCAGCGTGAGACCCAGCGGCCGCGGCAGCAGGGGCAGGGCTGGGCGCTGCAGCTCCCGGAGCCACGGGCACGGCCCCGACCCTGCCCGCTGGCACCTGCAGCAGGGGGACCCCAGCACGGGCTGAGGGCTCTCCCCCAGCCCGCAGCTCTGCCCCTTGGTGCTGCTGCCAGCCTGGGACCCCTGGGGACGCACAGAGTCACCCCCTGGTGTGGCGGGCCCCACGCTCAGCCCCGTCCTCGGGGGTGCACGGCTGGCACAGAGCATGGAGCCACAGCACGGGGCCCCGGCAGTGCCTCAGCCCCACTCGCCCCTGCTTTTGCCACAGAGAGCCCCAGCCAGGCTCTTGTGGTTCATGACCTCAGCGGGGGCACGTGTCCCATGGGCAGCCTGCCCCGTGTGGGGCTCCTGCCGTGCCTCCCCCTGCCCGCTGCTGCCTGCTGCAGGCTCCCAGCTCCGCACGGCGCTGTCCTGTGCTGCGGCACGGCTCAGCCAGCTCTGTCCCTGCAGAAGGCGATGGAGGTGCCACAGCCCCTGGTTCATGTCCGAGCGCTCACATCACATCATCATCATCATCATCATCACATCACATCACATCACATCACACCCCAGCTCCTGTGTCCGTCTGCCCAGGCTGCTCTCGGGCACGGTGAGCGCACCCCAGCAGGTGGCTGCAGGGCTGTGCCTGGCGCAGGGCTGGGGATGGTGCCGCTGGGAGACGCTCCCCAGGCTCAGGGTCGGGCGGTGGAATAGTGCAACGTCCTGGGCTGACGTGGCTGAGCAGCCAGCGGTCCCCGAGGGGTGCGAGGGGGAGCGGGCACGGGCTCCCCTGCCCTCTGCACCAGCCCAGCACAGCCGGGGCAGGGGGTGCGCTGTGCCAGGCGGCCGCCCCACCAGAGCACACCCTGACCCCGCAGGGCCCTGCAGCCGTGCTGCAGCCAGACACAACGGGAGCCAAGGCCCCACGCTGCTGCCAAGCCCTGGGAGCCCCGGTGCTGTCAGCTGCCGGGAGCAGGGCTTGCAGCAGCCCCGGGGCCGGGGCGGGGGACCGTTACCGTCGGGCTCCAGGCAGGCCGTGCCACAGGCCGCCGGGCAGCACTTGAGGGTGCTCTCGCAGTCGCCATCGGACTGGCACCCCACTGTGCAGTTGGCTTCCTCTGTCGCTGGGTCCGGGCACACGCCGGCTTTCGCTGAAAGGCAAAGGCACACGGTGTGGGTGGGCACGGGGCTGCTGGCCCTGCAGCGGGGCAAGGGCTGCCGGCTGGAGGAGGGAGATGCTGCTTCCAGCCCCTGGGCTGGCGCCAGGGATGCTGCTGAGCACGGCCCTGCCGGGCGCTGGCTGGGGTCTCCGGCCCTGGCCCCCATCTCCAGCAGGCCCTGGGGCTGGGAGCGATGCCGGCTGCTCGCTCGGGGCCGGGCCGGGCGCTCATACTCACTCGTGACATTCTGGGCGGATGCTGGCGGCAGCTCTGCCCAGAGAACCAGGAGCCCTGCGAGGAGGAGCACGCTGCTGGCCTTGGGCATGGTGCAGGGGAGCCGGCTCTGCGCGTGCAGGGCCACCCCGCTGGGCTTTAAGCTCCTCTCCAGGTGGGGCCGGCCAGGCGGGAGGGGACTGCCTTCCGGGTGGCTCATAAGGAACTGGCCTGGCCAGGCTCCCCCTTCGAGCCGTTGCACAATCCCCAAGTATCAGGTATCTGCTCGCTCCTGGCTGCCGACCAGGAAGTGGAAGCCTCGAGCAGAGCAGGCGTCTGGCAGAAAACTTGCCCGGCAGGAACAGCCGCCAAGCGCCACCGCTGCATCGCCCGCTGCGGCACACGGGGAGCCCCCGGCCGCCCCCAGCCACAGTCCTGGGGGATGCTGAGCGGTGGTGACCCTGCTCTGAGGTGGTGCTGGTCCTGCAGCACGCAGCCGGGCTGTGCTGGTAGCAGCAGCAGGCATTGGGCACATGGTGCCCGCACTCCGACCCGTCCCATCAGCGCCCCAGCAGCAGCCGCACGCTCGGGTGCAGCCCCCGGCTGGGCTGCGGCTGCCCTGCGGCACGGAGGAGCTGGCAGCGTGCTCGGGGCTGCGGCTCTGCTGCCCCTGCAGCCCCCCCGGCTGCTGCTCCAGCCTCTTGTTTTTGCACAGCTTTTCGCTACTTGACTGAAGAGCCCTTCAGGCTGCCCTGCACCTCCTCGGGAAGGCGCCCGGCACGCGGGGCTCGCTCGTGCCCCTCCTGCAGCTCCCTCCCACCCCAGTGCAGTCCTGTCCTGCAGCTCCCCGCTGCGCCCATGGCCTCCTGCAGCCCCGGGGAGTCAGCCTGGCCTGGCGGCAGCACCACTGGGGGTGGCAGGGAGCGAGCCCCCCGTGTGCACGGTGCTGCAGGCACAGTGCTGCAGGGGCTGAGCAGCCCCAGGCCCCCTCTGCTGCACACCTCCTGCAGCCCACACACCGGCTGTCAGCTGGCAGTGCCGGGCAGCACCAAGCCAGGCTCTATTTGAGCAGTCCCAGTGAGCCAAGCCATTGCAATCACCCCGCGTGGCTGCCCGGCCCTCACCAGCGTTTGCTGCTCAGCCACTTCGTGGTCACCTCCGAGTGCTGCCGGCAGTGGGTTTAATTCCCTCGGGGTCTGGCACTGTGCTGGGGGCCCCAGGGACCCTCAGACCCTTTGCTCACAGCTTCCAGTTTGGGCTCAGAGCGTTTGGCTCAGTCACGGGTACGACGTGAGGGCCCCTGCACGGTGCCAGTGCTGCCTGGCTGCAGGGCTGGGGCTGTGCTGCTCTGCCGGGGGGGCACCCGGAGCCTCCCCGGCCCTGTCCTGGGTACAGCCCCAGGCTCGGCCTCTCCACAGGGTGGGGGGTGAGTGGGGTCCTCCTGCAGGGATGTGCCCTCAGCACCGCATCTGCACCACAGGTGGCTCAAGAGGCAACCCCAGCTCTGGGCTGGAGCATCCTGGAGCCCCGTGCAGGCGCAGGGCCATGAGGGCTCAGGTGGTCCCTGCTGCAAGGTCACGAGCTGTTTGTCTCGACCAGTGTCTGTTTCCAAGTAATTTAACCCCACAGTCAACAATGCGGCAAGGTGTGGAGCTACAGTAAATCAGTAACTGTTTGCGTTTGCCTGCGGTCCCCTCCCCAGCGTGGGTGTTTATGCAGTAACAGGAGCCGGTGCTGACACCGGTGCCACGCTGCCCGCGGGACGCTCGCTGCCTTGCAGCGGGGGCAGCCCTGGGGCACGGCAGGGACAGGGCCACAACCATCAGCCTGTGTCCATCAGCCTGCGCCCTCCAGGCTCTCACCGCACAGTGCCATGAGCTGGGGAGCGGGCAGGCTTTTGAGCAGGGCTCTGGCCACCGAAGGGGGGTTCGGTGCCGGGGTTTGGGCAGGGCGGGCGACTGCAGCCAGGCAGTGTGGCCGGAGGTGTTCCTGCAGCGCCTGCAGCCCGGCCCTGCTGGGGATGTGCTGCAGGGAACGGCTCTGAGCCGGTGCTCCCGGCCCTGGGCAGACTGCAGGGGGGAAACAAAGAGCTCCCCGGACAGAGGCGGCCTTGTTGCAGCCGCTGGCTCCTGCACCAGGGGCACGGCGCTCCGGAGGCTGGAGCAGGATAGGGAGGGAGTAGCTCAGGGATGTGAGCATTGCCCCCAACACCGAGCAGAGGGAGCAGCGTGTCCCTGCCCTGCGCTGCGCAGGGACAAAGCCCGGCAGACCCAAAGCTGGCCCTCCAGGGGCTGGGCACAGCGGGGCCGGGCAGGGGCAGGGCGCTGCTGCAGGTCCAGTGCTGCCCACCCAGCAGCTCCAGGGCCCCACCGCTATCCATGCTGCCGCACCTGTGCTGGAGCTGCCAGCAGCGCCTGCCTTTGAGGTTTATCACCCTGTTCAGTTGGCTGATCCTATAATTGCTCTTATCGTTCCCTTTGGCTCGTAAAGTCTGCGGTGCGCAGGATTTCCCGGGTACTGGTGGTGAGCGAGGTGGAGCTGGAGGGCTGCGAACGTGCAGATGCCAGCAGACAAGCTGCAGCACAGCAGCCACCTCCGTGGAGGACAGGAGCAGGCGGGAGCCCAGAAATGCGCTTGTGGCAGGGGACAAGGAAGAAACCGCGGAGGGAGCCGTGGGGAGCAGGGCGAGGTGCCTGCAGGGCTGCCTGGAGGCGATACCTTGACCCCCGCGGGACTCTGCGGAGCGCCCGCTCCGGCTGGATCTGCCTGCAGCCAGCAGCAGCAGCTGGAGAGGGGCTGAGCGTGCTGCTGTCGGGCTGGGCGGCAGGGCCAGCAGCTGCGCTGGCTCCAGCCCACGCAGTCGGCATCGTTTTCCGGGAGATAGAAATACTTTGGCTCCCACCGCCCACGCAGCACATTCAGGATGCTGCCGTCCTTGCCCCGGCTCTGCCAGGAGCTTCCTCGACAGAGGCTGAGGACAGCCCCGATGGTTCAGGGGGCTCCTGAGGCTCTGGCAGTGAGCCCTGTGCTGAGGCACGTCCCAGGCAGGATCCTGGCCGAGGGCTCAGAGGCAGCAGCCCTGCGCCCCAACCAGCACACGGCGTTTCCCACAGCAGCGGGTGGCAGCGCCCTCGGTGCAGACCCCACCACACGCCATGCCCAAGCCCCTGGGTGACTGCAGCCACTCTGCGGGTGCCAGAGAAGGTGCCCAGGTCCCGTCTCCTCCCTTGTGGGAGCATGGCGAATGATTAAAGGGGAGCGTTGCTGCACCAAGCAGGGTGCCCCAGGGTGGGCAGGGGCACAGCGTGGCTGCACGGCAGCTGCTTGGCTTCCCCACACCAACACAGACAGGGCGAAACGCAGACACCCCTTCCTCTGGGCTCTGGCCTGGAGCTTCCTTAGTGGAGGACAGCTGCATTCACGGGGGTGCCTGGGGAATTCTCTGCCCCTCTGTCCCACCATCGAGGTTCACCCAGGGGCAGGAGGGCTCCCTCGGTGCTCCCGCGGTCACCAAGCCCTCCTCGCCCCTGCGCTGCCCGCACGGCACAGACCTTGGTGGCCCCCTCAGGGCTGCGGAGCCCGCAGGCAGTGCCTGGCCCCAGCCTGTCGCGGGCTCTGCACCGCCACGATGGTGCTACCTGCTCGCCCAGCCCTCAGCCTGGTGTGGGAGCCCAGCCTGTGCCAGCCCCGCTCTGCGGCACCCCGAGGACCCCCGCACTCACCCATGTACTCGGTGGCTGTGGCAGCCGGCTGCAGCTGCGCGCACAGGGCAAGGACACCCAGGAGCAAAATGCTGGTGGCTTTCATGGTGCTCCCCAAGGACGCCGACGGCTGGCGCGGGTCGGCAGGGGTTTATATCTGCGCGGGGCTGGGGAGGGGCTGCCACGCACATAACCTTTGGGTACTGAACCTCTCAGTGCGTTCCACGGCTGTGCCCGAGGCAGCAGCAGCTCTGCGTCGTGCTATTACCTGAGAAATCATTTACTATGGCCCCATCCCAGCCCCAGCAGCCAGGCTGCAGCCAGGGTGGGGACATGAGCACCCAACAGGCATCCTGCCCTGGGGGGGAAACATGGGCCATGAGCCAGGGCCCTGGGAAGCCCGGATGGAGGGGCTGGAGCTCTCCAGCTTGGAGAAGAGGTGACAGAGGGGACAGGAGGGCAGCCGACAAAGAGCAATCTCCTTGCCAGAGCTGTGGGACTCATCACTGCAGATGTCAAACGTTGCCCAGGTCTGGAAAGAGATGAGACAAGTTGATGGGGCAGGGACCTGCTGTGGGACTGTAGAAGGACACGCACCCCGAGGTGGTGGCCATGGTGGCTGCAAGGCACAGGGGCGTTTTGGGACAGAGCAGCTGGGGGTCTGCCCCGGGCTGTGCCCACCCTGCAGAACCAGTGCCTGCGTGCCCCAGCCTGGTCCTTTTCCCCCATCCGCCTGCGGAGCCACGGGTGACCGGCTCCTCATCGCTGAGCATGGCCCCAGGGGGAGGACAGCGTGGGAAGCCGGTGTGACGTGCGAGGCTGGGAGCACCCACTCACCCTGTGCCATGCACCCTGTGCACCATTCCTGCGCGGGGACAGGCAGCTGGGTGCCGTCACGCCGGCGGGCTGGGCGCGGGCAGCGGCAGGGCCACGTCCCGGCAGACGGCGCGGCTGGGTGCTGCGGTGGGGTCACCACCGGGGCTGCCACTCAGCAGGCTGTGCTTGGGGACAGGAGGAGTGGGGCAGGCAGGGAGGCTCGCGGGTGCCAAGGCGGATGCCGGCCGCAGGGGCTGCCCCAGGGCTCGTACTGCTGCCTCCAGACACCTGCGACTGGGAGGGGACGCCTGAGATTAACGGCGCAGGGAGATTACAGGGAGCCCGGCGCAGCCAAGCGTGCAAAGGGTGAGCAGCACCGAGGACGAGGTGTGCTCTATGCCTGCTGGGCCCTGCGGCAATGCGGCTGCTGTCTCTGGTGGGAGATGCTGCCGAGGGTGCACAGACCCACACAGGAACCCCATGTCCCTGCCTGCGACCTTCGTGTCCCTGCCAGGTGCTGCACGTGGTGCCACAGCTGATCCGCCCCCAGGCTCCTCTTGCTGGTGGTGGCAGGGCTTGCCTGCGGGCAGAGGCACTTGGCTCACTGGGCTTGGCAAACAGGAGCCACACAGGGGCTGGGAAATGAGGCGCACGCACCGAGAGCAGTGCCCCCAGCATGGCAGTGCACGGGGCTGCAGGTGGCACCTCCGGCCTCGGGGCTGGGTGCAGGTTTGGGGGCGCAGGTTTGGGGGTGCAGCTGGGCGGGTGGGGCTGCAACGAGGCACTGGGGGGCAGCCTGAGGCTGCGGAGGATGGAGAGGGGCAGGACCTGGCTATGGCCAGGTGCACAGGGCTCTGGTGGAAGGGGCTTGTTCCCTGCCCCAGGTGTGCCTGAGGAGCGGTGCTGGGCACAGGGAGCGAGGCCTCGGCTGGGGACCAGGTGCGTGGGGTGGGGGGGGGAACCGCTCCCTGCCTGTGCTCTTCGCAGCCCACCTGAGAAGAGGCATCTTTGTGCTGGGGCCGAGGTGATCTCTGCTGTCTCCCGGGAGGGTGACACCTTCCCGACCGTATTTCCCCGCTGGGAAATTCCCTGTTTGCGTCACGCAGGCTCCGAGCAGCCAAATGCGCTCGTTGCTGGAGGGACCGGGTCTGGCACAAAGGGAACCCGGAGCAAGGACCCCGCGGCCGGCAGCGCAGCCCCAGCCCCGTCCCTGCGCACAGCCCCGCTCCGCACCGCGCTGCCTCCGGGGGCTGCGGGGCCGGGGCCGCCGTTCCCGGGGCGGTGCGGGGCGTGCGGGGCTACCGGGGGCGCTTCGCAGCGTGCCCGAGCCCCGCAGCTCGCGGTGCCGGGAGGCTCCTGCGGCTCCCCCGGGCCGTGGGGCCCCCCCGCTGTCCTGCCCCGTGCCCCGGCCATGCCGTGCCGAGCCGTGCCGTGCCTTGCCGTGCCGAGCCGTGCCCCCGGGGCTGCTCGCCCGCGCCCCGCTGTGCAGCCGCCAGGTGAGGCTGTTGCTCCGCCAAAGCGGGCGCGGGGGCGGCGGGGGCGCTGCTCGGCTCTGCCCGCCCGTGCTGGGGCCGTGCCACGGGCTGCGTCCCGGGCCGGGCTGGGCCGAGGCGTGCCCCGTGCAGGGCCGTGCCCCGTGTCCATGTCCCATGTCCCATGTCCCGTGTCGGGCCGTGCCCCGTGCCCGGCCGTACCCCGTGTCCCTTGTTCCGTGTCCCGTGTCGTGTCACATCCCGTGTCGTGCCATGTCCCGTGTCGTGCCGTGTCCCGTGTCGTGCTGTGCCCGTGCCGGGCCGTGTCCCGTGTCCCACATCCCGTGTCGTGACACATCCCGTGTCGTGCCATGCCCCGTGTCGTCCCGTGCCGGGCCGTGCCGTGCCCGGTGCTGTCCCGTGCCGGGGAGGGGCAGGAGCCCGGTGCGCGTTGCGCAAGGCCCGGGGCAGGGCTCGGGGCTCTACAAAAGCTCCGCGGGGCGCGGGCGTTGCGAGGTCAGCGCCATGAAGCCGGGGTCGCTGCTGTCGCTGCTGTCGCTGGTGCTGCTGGTGGCCCTCCTGGCCCCGCCGGGCGAGTGCCGCCTGGACTCGGAGCTCGTCCTGGCAGGTGAGGCCGTGGGGCCGTGCGGTGGGGACATGGCTACAAGGAGCAGGCGGTCCCCAAGGTCTTCTTCAACCCCAACGACTCGGTCATCGCGTGGCCCCTCTGCCCCTCGCCCCTCGTTCAGGGCGAGGCCGTGGGGTCAGAGCTGGGCTGTGACACCGCGTCCAGCCCGGGCTGTCCCCAATGATGGCACAAGAGGAAAACCTGCTCTAGACCCCAAAGCCAGCACGTAGGGCAGGTGCTGCAGTGCTGGAATACGGGGTGGTGGCGGGGTTGGAGCACCTCCAGTGGCTCCCAGAGCAGCGGTGTTTCCAGCAGGCGCCTTGCATCGCCTCGTGTACCCGCACCGCTGCCAGGCGCTGGGTGCCAAGGGCAGCACGAGACCTGCTCTGTGAGCTGCTGCTGGCTGCAGGGGCCAGCCTGGGGGGCTGTGCCTGGGCTGGGGACTCTGCCTGCCTGCTGTAACTGCCCCCCCTCACCCTCCTAGGGAAGTTTGGTGACTGCCCTGCGCCCAGGAAGACCCCCAACAGCGACTGCGGCAACTTCTGCTCTACGGATGACAACTGCCCGGGCAGCGAACTCTGCTGCAGCAACGGCTGTGGAAAGGAGTGCACGATGCCCATTGGAGGTGAGGGGGTCCCGTCCCCCCGCAGCCCCCTGTGGCCCTGAGGGAGCCCGTGCTCTGCTCTCTGGGTGGGGGTGAGCTGGGTGCTGCCAGCCCCTGCACCCCGTCCTGGCACGGGGCTGGGATGCGCTGGTCTGGGCTCCTCCGAGCTCTGCCTGTGGGGGCATCCCCCACAAGGGCTGGTGTGGGGCCCCTGCACCCCATCTCCCCCACTCTCAGCCCCTCTGGTGGGGGGACCCAGGGGTGCCCGCTGCTCCCTGCCTGCAGAACCTGGGGCTGGGTTGGGCTGGGTGTGGGTGCGGGCGGGGAGGGGCTGGCAGGGCCCTGACCCCACCGGACACCCCCAGCAAAGGCAGGTTTCTGTCCACGGGTGGACTCCAACCTCATAACCATCTGCCTGGTGGACTGCGCCCGCGACAGCGACTGCGCGGGCAACGAGAAGTGCTGCAGCATGGGCTGCCACGTCCGGTGTGCGCGGCCGGTGCGAGGTAAGGGTGGCCAGGAGCCTGGCGGGGGGGGTCCGTGACCCGGACAGACCCCGTGGACACGAGTCTTTCTCCCTACCCGCAGCCAAACCAGGAGTCTGCCCCAAGAGAAGGTTGCGGTATACCTTACTCCCTTGCAACAGCACCTGCAGAGATGACACCGACTGTCCCGGCAGACAGAAGTGCTGCTTCACGGGCTGCAGCCTCGGCTGCATGGCCCCGGACAGACGGAAGGGCTACAGCCCCGCTGCCACCCTGCTGGGCTGGGGCTGGGGCTGGGGCTGCCGCCAGTGTCCTGCTCTCATCGCCAGCCCCGTGCTCCAAAGTGACGTCTGCCACTTGCCCCCGGAGCACGGCCCGTGCAGGGGACTCTTCTATCGCTACGCCTACGACCCTGCCACGGGGACGTGCCGGCTGTTCCTGTACGGCGGCTGCAGAGGGAACGCCAACAACTTCGAGACCCTGGGGGAGTGCCAGCGGGTCTGCCAGCGGGGTGAGAGGAGGGCACTGGGCTGGGCTGGACTGGGCTGGACTGGGCTGCCCCTGCCCAGGGGCTGGTGGCAGGGTGGGAGCGTGGAGCCACGTTGCTGCGCAGCCAGCTCCGGGGAGGTGTGGGTGGGGGCCGAGCAGCAGTTCTGAAGGATGTGAAGGGCAACGGAGCGTGCAGGCGGCTGCTGCTGAGAGCTGCCCTGCACGAACCCGCTGAAAGTACCCCCGCAGGTCCCGGTGCTGTGGTGGTCCTGGGGCCACCCACCCCTCCCCGTGCCCTGCTGCTCCCTGGGCCGCTGGTGCCTGGGGTCGGCTCTCCCCGGGGGGCTCACCCGGCCACCACGCGCGCAGGGACCCCTGTGCCTTTCTGCTCGGTGATTTCAATCAGCACACAGCCCCGTCCTGGGAGCGGGGCTTGTCTCTGGTGAGACCTGGGCGATACTGTTAGCAATAATAATTTCGCAGCCTGATTATCTAAATTAAACCTGGCTCTCAGCCTGCGCAGGAGGGGCGGAAAAAGGGCGCACTCCTTGCAGGTTGCCTTCCCCTTTCTGTGCCCAACGCTTCTGGCACAAGGGGAGAGGTTGGAGGGGGAGGCAGCCCCCTGTGGGTGCTCGCTGGGTTGTGACACTTGTTTCCTAGCACAGCCACGGGCGGTTGGAGCTGTTGGTGGTTGAACGGCAGCCGTGGCCGCTCCCTTCCCCTGGCACTGTGGGGTTCCGGGGAGGCTGTGGCCCTGGCGTGGCACAACAGCGGGACCAGGGGATGCTGCTGCCTCCTCGGGGCACCCGCTCCGTGTCCCTGCTGGGCTGGGGGCTGGAGAAGGGGCAGCCCCGGGGTCACTGTGCTGGGGGGGAGCTGTGCCGCAGCCTGGGGCTGGCAGCAGCCCCCACAGCTCCTCAGCCCTGCCCGCACGCCCTGCTCACTGCCCTTCCTTTCTTCCCAGGGAGAGCCAAAGAGTGACCCCGAGAGGACGCCGCAGCCCGGCCAGGTCTGCAGCGGGGGCCGGCCACTGCCCCCTGCCCTCTCAATAAAGCCGCCAGGACTCCTGGCTTGCAGCATCATTGCCATCTCTCTCTTGCCTTCCCACTGCGTCCAGGGGCCACCAGTGGCACCACGTGGCCTCGTGCTCCCCAGCGCCGTCCTGCTCCCCCTACACCCTGGGGAGGCTGTGGGGACGGGGCTGAGCCCCCCGAGCCCACCACAGAGCAGGGCTGGCGGTGCTGTGCTGGCACGGAGGCTGCTCTCCAGGCAGGCGAGCTGCTGGGGTGGGGGGCCATGGCCACGGAGTGGCACAGGAGGGACGAGCATTGCTCACGGACACCAGGGGCTGGTGCCAAACGGGTGGGCAATGCCCAGGGCTGGGCACAGGGATTGCCTCAGGGAGGTGCATTCGGGGGTGCAGGGGGTGGGCTTGTGCTGTGTCAGCCCTGCAGCACACAGGCACAGCTCCCCACACCACGCCAGCTCTGACCACCGGCAAGCTCTGCACACAGAGCTGGTGAGGAACTCGAAACAGAAAAGACGAAAACCTCCTGAAAGTGCCCATTCATTACTCAGCTCCCTCTCTCCTGGCTCCTGCTCAGCCCCAGCTTGGGCTGTGGTTGCTCCTTGGTATGGGGCTGGAAGCTGGGGGCAGCCCCCAGTGTTCCCAGTGCCAGTCCCCAGTATCCCAGTGCCAGTCCCCAGTGTCCCGGTGCCAGCCCCAGGCTGCGGGCGCAGCGCAGGGAGCCCAGCCCGCACACTTAGAGCTGCAATTCCGAGGCACGGGGAAGGAAAATGAGAAGGGAACACACGGAGCTCCAGGGCCACGTCATCCTGGTGCTGTCATCGAGCCCCACACGGTGCCAGGGGGCTGTGGGGGGGCTGCTGCCCGCTGCCGCCCCGCGCTCGGCGCCCCCCTCAGTGCGGCTCTCGGGGGGTTGGCGGCAGCGGCTGCGCAGCGCAGTGCTCGATAGCAGCTCTGATAGCTGCCATCCATAACGGGGCTCGGATCTGGGCAGGGGGGGCCGTGGCGGGCGCTGGCTGCCCGCGGGCTGGCGGCAGCCCTGGCCCCGTGCCACGCGGCGCGGCCCCGGCCAGCGGTGTGGCCACGCGTGGCGTGCCGGCTGGCGGCGCGGGGAAGGCGGCCTCCCAAAATGGGGTTTTTATTACAGCCATACATCACCGCGGCGGCCTGATGTGGGCAGACGGCGGTGATTTTTCTTCATGGTTTACAGACAAATGAGGGGAAGGAAAATTGATGTGAACTTTGCTATAGCGAGAGGTCGGCTGTGCGGGCAGGGAGCTGGCGGCGCTCGGGCTGGGGGCTGCGGGGGCCACCTGCCAGCCCCCCCCCAGCTCAGTGGCCTCTGCCTGCAGGACAGACGGACGGGAGCACCGGCAGGACCGGGAGGCACCGTGTCCAGCCTGGGCACCGTGCTCGTTCCATCCACACGTGTGGGGTGTGCGGGAGAGGCACCGCGGTTGAGCCCCCAGCCCACGGGGAAGCTCCCCCCCACCGCTGGGGGCTGGAGGGTGACCAGGACCCCCACGTCCCCGGCCCCATCGCCTGCAGGGAGGTGTCTGGGGGGACGGGTGGGCAGGGTTATTAATTCCAGCGGACGTTCATTATCACTGCAGACGTGGCTTTGATGTGCAGCCCCGGGCTGGCTGTTGTCACAGGCTTTGGGTGAGATCTTGATTGCCCTCACCACAATTAAAGTCGCCTCCAAACACCACGGTCCTGCCTGGCATAAGATAACAGTTAATACCCGCAAATAGTGACTATCAGCTTCTCCATAAGGCCCATAAATATTAATACAATTCTAATTAGTTCCTTTAAATACATTGCCTAAATTAAGCATTTCCTCAGCAATAAATCAGCGGAGCTTTGGCATTCTGCTCGTGCACACTCAGCAGATCGCAGGCTCACCCCAGGACCACACTGGCCCCCGTGGCCGGCCCCTGCGTGCCAGGGATCGGACCCTGCAGTGACCAGGGGCTGTGCTTGGTGGTGCTGAGCTGAACCGTGCTGAGCCGTGCCATGCTGAGCTGTGCCACACCAAGCTGTGCCGAGCCGTGCCAAGCTCATGTAGAGCTGCCGTCCCCCTGCAGCGTCACCCAGAGCCCCCCAGGCTGGGCCGTGCCGCAGGGGTCCCGCTGATGCCTCTGGCAGGGTCCGGTGCTGAGGCAGTGAGCAGGGGAGCCCCGTGCTTCAGCCTGGGCTTTGTCAAGTGATTGCGAGAGAGGATTTTCAAATATAAAGTATCTCCTAAGGACTCCAAAGTCACTGATATAAAAATAAACCGACGATTAGATTCAGAAGAGGAAAGGGAGCCCAGGCTTCGCTGTACAAGCAAGAAGTGCCCTGTGACCTTAATCAGGAGTAATATTATTAATACATTTTCCCGCAGGTGCACCCGAAGATTTGCATTTCCAGCAATTTGCACAATAATGAGGCGAGCTGACCATGCTTCACCTCTGCAGCAATCACCTCCAAATCAGTGGCAGCGTGCCGCCGAGCTCATTTGGAGGCTCGCAGGCTGCAGCCGCAGCTGTGCCCGGCGTCCCGAGCGCTGCCCTTCCTCCTCCCGCGGCTGGAAGCGCCACGCGTCCCCCCCGCTCTCCGGTGCTGGTGGCACTGGAACAGAGCAGACACCAAACCCGTTTGCTCCGGGAGGAATTAATACAGTGTGAAGCCTGTGGTGGGTGATTTAAGAACTGAATTTAAAATCTCAACACAAAGAGATTTTTTTTATAAGGTCAGAAGAGAGATTAAATGCTACAGACAAGCACAGCGCTTGCCACTTCAAGCATTGCTTTCACCATAAATGTTTGGGGCTGGCGCCGTGTCCCCACGCTGCCCACATGGCTCAGAGCCCCCTGCCCCAGATGGGGCCGTCCTGGGGCAGCGGGGGGACACGTTGCTGCGAGTACAGGCAGTGAGGGATGTGGTGGCAGCCCTCACTGTGCTGATGTCCCCGTGGGCACGTCCTGAGATGAGGCACAGCCGGCCCGAGGAGGGTGAGCACAAAGCACTTCTGTGCCTGGCTCTGGTGAGGAGCTGGAGGCACCGGTGTGAGCTGGGGCTGGGGGGCTGCACCCCCCTGGGTGAGGAGAGTGGGGTCAGCGGTGGGTGCTGGGGGGGCCCTGCCCGCTGTGCCCCCAGGGCTGGTGCCCACCCGGCCTTCCCGGTGGGGCCAGCTCCCCACGGCAGGGACCGGGATTGATGGCGAGAGATCTGGAAGGCTCCAAATGCGGAGGTGATATCGCTGCGACACCCCCATCCATCACGAGGCGCTCATTATTAAGTAACACCCTGCACGCCGGGCTGATTTCACACCTTATCTGAACCCAGCAGCTGTGCCCTAAATCCTGAGCGCCGCGACTGTCTGGAGGAATTCGGTTGCCTGTGTTTAAAATTAGTGTTAGCATCTATCATTTCCCCACACCAAATGGCTTCTGTGTCGGCGCTTGGCAGCACTAATCTGTCACCGGGCTCTGCGCTGCCCAGCTCCGTACCCTCTCCGTCACTGTCACAGGACCCCTCATTGGCAAAATGTCACCCAAAGGACAAGTGCCACAGCTTGGCCTCTCCCTCCGCCCCTCTGCTCCTCCGTGCCCATCACCGCGGCCGCCTGGCAGGGCTGCCTCAGGCTCCAGGCTCCACGGCACTGGTGGTGCCCCCCCTGGACGGCCCCTCCGTGAGTGTCTGGAGCTGCCCCTGCTGCTGCCCCAGCTTGGGGGGGCTGTGGCAGAGCCCCCGTCTATCTCCAGCTCCCGCCGCCTCCCTGGACCCCCCAGGCCGGGCAGCTCCAGCGCAGGGTGCGGGATGCGGGGGGGTCCTGAGCCGGGGCGCGAGGTCTGGCAGCCGGGGCTGCCGAGCTCCTGCAGCAGCAGGGAAGTGCCATAAATAACCTCCCATTAGCGCGGCGGCGCTGTGCTGAGTGACTGATTTTGCTGGCTACATTACGGGCTTCATAAACACAGTCGTTTATTCCCAGCCTTTGCTCCACCGCCTCCGGCACCGGGAGCTGTGCTCGCCTCTGCTTGGGCAGTGTCCACGGCCCCGGTGCCGTGCTGGAGCCAGTTCCCCATGGAGCACAGCGCATGGGTCCCAGAGCAGCACTGCCGGGGCTTGCCGACACCCATGGGTGAGAGCCGTGACTGCTCCCTGCAGTGTGGGCACCCCGGCAGGAGCCAGGTCCTCACCCAGAGGGATGGAGATGGAGTCAGGCAGCGCCGTCCCTCGCCGGCTGCTCCAGCCCTGCTGCCCTGGTGCCAGCCCTGCCCTGGGCCCCGCAGCTTCTCAGCCCCTCTCTCCAGCTCGCCGCCTCCCGTGGGGGCCGTGGTGCCGCGGTGCCGGCCCCAGCCACGTGGCCGGGCCCCTCCTGGCCGCTGCTGCCGGCGCCTGGCGAGGAGCCGCTGCCAGGCAGGTGATGCTGGAGCTGTCGGCGTGATGAAAAGCCTCCTGCAGCAATGCAGATAACATACAAGCACAGGTCAGGCGAGGCCCGTGTAGCCCATCCATCAGAGCCCAGCAGCTACAGGCGCTCCCCGTGCCACCATCTGATGCATGTTATCTGGCACAAATGCGTTCCTTCCCCCAAGGTTAAACGGATGAGTGAGGTTCAGGCAATGACAGCTCTGCTTGCCCTGCAGAGGCGATAAACGAGCTGGAAGAACCAGAGGGGAAAAAAAAAAAGGTTTGTGTGCTGTCAAATGCTCCTTTTGATGGTGCCAGCCCGGGCACTCTCCTGCAGGGTGCTGGCACAGGGCTGGTGGCAGCATGGAGCCGTGCACAAGGATGGGGACCCACGATGGGGACCCACGATGGGGACCCACGATGGGGCCCCACTCCCAGTGATGAGGACCGTCACAGTGCGGCCGTGTCGCTGCCGTGTGATGGGCAGGTGAGTGTGTGGTCATTTTGGCCGAGCCCCCCTGCCCCGTGCAGGCAGCGCTGCGGGCACAGACGGGTGGGACACGGAGGGAACGTGGTGAGGTGGAACCGCTGGGGAGGGAGCCCCAAGGTCTGACAGCTGGGACCCCAGGAGAGCCAAGGGTGGGGTCTCTAAACACAGCCTGGTGCTGGGTTTCCCCCACCCTGCTCTTTTTGGCTGCTGGCAGTTTTGCAGCGAGCTGCTGGAGCCCCGCTGGGGGGTGGTGCTGGCCCCGTGCTGCTGGAGCCCCCATGCCTCAGGCATATTTGCCAGCTGCAGCACAGCCGCCGAGGTGCGTGGGGGGGGCACCTCCCGTGCAGCATCGCCCCGTCGGGTGCCACTGCCCTCGCTCAATGTCACACTTGGAGCCTGTCAACGTGAAAAAAGGTTTGCATCCGATAAGCGATCGGGCTGTCAGCTGCGGAGTGCTGCTCGCTTGTGATTTACTGCAGCGTCGCTAACGGAGCACAGATTTTTCTTAATCTAAATTGAAAACTACTCAAGTAGAAAAATAATTTCATTGCTTCATCTCGGAGGGGCGGGGGAAAGGCAGAAGTGTTGTGCCGGGGCTGGCTGGCCCGGGCCGGCTGCTCTGTGCTTGTGGCTCGGCTCCCGCGCCCTGCGCTCCAGTTTGGCCCTGTGCCGTGAGCCCCCGGCACCAGGAGGAGCAGCAGCTGCATGGGCTGCGGCAGTGAAGCCCCCTGCGAGCCCCCGCCTCGGCCTGGGAACTGCTGGCACCCCTGGGCGAGGGGTTGCAGGGGTCGTGTCCCTGCCGATGGGGTGTGGGGGAGGCCCTGGGGCTGCCCCGTGGGGACACAGGAGGGGGCACGTCCCCGGCGTGGCATGGAGGCGGCACGGAGAAAGTGTGACTGTCTGCACCCTGCTCCCTCCCAGCTCCTCATTAGGGGCTAACAGTCGTTAGCAGCGAGCGCGGGCAGGCAGACGCACACATGCCCGACCAGGCTGCCACACGTGGCCCCTGGTCCATTTTAATTTGCAGCACTAAATGCCAGGAGGGGCCGCGGGCAGGGCTGGGGCTCGGCTGCAGCACCTGGGCAGGGCTGGCCCTGGGCAGGAGCGAGATTTGGCTGCTGTGCTGCGGGGGGAGCCGGGAGGGGCTGGGGGCACAGCCAGGTGCACGCAGGCGCAGCCCAGGCAGGCGCTGCCTCGCCGGGAGATCGGCAATTTGGAGCATGAGCGAATTCTGGGAGCGTTTGCTGAGCTGGATAATAACGTGCCCAGTGAGCTGCATCCCAAGCACGCCGCCAAATTAAAGAATTTTTTTTCCCCTTTAATTTAAAAGTCACCGTTGGGAAATCTCCGTCGGCCTCGCCAGTGATTTCCCCCCAGGCTGGCTTTCTGGAGAAATCTTTAATTTTGATTGTCACACTTTCTGGAGTTTAACTCGGGGAAGCAGAGCCATAAATAAGGTGCCACTTCGGCGCCAGGCTCCAGCTGTGCCGGGACAGCGAGCGGCACCGGCGCAGGCAGGCAGCAGCCGCGGGCAGGGCGAGCAGCCCGGCCGTGGTACCAGCAGCCCCAGCACCCCTCCCCGGCACCTCGCCCCCGGCCCCCTGCCCGCTGGCCAACCCCACACACCCCAGCCTGATTTCACAGGTCGCTGCCCCTTAATTAGCTGGGCCCTGTCCCCCCCTCCCCACCGCCTGCAAAACCGCAGGTTGATGAATTTCTCATTAGCCTCAATTCCACAGCTGGATTCTCCCGCCTGCACCGGCACATCCACATCACCCTGCGGTGCTGCCGGGCCCGGGGCGCGCTCTGCCCGGTGCCTGGCTGTGCTGTGCCATGCCACGTGCCCGCACCGTGCCACCGGGCTCTGAGGCCGGCACGCCGGGCACAGCGGGGTCTCTCCATTTGCTGCAGTGCGTGCGGTGGGGCCGTGGCTCTCTGTGAGAGCAGCCGGAGGCACAGCCGGATCCTACAGACCAGACGTGGTGTGGGCACAGGGCGGCGAGTACGTGTGAAGGCTGCTTCACAGCCTGGCTCCGTGTGCCGCTGCTCCCCGGGGCTGCCTGAGCCCCATCGTGGTGGGGCCGGCCCGAGGGGGCTGCGCAGAGCCCCCCACAGCCGCTCTCCTCTCTCTGTGTGGGTGAAACCTGCTGGCAGCCACAGACAGGGTTTTTCCTCTCCCGTAACGAGGCCTTGGAAAGGACTCGCACAGCTCTACGGGCAATTAAGAGAAAGGGAAAAAAACACAAGCACCTCCCTTTCGGCACAGAGCCCCGCGCGGTGGTGCTGGGGTGAGCTCCGGAAAGGTTACAGCCTATTTGCATTTTACCCTTCAGTAATTTCAACACTTACGGGTGCAATTAAGAGGCAAGTCTGGAGTTATGAAGCTATCAGTGCGGAGAGACCTGAATACTAACAAACTCCTGTACGCGCTCACCATCCCGGGCCGGCTGATTTATCAGTGATAAAGCTGCTATAGTGCCAGCAGATTTCCATTGGCCGCAGTAATGGGCCTTGACTACATTAAAGACACATCTTTTAGCTTGTCGGAGAGCCCAGCCCTCCCGAAGCCGTCGGCGCGATGGGCTTAGTGCTCCTCAGGGGCCGCGGCAGCTCTGGCTGTGCCGGGCCCATGGGCACCAAATCGAGAAGTTTTGGTCCAGTTTTGACTTTTGGAGGAACGGCACCGGGATGGGACTGTTCCTGTCACTGAAATGAGAGGCTCCATCTCCTGCAGCAGCACAGCCCAGGGCAGGGGGCAGCTTCGCCGTGGTCCCCCCACACCCCCCTGCCTGGGGGACACGGCCCCTGCCGAAACCCGGGGCCTCCTCCCGGCTGTGCACAGCGGCGGGCTCGGAGCCCCGCGGCTTTCCCCTTTAAGCTTCATCCCCATTTAATTGGATACTTTTGAGCCCAGGCTCATGATTTCTGCAGCAATTTGGTGTGAGATTTCTTTCTTTCCCTCCATTATCCACTCTGATTAACTCAGCTGCACCTGTCAGCTTTTATTCTGCGGCGCGGGGAGCGCTTGCGAGGCCCTGTTAAAATGCATGAGTTTTATCACATTCACTCCTCCCTGGCCAGCGATGCTGAACCGGCAGCTGGGGGGGGGCTGCAGTGGGGCTGTGCTCAGGCCTGGATGAAGCCAGTGCCGGGGGGCAAAAACTCGAGGGCCGAGTCCCCACTCCCTGCACCTGGCTGTGGTCCTGTAAGCGGAGCCGGGGGCAGCGGGACCCCCCCTCAGGACAGCGGCAGGCAGGGGCCCGGCCCCCACAGAGCCCCCAGCCCCGCCGCCACCACCCCGGGGTTGCTCAAGGGCTGCGGATTTTCTGCTTTGGAAATGCTAATTTAACATTCCAGTTATAACTTGTTCCCTTTTTCTCATTTTAATAAAACCGAAAGCATCCGGAAACACCGCTGCACCCACGAAAGAGCAAGATCTGACATAATTAAAAAGTGGCTTCAATCAGGCTGTTTTCCTAATGGTTTGTCACAGCAGCCCCCGCGCCCCCCCGCGCTGCCAGCCCCCTGAGGCATCATTTACATTTCTTAATAACCCCTCATTAATATGCGCGGCGCGGGGAGGGCCCTAACGGCTGAGCGCACAGCACTAATTCAATTTCGGCGGGCCGCGGTGTGTTTAGTTAATCACCGGGGGACCGGGGGCTCTCGGCACATTGATTTATTCGGAATTAGGGCTCGAGGCGCCTGGGCTGGGAGCGGGGCGAGGCGCGGAGCTGAGGGGGGGCTGCTTCACTGAGGGGTCGGGGCTCTGGGGGGGTGTCCCGCGGGACCAGGCGCCCTGGCACGGCTCCGGGGCTGTGGTACCGGGCAGCACCGGGCCTCCGCGCCCTGCCCTAAGCCCTGCGGGCACGGGGCAGCCGCACCGGAGACGGAGCGGGGCCGGGGGGGGGGGACACAGCACCGGGACCTGCCCGTGCTAGGGGCGGGGGGCGCCGCTTTGCGACAGTATGGGTCTGTTTTGCGACAGTGTGGCGCCGCTTTCCGGCAGTGAGACACCGTCCTCGCTTTCCGGCAGTGTGGCACCACGTTCGCTTTGCGGCAGTGTGGCACCACTTTGCGGCAGTGTGGCGCCGCTTTGCGGCAGCGCCCTTCCCGCCTCGCTTTCCGGCGGAGCGGCGCCCCAGCAGCGCGCCTGCGCCGCTCGCTTTCCGGCGCGGTGTCGCGCGGCCCCGGGGCTTGGCGACAGTCGGGAGGCGGCGGCGGCGGGGCCCGGCCGGAGCCATGGACGTGGGGGAGCTGCTCAGCTACCAGGTACCGGCACCGGGCACCGGGAACCGGCACCGGGCTGCGGGGGGGCTCCTGTGGCTGCAGCTCCCTCCGCAGGGGCAGGCTCCGGCCTGTGCGCGGGGCCCAGCGACGGGGCCGCGCTGAGGCGGGGGAGGCGCGGGCTGGGCCTCAGGAGGGGGCTCCGCACCGAGGGGCGGGCGCGAGCTGCGGCGGGCCCCGAGCCCGGCCCCGAGCCCGGCGGAGCTCCAGGAGCCGTTGGGCTGCGCTCCCGGCCGTGGGTCTGGGTTTGGGGTAGGGCTGCGCGGTGACCCCTGGGGCCCTCCCAGCTCGGGAGGTTCCGTGCTCCTGTGATCCTCTGACCGCTCCCGGCTCTGCCAGCCCCGGGACGGCGCCGTCCTGCTGCCCCTCACACCGGGCCTGGCTGCGTGGCACTGACAGCACAGCTCGGCCCTGCTGCCCGCAGCTCGGCTCTGCCTTCACAGCTCTCCACACGCGATTTTCCTGTTGGCTTTTCATTATGATATGAGAATGATGGCTTTTCACGTTCCTTTACCTGAGGTGAAGAACACTAAAGAGTTATTGTTAATGGTGCTGTTGTGTACTTGCTTTGCAGCACAATTTATACCTCAGCCCTGTAAAGGTAAATCTCTGTTGAACTTTTGTTGTTGGTGTTTTAATTTGCAATCAGGTTCCAGGTTGGGTTTCTGCTTGTTTTTCTCTTGTTCTGCAAATGTGAAGCCTGCAGGATTCCCTTTGCTGAGAAGGGAGGCACACCGTCAGGCTTCGGTCATGCTGGTTCCTGTGCAGCCCTCTGCCAGGGGAGCTGCTCGTGGCACCATGGGGCTGTGCCCTGCGGAAGCTGCAGGTAGAGATCCACTGCCAGGTACTGCAGCGCTGACTCTTCTTGCTGCTGAGCTTGTTCTGGAGCTGTGGGGCAAAACATTGTGTGGGTTTCAGCTGAGTATTGAAGATGCTGTCCTGGCTGTGTGCGCTCCCACCTGACAGCAAACAGAGATGGTTTTACGTCAGCAGAGGGGAAAATGCTGCAGGTTAAATGTTGGACATCAGGCGCCGCAGGGTTCAGGCTTCCAGAGTCAGGCAGAACGGTGAAAGGGAGGGAGAGAAAGGAGGCAGGTGAATCTGTCTGTCAGGATCTCTGATCCTGTGAGAATGCGACCCTTTTCTGTGGAGCTGAAAGGTAGAAGCAGGAGGTGGACACCACAGGTTTCACCAGCGCCCGCATAGTGAGGGGCTCACGAACCAGCTCCCGACTGCTCCGGTTTTGTCTGTTCTAAGGTTAGCCACAGCCGAGCTCTGGTTCTCTCCCCACAGCTGGAGACGTGTGAGGGTTCGGGACGTCTGCATCCGTCCTCGCTGCAGGGAGGCAGCGGCCGGCAGAGGGGCTGGGCGCTGCCTGATTTTGATCTCTTGCTGCAAATGAGTTGGCCTTCTCGGCTTCCCTCAGCAAAAAGCAACCCAAACCCTTCCTTTATCTTGTATTGCTTCAAGTCTGTGTCCTCTGAATGCCGAATTTGTGCTCTTGCCTGGTCAAAAAGCTGTTCTGCCCCGGTGCCAACCCCGGGAGACCTCGGGCACCGTGCCGTGGGCTGGCACCAAGCGGCTGTCGGAGCGGGGAAGGAGCCTCCTGTGGTGAGGAGCTACAGAGCAGCAGGGTCCTGCACCTGGCAGCTTGTGCAAAGCTCAGGAACCCATAAACTTTATGTGGAGCTGCAAAACACTCGCAGATGGCCTAAACTGCTGGTTAAATCCTGCTGCTGCTCTGCACAGAGACACCGTGCCCAGATCCCCGGGCCTGGTTTCCGATGCCAGCGGGTGGCTCGGGACAAAGCCAGCTCCGGCTGCTTTCAGACCTCTCCCTCAGTTCTCTGGGGAGGGAGTAAAGGGAACGATTTCAGCTCTCCTTGCCGTTATGTACGGCTTTGGTTCTGATTTTTGTGTGGTAGCTCTGATGTGGGATGGGGAGAGGAAGCTTCAGGCTTTGCTCTCCTGCCTTTTCCCGAGCCGTGGGCTTCTCACGGTGGCAGGCTGCCTCGAGGAGCTGTGCCCGCAGCCTGGGGGGAGGAAGGGGATTAGTTCTCCTCCAGGAATAACCTGCGCCGTGCGGGTGCAGCCTGCGCAGGGCTCTCGTTGCCATTGCCCTCAGTGGTGTGATGGGGTGTGGAGGAGCACCCAGAGGCCCCCGGCTGTTCCTTCAGCCGCTCTTGCAGCTGGCAGTGGGCCGGGCAGGGTGCTGTGCTCCAGGAGCAGAGACCAGAAGTAAGATTGGTGGGAGCTGGATTTGTCACAAGTGCTGCAAACAAAATCAAGAAGTCCATGAGGATCCCTCTGGAGATTTGGGGCTTGCTTTCGGGTCCCTGACCCGGCAGCTAGCGGGCGGTTTTCTGCAGCGGCTCCGTTGGGCAGCTTGCAGCTGGCTGAGGCACGGCCTCGGGAGGAGCTGCATCACTGGAGATTGATTTCAGATTTCATTAGCAAATAATTTCAGAGCTCCGCAGTAACGAGGTTACTTACAAAACAGATGTCCCAGTAACGTGAGGCTCCTTTTGTGAGACTTCTCTGAAGCTTCCTGATGACGAAGGCTGGGTCTGAACGATGCTTCCACCTTCCCAAGGGCGTTTTGTCTTGGCTCTGCTGCGTTATTGCTGCTGTGGGGAAGATGAGGCAGGGCCCTGAATCGGTTTAGGGCACAATTCTTGTCCCCTGCTCAGCCCGCCAGGGGAGCACTCGCGTTCCTGCTGCTCGAGCCCCGTACCGGTGGGGACGAGGGCTCTGCCACCCGGGGCTCCCAACCCCGGGCTGTGACGAAGGGTTGGGACACCTCGCTTAATCCCCAGAGCAACTGCAGCTGGGGGACAGCGGAGGGACAGATTCCTTCTTTACCAATCAACAGATTTTAATTTATTGCATTTTATGAATATTAGTTGTTGGTTTTTTAAACCCTTTCCTATTTTTTGTGTGTGTGTGGTGGGAGCAGTGTCAGATTTAACTGGAAATGTCTCCTGAAGAAATTTCTGCGGGTGGGCTACATTCAATAGGAACAAAATTAAGCTTAACTAATAATGCAATTTAAAAATGCTTTCCTTGTGCGCTTCGTAATGAATTCCAGCTTCTTGCCAAATGCACCTCAGCACAGCGCAGTAACACAAGCCCACCTTTTATTTATTAAACAATTAACTTGCCCTGCTCTGCCAGAAAGCTAACGCTGAAGTAGATGTGTGCGAAGCTATGAAATTATTTAAACAAATGTGTTCAGACACCAAGAATGGGGCTGCTTAACAACGCGCACCCGTCGGAGCCCAGCTATGGATGGGCTTAATGGCTGTGGTCGCTGACGGTCCTGCGGGGTACGAATGCAAGGAGCAGAAGTGTGATGCAGGTCCTAAATCAGCAGCGGGTGGCCGAGCTGTCCTGTGACGGGAGCAGGACCGCCGGTGTCGCACTGAGCCGTGATTTCTTGGTTTTACCAGTGCGGGGTGGAAGCTGCAATATTCCCAGCAAGGTTTAGCAAAGCATCAATAACAAAAGGAAAAACCTTAATGCCTGCTTAATAAGGCTTGCCTGGGAATTCAATTACTGCCTCTTGCCAATCCGTCGGCAGCGCTAATGGCTGCGTGCTGGGCGCTGCCATAACGCATCCTAACGACTGCTGGGGCGTGCTACGGAAGATCCCTCTCCCCAGCAACACATAAATACAAAAAAGGATAAAATAATTGAGATGGAGACAGGACGTAACTGCTGCTGCTGTGGGCTTGTGTACTTAGAGGAAATGGGCTTGGTTTCATGATGGAGTTTTAATTTAGGTTTTGTTCTGGTGATAGAGTCCCTGGCCATGCTACATTGCTTTGTGTCTGACAAACCACCAGCTCCTGTGGGCCTTCACTGCAGTCAGTCTTATCTGTGGGGTTTTTTTTGGTTCTTTTTTAATGCTTAGAAATGAGAGCAAGGAATGATTTTCTGAGACTTTAAATGAGGAACATCCAAGGCAAATGTTGCAAGGTTTCTTCCTGTAAATGCCAGGACTTAGGTTGCTAATTTCTGTGTGTGGCTGTAATGTGAATCTGTCAGAGCAAGTTCAGAATGAATTGGGCGCTACTGAGCAGGAAGCAGAAGGACAGAAACCTGTGTGCTGCTGAGGGCACGGAGTAAGGAATATCTATTTACTGAAGATTTTTCCTTAGATGATGTCATTTAGAAGCATCTCTTTCTTCTTTTCTTTCCTTTAATGGGGTTGCTAATTGCTTGGGAATGGTTTAAAGTATTGGGTTTTGGCAGTGATGTATTTGTTTCGAAATTGATCTACGTGAAATTATATTTTAATGTGCCCAGAAGATAAGTAACGGGAATCTGCTTAAGGAAAAAAAAAAAAACCCACACTCCAAGCAAATAACTTTTTCATTTTGAAGGATCTCCAGGCGTGCTGCTGCTTCACAGCTATTGAATTATGAGCTCGGGAACTGCTTTAAGAGTGCACGGGAGCGCTGCAGGAGAGCTTAAGTCAGGAGCGTCTCGTCTGTGATGGAAACAGCAGAGCAGCTGCAGGGAGAAGGCAGATAACCAGCGGGTTTGAGGAGGTCTGGCTGGGAGCAGGCACCTGGCTCCGGCTGTACGCTGCCCCCGAGCTTCTGTGAGCCCGGCTTTGGGGAGCGCTGGTTCGGCACCTTGCCCAGAGGTGACAGCAGGGATACCCCCAGAACACGCCCTGCTCTGGCTGGCTGGCTCGCCTGCTCCCTCTGCGCTTTGTTCGTAGGTTCTCTTGGATTCTTCCTGACTTCGGGTCAGTCTCAGTGGAAAGCAGACCCTGTGGTCATCAAACATGGTGTGACTCCTGTGATTTTAGGGAAAGGGGCCCCCAAAGCGGAGGAGCTGGCTCGTGGTGCCAGACAATGCATGCTGAAATGGGCTGGGCAAGTGTTAGAGCTAATAAAACGGGAAATCATCTTCCAGGCAACTTGAGTGGCTGATAAGAAGCTCGAATGTTTTTACTTTCTGTTTTCCGTGTTTAACACAGACTTGTTAAACAATAATGAATTAAGCTCTCCTTTCCTGTAGCTACAGAGCATAGAATGCTGCTATTCCTGCCTGGTTGTCCTTCAAAAAAAATGTGAGCAAGACCAAATTTAATCGTTTCGTTGATTTTTGAAGAGAGTTTTTCCTGCTATTTCAAATGCTTTCATCCCCTTTTGGTTGAATTAAAACATGGGACTAGAGTTAATGGACTTTTTCTTGTCCCTGGCGAATTATGTTTAATTTTGTCTATTAAGTGGAAATTATAGGATAAAATAATAGGTTGTTCCAAGCAAATCGCTGCTTTATCTGGTGCCAAACCCCTGCAGAACTGCAGCAGCAACAACACTCCTGACTCACATGCGTTACAGCGGGCTTTGATTCTGCATTCACTGTTGGCAACCCTTAGACACGGGGATGGGGGAAGCCAAGGGGAATTAGGAGGCGTGCGTGAGTTCAGCATAAGCTCATGTACTATCGGGGAGAAAAATCCTCTTTCACTGCCGTGTGCCTGAGCATGTAAAACATGAGATTGTCTCAGCTGATTGATTGCGGACCCTTAGGGCTGTCCCTGTGCCACCACCGAGCAGTTCAGTCTGACCACCTCTTGTCTGTGGAGTACTGACCTGTTCCATGCCGACCCCTTCCCACGAATCGTGTCCATAGAGCAAACACGGGAGGATGTTGACATAGCTGCTGGCAGAGATTCACCTCACCATGTGCCGTTACACCTCGCTAAATTAATTTCCTCTCCAGTTTTCAGAGTTAAGCATTGTGTAAGCAAATGTTTTAAATAACGTGTTAGAATTTCCTCCGTGTTCTGGTAGTATTGCTGTTCTGGTTTGTCAGGGTCGCAGGAGGCTTGTGTTCATTCACCTCGTTTCTCTGCCTTCAGCCTAACCGAGGGACAAAAAGGCCCCGCGATGAGGAGGAGGAAGAAATCAAAGCACGTCGGAAACAAGCTAGCGCACGAGAGCACGGCCGTCACAGGGAGGAGGAGTCCGTGGCTCTGGAAGAAACAGATGATGAGAAGAAGAAGCTTCTTCAGATAATCGAGAGGGATGGGGAAGAGGAAGAGGAGGAGGTAAAGTACTAGAGTCCTACGGGAAATAGGCAGAAGCTAGATCCCTTCGCCGTGACCTCTGCTTCATACCGTGGCGCATGCCTTGTGTAACTGAAGGAGGTGGTTTTGCTTTCACAGATAGCCTCTGAAGGTCTAAAGAAGGTGACTGGGGGGGATAATAATAATAACAATAATAAAAAGCTTTCAATTCTTTTCTGTTTTAGGTTAGGAATACACAATTGACCTTTTAAATTATATATTTAGGAAATAGTTTCTAGATTCTAAATAGTTTTCTAACTCCGTTATTCTTTATCAGTACCCCCTGCCACATAGCTTCTCTCCCTCTCCCCTTCCATCCAGCTATGCTGCAGCAGCAAATAAACGTTCTCCTACACGAGAAAGGTCTTGGGTCAGAGGAGGGGGTAGCAGCTGTCAAGGGTAAATGATTTCAAGCCTTGAAGACAGAAATCCAATGCAGCACTGGCCTTTCTGCCAAGGGCCAGGGAAAAGATCACTTTATAAATGTGACACACGGATTGGTATAAATCTAGGAGATATTTGTTTCCTGCTGCCTGTGTCCTGTTTGATTTAAAAATAAAAAAGCGTACTCACCACTGCAGAATCATGTAGCTCTGTAAAATATCCCTGTCCTTTGCGTGCAGCATTGCTAGAGTTCATCTCTGAAAATCTCCCTTGTTTGTTTCTGTTATGGTGAGCTATTGCCGTTACAGTTGCTGCTGCTACTTGAGAAAGATAACGCAGGATTTCTGTAGTGTTTGAGCTGCAGGGTGAACGGATGCAGCCAAGAGTCCTGCTGCCTGGCTAGAGTCTTCTGGTTTCCTGCTGTGTGCAAGTCTTTGTCAAGTGAAGTTCTCCCATCCAGGCATCTGAAGGGCTGGGGTCCGAGGTTTCTTTGGAACCCGAATCTCTTGCTTGTTATCTTGGAACACCGTTAATCCATGTGCCATCAGAATATTCTTTTTCAGTAAAATTGATGGAAGGAGGCTAATCTGTAGGACAGTGTAACGTGGAATGCATAAAAAGCAGATCCTAATAGAGATGTTACAGTGATATATATTAAAAAAAAAAAAAAAAAAAGAGTCAAATAAAATAGAAAGAAGCAATGTCAGTGTCTGCAACAGTCCCTTGGTGGATTGAAATTCCCCTGAAGGAGGAATATGGGTTGGGTGCTGTAGCACTGATTACTTGAATGGGATGGGGAGGTGAGCTGTGAAGTGCTGAGGCAGGCTGAATGTGAGGAAGTAGGAAATCCCAATAATAATTGAAGTCTTTAATGATCATTGCATGGACTGCTGTTATTACTGGAATGCAGTTTGCTAAAGAAGTTGGTACTTTGTTGATCTCAGAGAAGATTGCTGCTTTGAGTCACTGCGTAAAGAATCCTTAATACCAGGAACAACTCGATTTAACAGCGAGCAGGGCACGCAGCTTGGCATAAGGTGTGAATAGGCCTGGTTTGTTTTCTGTTTTGAGAAATTCTCTGTGGTAGTGGTTATAAAATAGTTGAAAAGAGAAGAAGGAAGAGCTTACACAAGAAAATCTAGGATAGCAATATTTAATTAGAAGTAGGACATTCAAAGCAGGAAAGGAAGTAACAGGGAGGTAGCTAAGGGTGTGCTACTAACGTACAGTAAATGTATAATGCCAGCTGAGAAATGCTTTGGAAGACTTTCCAAAATAAAAAGAAAGTACTAGAGTAAAATATTGATTTTTTTTTTTCTTTAGAAAAAGACTTTAAAAGAGAAGTGAAAGCTTATCCGAGTGAGAAAAATACAAAAGATCATAAATTACAGACAGTTAAATGTAGACCTACAAAAAGAAAAGGCACAATGGACTTCTGAAAGGAAACTACCTGTGGGCTTAAGCTGTTAATGGAAATTTACTGTAATATGTCAGAAGCAGAAAGCTTCACGAGGCACTGGTGGCGCCACGTAAGGTCACAGCAAAACACTGTTTTTGTTCACTGATACTTGGATTCAGAACATGTCGGGAAGCTCTTCTGGTTCTTCTGGCAAAAAAGCCTCCTGGTAAACCTCTGGTTTATTAAACCCCAATTTACAAGGGTTTGCTCTGCAGAGCTTGCTTAGGTCAAAGCTGCAGCGAGTCGATAAATGAATAGCGATGCTGTGAGTTCTGCCAGCTTTCTGCAGCGAGGTGGCCAGCGCTCGGGGTTTGTTGCTCGCTGCACCCAAAGCGTCGGGGCCTGACTGCGGTCCCACCGCAGCTGCTGCGCTCCCCTGTTTGCTGCACGCCAGGGAATTGTTCCTTCCATCCAAGTGGTAAGCTCTGGTTTCTGCCTTTCAATTTTGTTAGGAGGAACCTTTGGATGAGAGTTCAGTGAAAAAGATGATTCTCACCTTTGAGAAGCGATCTTACAAAAACCAGGAGCTGCGGATCAAGTTTCCGGACAATCCAGAGAAGTAAGATCATGCTTGGCCCCTCTGCATTACCATTTGTTGCCTTTACTTTTACGTTTCAGCCCTAAATCAATTTCTTGAAAATACAGATGTTTTCAGTTCCATAAAACTTCCATAATAGCTGTTATTGCCATGTTGTTCTTATCAATTATATTTGAAACTAACTTTATTAATTAGAAATGACGTTATCGAGACTTCTGGTAGAGACAGGTATATGGTTTAAAAAAAATCACTTGCAGTTGTGGCATAAAGAAAATAAATAGCAATAAAGGGAGAAGATTTAGTTCATTAAACTCTTATTGTTAATATGAAAGACTGTGAAATTTCAGTCCTAAAATTGTAGGTTATGCTGGTTTTGTTTTGGGAGTACAAACGTTAAATAAGGTTTTGTGATTTTTTTTTTCCTTTTACATATCTAAATAAGTTGCTTTGTTTTCAAAAGTGTAAGCTGACGCCAGTCTTATTAGCAGTTGGCATCAGAGAATCATTGGCCGTGCTCCAAGTCTCTCCTTTTTCAGGGGGGTTTCTCCTTCACGCTGCTTTGAGCAGTGCTGCTTTTTCTCGCTGGCAGGCAGGTGGTAGATACCGGGGGCTGGGCTGAAAGCTTGATCCCGGGGCTGTGAGTTCTGCTTCCCAAATTAAGCAGGGTGTCACGTCATCATTTCGTGTGCTGATTTGGCTGGGAAGGCGCGGTGCTTCTGTATGCAGGCAGCGCTCCGTGTGCGGAGGGGACTGCTTTGTACTGACGGAGCTCTCCGATGCCGTGGGCCAGGTGGCTGGGTGGGCTCTGAAAGCCAGAGGCTCTTCAGGATGCTCCTTGCCACACCTGCACTGCCAGCGAGCCTCTTCTTCTGTTATTCAAGCTAAATTAATTTCTGCCTACACTTGAATGCCAGTATTTTTTTGTCCAGTGTAGTGTTCTTTCCTTTGTCTAAATTCTTTTTATGGTCTTCACTTCAGACTAAGATAACGCACGTGTCAGTATGGAGTAGGTAGGGGAGGTGCATCGCTGGAGTATTTATGTCATATGCAAGGTTTTCTTCATGTGTAGTTATAATCTCTATGGTTCTGTAACTGATTTATAGAATTGGAACAGATCTACTCTTTTTACTATGTAAACGATATAGTAGGAAGGTTTATCCTGCTACCTGAGTAAACTAAAGGGGCAGATGTAGGACAGGGTGGGGCACAAACTGCTTGTAGGAAGTCTGGATTCAGTCATTTGATGCGATGATGGAGCATCAGATGCTGGGGCCATGTGCAGCTGGGGTGACTCAGTCTTACCTGGGGCCTTGGGGAAGGCGTTGTTCTCTGTGGTGAAGGGCTGTGTCTGCTGACCACAATTCATGTGCTTTTTATTTTTTGTCTTGCCTCAGGTTCATGGAATCAGAATTGGATCTAAATGACATCATTCAGGAAATGCATGTGATCGCGACGATGCCGGACCTGTACCACCTGCTGGTGGAGCTGAATGCTGTGCAGTCTCTTCTCGGGCTGCTTGGACACGACAACACAGATATCCTTCAGTGGTTACAGCAGCTCTCTCATGAGAGGCTTTCAGCAGACTTTTCTGTCATCTCATATCCTGCTTTCACAGACTACATGTTTTTCTCTTTTTTTTCCCCCGCTGCACTGAGTTTGTACCTTTTTTTAAGTGAAAAGCGCTGTTAGTTTTAAAAATCCTTGTGCTTGGCTATTTTAACTTGTATTTAGCTTAACCTTGATGTGGTAGCATATTGTCCATGCAAAACAGCAAATGCCACTGCTTTCTTTATCTGTGACCTGTAATGAAAATCACTCTCAAGTTGATGGTTGTTAACAATTTACTCTTGTACATGGGAAATGCCTGTGATGCGTAACCAGTTCCGTGGGCACCAGAGTTTCATTACTCTTATTTTTTTGCTGGACACCGCAGGCCTTTTGTGAACTATGTGCACAGTTTTAACAGGTTATCTTTGAATTTCTCACTCACAAGGAAGTGATTTTTGCCTGCGCTAGCTGGGCTGATTTGTATCTGGAGTGCACAGGAATACAACTTTGTCCTTTTTTTTATGAGAAGTTGTGTCCTAGAGTCACAGCTGGAGGTGAGGACTTGTCTGTTTTTCCACCAAACTTTTTTTTAAACTTGGTTTGCAACTTGTCTGTCTGTTAGGTTAGGGCCTGTGGATTGCAATTTTGGGAGAAAACTGAGTTCTTATAAAGCTGCTGAAGTGTTTTCAGATCTGTAGGAAGCAGGACACAGGCTGTAGTAATGCCTCTTCCCTGTGCTGCTGCCTGTACAGAGAAGAGAAACACTTAAATTGAAGCATCTAGATGTGTAATGAAATTGGTACAGCTCAAGTTTTCTAATGACTTTGTTAAAACAAATTGAAAAAGATTCTTCAGGAGAGCTCTAAGCAAATGGCTCTTCAGACGTGATTTAAATGTAGTGTCTAGAGGAACTAATGCAAAGAGAAAAACAGTGTCCAAGGGAGAGTAGAAATAACCTGCTGAATCAGAGATTGAGCTAGTTTCACACCAAGTGTGTGAATGGAAGGTGGTCGCTGACAAGATTTAATTAAAGACAGGAAAGCTTGAAACAAAGTTGTTTTTCCATCTCCTAAATTATGTAGGACAGCTGGTGTTCTCATGGGAAGCCTCCACAGAAGCTCCCTAGATGGGAATGCCCTCTGAGGTGTGGGTACATCTGTTGGAAACATGGTAGAATCGTGGAGTAATGTAAACTGGAAGGGGCAATAGGAGGTTTCTGGCCCAATCCTCTTTTAGGACCAACTTTTAAGCTAGATCAGGTTCTTGTTAAGTTGAATTTTAATTCTCTCTAAAGATGGAGATTCCACTGCATCTCTGGATATGCTTCTTCAGAAGACTTTGAAAATCTAGCTTGAATTTCTTCTGCTGTAACTTTGATTCTTTGCTGCTCACCATCAGAAAAATCTGGCTCAGTCTTCCGTGTAGCACCTAACAGGAAGCAGTAGCCTTTATGATTCAGTTAGATCCTACCTTATCTCTGACATGGGTTGAACAAACCCCATTCCCTCAGTTGCCTCGTGTGTCATCTGCTAATCCCCTGACCGTTGTAGGGGGTCCTGTGCTCTGATGAGCCCAGTACTGTACTGGGGGCGCCCACAGCTGAACAAAACATTCAGGATGTTGCTCCATGAGTGCCAAGCAGCAGGTAAGAGAAAGTCCTTCTCTTGGCCTGCTGATTTTGTTCATGAGGATGCAGTGCAGCCTGCAATTAGCCGTTGCTGCTGCAGTGGCGTGCTGCTGCTGACTCATCTTCTCCAGAACTTCCAGATTCTTTTCTGCAGAGCTGTCACCTCCACGGACAGCCCCAGCGCATGGCTTTGCTCCATCCCAGAGTCAGGGCTTGGATTTGTCCTACTTCACGAGGTTCCTACTGGCCTGTTCCTCCAGCTTTTGGTGCTTAATAATTGATTCCTTGCAGCATAAAAGCAAGGCAGGTTATTTTCTCTTAACCTGCTTATTGAGTTGTGCTCCACACTGCCTTCCAAACTTGTGCCCTGGCTCCCCTGACAATGTTTTTATACAAGCACGAGTGGCTGCCTGCCCAGTACGGCGTGACACCCTTCTGGTTGAGTTCCTGATGGCATTAGCAACTGTAAGTGACATCTACCTGTCCTGAAAATGTACAGATAGCTTTGGCTCGGTTAAGGATTGCTGTAAAGTGTGATGAAAGCAGCAGTCATACTAATAAACACCGTCAGCAGAGCTGTACATAGGTTAACTTGGGACTGGAACAGGCAGCTCTCTGACAGTCTTTCCTGAGACTAGATAAGTTGCAGCTATCACCCTGCTAAGGACAGATGTATACAAATCCTTCTCCTACTGCTCCGTGTGTGCCTGAGCAAACGCACAAATAGGAGAGCTGGGAGGCTGGTTTGTTAGCCTGTGAATTTTAAAGAGATTCATCACAAAGTTGTTATATAGGACATGCAGGAAGCTGCATACCCTGTTCTGCCCCGGTGGGAATTGGGCAAGATTGATCAGAGTGTCTGAGAGAATAGGGAAGTGGCTCTAATGAGGTGGAATACGTCTCGTTGTACCAGAGAGCTGTGTAGCAGTCAGGGGAACTGTGTGTTATGCAGCCCAGTGTTAATGAGTGAAAATTGGGCTGGCAGAAACGATGCTGCTCCTGTGAGGGACGTGGTTAGAGGAGCACGCTGCCTTAATTGGGCCAGGCAAGAGGGGGTTATTGCTGCTGCTCCACGCGGTGGCCTTGGCCTTGTTAGGCGTGTGCTGTCAGGTTAGCAGGGGGATCACTGAGAGAATAACACCCAAATCAGATTATTATAATGCATTTCTCTTTTGTTATGTTTGATCCTGACAATGAAAGATGATGCCTAGTTATGCCAACTATAGAAGTTTTGATTTAAAAATTAAAAGTGTCATCAAGCAACAGTGAAATTGCCTAGCACAGGAAGCACACGGTGATGATTGTTTCTGTCGTTCCTAGCTGTCAGGATCCCCTGAATGTGGTGTTCATGAAGGCTGCTGTAGTAGTCCCTGTACCCTTGGGTCCAGTGTTCCTGTGCCCTAACGAGCTGCCAGTTCTGGGTCCGGTCAGGAGCTCGCTAGCCTAGGAGCAATGCTCTTTTGCTACTGCGTGTCTGCTGCCGTCCTGGTTGTCCTTAACATCCAGCACATGTTTCCATAGCTGTGGTAGACTTGCTTCAGGAACTGACCGATATAGATACTCTCCATGAGAGTGAAGAAGGAGCTGAAGTCCTCATCGATGCGCTGGTGAGTAGAAAGCTCCACGTGATTTTACTGGCTGAACACCTGCCGTATACAGCACAGCACTGGATGCTCCGAGCTCCCCCATTTTCTGCAGCTGTGCTTATTTATGTTGCCAACACCATGATGCAGTTAGCTGCTTCTGCTGTATGCTCGTTGTAGCTGAAGTGCTGTACTGAGGCGCACAGCAGGCCTTTGGAACAGAATGCCAGAGTGTAAGGAGCAGGATGTTGTGTGCTGTTAGACCTCTTCGTTTGGGGAAGGCACGCGCTCTTACTTCAAAACTTGTGTAGGCTGGGAGGTTTTTTCATGCAGGGAGGAAGAATGGAGTGACTTGGGCAGCCTTTTATTGAAATGTTTGTGACTTGGACAGCCTCTTACTGAAATCTGGGGCTTGATCTGTGTTTTTCTTCCTTCTTGTGGGAAGGGTGATCTCTGTTTACCTGGGAATTTATGACTTCAGATTGTTGTATGAAGGACAGCAGGGCCATTGTGACCTTTCAGTCTGACCTCTTGCTTAGACCGGTGTACTACGACCCAGTAACTCCTGTTTCAAGCCTGATGATTTGTTTTTGAAACATGAAATGTCCCTATAGTGAGGTTATGCTTTTTTTTTTTTTTTTTGCAAGCTTGGAAGTTTTCATGTAATAGAGCTAATGCATTTTAAGGGTGGTGGAGAGTTTACATCTAATGATCTTTGTGCCACAGAGATGAAGCGACCCTGTACAGTGATCTATGTGCAGCAGCAGATACATTGCTTGGTCTTAAATGCTCTCTACCTGATTAACTCCCTTGGGTGCCTCTCATCTTCTGTGTCGGTGCAGTTCCTGGTGTCTTGGCATTTGTGCTGCATGCCTCCTGCTCCTCGGCTGCAGGAGGGTGCCAAACTGAGCAGAAGCACTCTTCAGAGAAGGGATGTCCAGCAGAACTTAGATCTCAAAGTCTGTTCTACCTTCAGGCAGCTTCCGTTGGTGAATTGCTGCGCTTGTGAAACATTGTGGCTGTCTTGTCCTGTAACTGCTGTGTTGAAATTGAACGAGGGAGAATTATTGTTTTCCTGTTGTTTGGCTGCCGTGCTTTCTCCTGCAATCCCTCTCGTCCAGCCGCTGTTACCTCCAAAGGTTAATGACAGTGGCCGGGAGCTCGGTTCCTCCAGCTGGCCTCTTGGCTGCTCTTAATTACTCTGCCTTCACGGAAGGCTTGCTGGATGAATGAAGTGGCAGAGAGGACTGGTAGGGAAGATGTTTTCTGTGGTAAATCAAGCGAAGTTCTTTCTCTGTTTGCCTTGTCACCAACTCACTGATAATAGCCAAGTTTTAGATGTTTTATTGTTCTCTCTGGAAGAAACAAGTCTGGCATATCCTGGGAGACAAGTTTGGATATCTGCTTTTTAGATTACTTTAAAAAAAGTCAGTGTAATGTGTGAGGTTATCTGACAAGATTGCTGCGCTGCCTTCCCCAGCAGCTGAGGTTTGTATTTTTTTCCCTGGCTTCACTGAGCACAAAACTAGTTAAGAGTTTTGAATTGCAAATCTTATTTTGTTCAACTCTTCCAAGCTTAGCTCCACAATAGGGGGTTAGCTGAAGTCAAGCTGGACTCTGTCCAATTCCAGCTTTAAGAGCAGACTTCTTGTGGCGAGAGGGCTGCAACCTCCGCTGCCCGTGTAGATTCCTGCTCTTGCTCTGGCTTTGCTGTCGGGGTTTTGTTAGCTCTCTGGAGGCAACGTGGCGCCTTCATTTTACTAAGCTTTGAATCTGCATGTGTGAGCATTGTGCCTTCAGCTTCTTGCACCTATTAAGGTGGAGGGTATAACAAACATGTAGACAGGCCAGTGGTAAGACGTTGAAAGTGGAACTGCTCGCAGAGCTGAGAGCTAGCTAGAGTGAGGTGCTTTGTGGTGCCTGGCATTTCAGAACTCTGTGGGATTATAAATCAATCAGGGTTGATGTGGGAAATAAGTGTGTGACAAGGTTTGTTTTTTCCTCCAGATGTTTTTCTGTTCAATCTGAAACCTAAAAGTTGTTTAATTAAGACAAGCATAGTGGCAGATTTGTTTGGTGAATCCTTTGCTGCTTCTGAGATTTTAGAGCAAGGTTGTTATTGTCTCCCAACCAGAATCATGTCTAGCAGGATGTTCCAGTAGGGCTTATTGATTATTTTTTGTTTTAGACTTTCCTCCCTCCACTTCTTCCTCTCTTTTCCTTTTCTCAGTCTTCTCTCATGTTTTTCTCTCCCGTGACCACGGTGATTTAGGTGGAGGGCCAAGTTGTGGCGTTGCTGGTCCAGAATTTAGAGCGCCTGGATGAAAGTGTGAAGGAGGAAGCTGATGGTGTCCACAACACGCTAGGTAAGTGGCTGCTGCACAGCCTCTCGCTTCTTTGCCCCTCTTGTACAACGTGGGGAGGGAGGGCTATCCCACCCCCTCCTTTCCTTCTTACCTGCCCTGCCCTTGAGCTGCCAACACTGAGGTAGAGACCCTAGTGCAGGATTCATTCAAGCACAATTGTAACTCACGGTGAAGTCTAACCCCTTCAGCTAGCATTTGTTGCACGAGCAGTGGTGAGGTGCCTCTTCCCAGAGCCGTTACGTTAATGTGCACATAGATGAAATTCTGTGTATTGGACTAGAATGGATGCTCTACTGACCACGTATTTTCTGTGTACTTGTCTGTGAGCTCTGCTCGGTTGTGTGTGCTGTTTCTTACCAATATATTTAACTTTCAGGTAGTAAAACGGTTGCATTTCATACAATTACATCATTATTACCCCTCTGTTCCTCAGTCTTTGCACAGCACAGTAACTGTTTTGCAACGTGTTTCGTTTATTAACACTGAGACAATCATCCCCACCTTTCAGTCATTCAGGACAGTAATCCCTATGAATCTTTGTCCTTCCCAGGGACTGGAAGAATGAGGCAGACTGGAAACTAGTTTTGGACTTCTGTTCCTGCACAGCAGCAGTAAAATCTTGTGTTTTGTTTTTTTTTTTTTTTGTGCAGTGAGCATTGTTACTTCAGTAAAGGGCAGGTATCCTAGGCTGCTTCCAGCAAGAGCTGGTGTCACGCTGCCCAAAACAGTGAGACAATGTCATACACCCCAGCTGAAGTCTCACTCAAAAAACAGAGCGTTGCAAATAGGATGCAACTTTAACCAGAACAGTGCGGCCCTAGAAAGGACCTGGCAAAGCTGTGTTGATACAGGTGCAAGCTGAACTGTGGATGGGGGAAATGCATGCTTTCTGTGCCTTTCTTCTCAGCAATCGTGGAGAACATGGCAGAGTTCCGACCAGAGATGTGCACAGAAGCTGCGCAGCAGGGCCTCATGCAGTGGTTGCTCAAGAGGCTGAAGGTGAGCTTTTTTTTCTGTTAACGTTTGGGAGTTAGCACAATAAAAACTGACAAACCACTGGTCTGGAAGCTGCTGTGCTTGAGGTAGCATTCCATCTAACTTGCTGTATATTCCATCTAACTTGTTGTAAACTAGCAAAATTGGAAGAGCTGGCTTTATGTGTAAGGAGCTCTACGTGTTGTGGTGTGTCCCTGAGCAGAAGGTGTCTCATTTCTGTAGTGTTTGCCTGGGAAGTTACCTGTAACGTGTCCTCTTGAACATCTTTGGTTTTTGTTTGTTTCTGGGGAGTTCTTTGTTAACATGTCCTTGATCCTGCCACGAGAGCTATGGTCTTCCCTTTATTGCAGAGTCAGAGAGTTCACAGCAGCACAAAACAGAATGTGGGCTACAACCCCCGATCTGACTACCCGAGTATTACCTTAGCATTCCTAGCTCAGGCATCAGCAGAGTGCTGCCAGTGCCTGCCTTCTGTAAGCCACTTAGTGTGAACTTTAAACATCGCTTAAAATAAGCCAAGTTTGCACGTGTGCTTGTGTGTGTGGTGGAGAAGCTGTTGGGCACAAAAATCAAGTTAGAATTCAGAGCTTGCGTTTTCTGCATTTTTAGTTTAAATGGGTGTACTTGTGTCTTGTCATTATATTGTAAGCTTCGTACAGCAGAGCGTGTCTGTTCTCTGTTTGTATGATTCCTGTAGAGTGGATTTCTGGTCCATGGCTAAAACCAGTAGGAATGTAAAAAGCTGATCAGTAAGCAGGGAAGCTTATGTATTTTATGGATTTGTTTGCTATATCTCAAACACATTTTTGATTTCTAGAGGTGTCTCTAACTGGTGGTGGCTTTTTCTTGGAGCTCATGTAATTGCCTTTTGATTTCACATTTCCTTGTTAATATTTTGAGCAGCTGTGGCAGTGAGTTGCACTGTTTAACTCTGTCTTTTGTGTAAAGATGCCTAAACATTCCCTGGAAAAATATTCTAGGGAATGAATTGATAGTTCGGCTCGCTTACAGAGCTAGTGAAGGAAATTTAGAGAACGGATCCTGGGCTTGCTTTCTCCTGACTTGTTTAGTAAGGCATTAGCACTTCCACATTTAAATGTCTGTACAGTTACTGTGACCTCTGAGTCACAAAAATATTCTAACAGCTTTGTAATCATGCAGATACTCCTCTGTGCCCCTCACACACTTGTTAGCAGAAATAACCTATAATTTCTCACTACAGGTAGTAACATAATTATATTCCCTTCCGCTTAAATACAAAAAGTGAAGTTAATTTTATTCCAGGCAGGTATGTACTGAGTGTAGGTCTGCTGTCTGCTTTATAATTACTCTTGCAGCTGAAAGACGTAGAAACTTGGGAAAGCAAAATAATCACAACTTGGATTGCCCCGCTTGGTGCAGCAGAACATGAATGTTAAAGGCTTGCGAATGTGTGTGCTGCCTTTGCTCTGGCATGTGTTAACTCCCTCTGGGTTTGGGGAAGTGTGATCAGGCAGTGCTTTTTTTTTTTTTTTTTTTGCTTACAAGCTGTCATGGTGGGGAGATGCACGCTAATAAAAATCCTTGCCCAGGAGCTTTTGCTATTGGCAGCACTTGGTCTGGAATCTCTCGCCCTGACAGATGTGTTTAGGATTAAAGCGGTATCTCAGCGTAGAGTGCTCTGCTGCTGAAGACCGTCTTTAGGATGATTTTTAAAATCAGGTTTCTGTCTAGGAGTTGGTGAGGACATCTGGCACATGGCACGGTGTGAATTTCTGTTCTCTGACTGCATTTCAGGTTGCATAATTGTATTCTGACTGTCAGAATTGCCTGAGAAAGCTCAGATGGGGAAGCTTAATAGTTCCTTTCTCCAAACACAAGCAGGGTTTGGTGTTTTGTGCAGCCTTGAAAGAACAGGACGTTATTTCCTAACGCTTGTACAACAGCAGTCGGTATGTGCTGTGATGGTAGCAGGTAGGGTTGTGTAGCACCAGGCACCTGCCTACATCCCCCTTTCATGCCAGTGAGACGTGGTTGCTATAAACACCATCATCTACAGAGTGCTTGGGGATTGTTCTCAATGCAAAGCTTTATTTAAAGTCAATACTCGTGGCATTTGGGATCTTCCTGCTTTTCATGTTTTTGTTGCAGGATACTTGTGTACTGTGACCTTTGGGTAGGTGGCTGAGATAATTGGCCCACACATAGCCTGGCACAGCCAGGTTTGCTCAATCAAGCTGCAGGTACTTGTGTATTAGAGGGGAGAAATGGGGGTGACAAATAGGATGTGTTAAGCCCAGCACTTACTACTTTGTACTTTTTTTTTTTTTCTTGAAGAGTGAAATACAAACGGCTAGTTACTGATGATTTTTAAGATTTTTAATTTTTTTATAGTAACTGCAAACCGCTTTCTGTTATCTGGTTAGCAGAGGGAGTGTATGAAAGGAATGTTATGTGACTGTGCAGGCTAAAGCCAATTGCAGCGTTTGGTCCTCATCAAACTTTGACCGCTACTGTTCAATGTTACTGTGCTGTGTTTTCTGAAATTCCATTTTTGGTGGCAGGTGCGGCCTTACAGAATAGGGATGAGCCCATGCATATGCATACTACATGCAATATCATGGAAAACTTCTCAGAAGGAGACAGCTGGAGTCCGTTGTGAGGTTTTTTGAATCACCTTGGGCAATTGGAATTATGTAGGATAACGCAAAGGATCAGAGTTGGTTTTTGGCATATGCACGTGGACACACGTACACACTGTCACCCCTGAATCAGGAAGAATTATTATTTGGTCACTGAGGCATACTGCAGAATTGCTGCTGTTGTGTTTTGCTTCAAGTGTTGCTTATATGTTCAGTGATTTGATCAGTGCGTTCTTCAGATTCAGTGAAACACGGAGCAGTGCCCTGATGGGTCTTTGTTTTGTTCCTTCCACCAACAGGCTAAGATGCCGTTTGATGCCAACAAGCTGTACTGCAGTGAGGTGCTGGCTATTTTGCTTCAGAATAATGATGGTGAGACATGCCTCTGGTATTGATATTCTGTTAGGATAGGCCCCAGGCTTGTTTCAGATCATGACTGCACTCTTTTGCCTTTGGCTCCCCTTTGCCTGTGCTCGCTCTCCTGTGTATGCTCTCTCCTGTACGCATGCGCCCTCTCTTTTTCTGCAGCTTTTGTACTCTGTCAAGCCATATTGATTTTGTTTGCTGATGTATCAGTGTTAGATGGCAGTAAAATCTGACAGTTAGCTTCATTTTTCTCTCTGTTTTCCCCCTTCCCCCCACTCCCGTCTAGACAACAGAGAATTGCTCGGGGAGCTGGATGGGATCGATGTGCTGCTTCAGCAGTTATCTGTGAGTAATTCACATACATCCTCAACCGTTGGGAGACTCTCAGGCTGGGTTGTGAGCAAGTGGAACGGATCCTGGGTGTAGTGCTGTCCTAGGAATCTGCAGATACCGAAATGTGATAATGCTTAACGTTTAGTGGTGGCATAGGCCCCCAGTAACTTCCACTCACATGTATTGTCCGTGCTAAGTGAGGTCAATCCCTGTTTAACAGATGTTAACATCGAGGTACACAAAAGTTAAATTATTTTGTTATACTTGTGTGGAGGGTTGGAGAGGAGGTTAGAATTTGTCCATCTTTAGTATTTTCCACTGCAAGCACTGTGCAGCATTGCTTCTGCTGTTGAGCTGGCTGGAGGTAAAATGTTCTTTTGTTCACTTACATTTCTTGAATAGGTGATAGCAGCGTCCGTACGTTAGGGTGCTGCAGAGCAGATCATTCAGGTGTGCATTACGCCTGGGTGTTCTCTTCTAGCAAGCTTATCCGCATAGTTCTGTGAATTGTGTAATCAGTGAATTTACCTTTCCCTTTGGAGGCCCTGCATTGTCTTTCTAGTCATGCGTTAGCCTGCTGCACAGCTGTTGGGATACAGTCAGGACAGCAAAAAGGGCAGCACAGCTACAAGAGAGAATGCATCGGTGATGTGTGATTGCTGCTCTGATGGCTGCAGGCTTCCGCGTGTCAGGTGTTGAAGGTTGTGATGCAAAACGTTCATACATATTCTGCAGGAGTGTGGACCAAACCGGGCCCTCCGTTTTGGGGAAATTTTGTGTTCTTTGTCCTGCAGGTGTTTAAACGACACAACCCTAGTACAGCAGAAGAACAGGAAATGATGGAGAACCTGTTTGACTCTCTTTGCTCCTGCCTGATGCTCAGCTCCAATCGTGATCGTTTCTTGAAAGGCGAGGGCCTACAGCTGATGAATCTGATGCTTAGGTACTTGTAACTGTGACTTTCTTGCATGCTTTTGAGCTACCAGCACACGTTCTAGCAAGATGTTTGTATTTTTCTGTTTATACAATTCATATGCTAGCGTGTTTTTCTCTTCTCAGCATGCTACTTTGATGTTTTCAGACATACGAACTCCACTTTTCTCATTTTCCTAAGAAATGGTGTTACTGTAATAACCCCATTATAGGGTCAGGCCAATATACATGTATAATAATCCCAACATATAATAACCCCAATAAGTCAGGCCACTAATTCTCTAAGGATTGAAAAGACCCCTACGAAGGTAAGAGAGAACTTCTGGATCTCTGCAAGGGGAATGTTTTTTTCCTTTGGTTCTCACGTTCAAGGTTCACTATGTTGTGTCTTCTGAGCTGTGAGTTTTTGTGGATGTTGGTACAAAATTTCCTTTTGTGAAATAGGCATAAGTATGCATTTCTACTTGTGACGTCTTTTGTCACACCACGAATCTCCAGGGCTTCTCTGCTGTGTTCCCTTTGGCTTCCTAGACGGGTGCTGGATTGCAGCTTCTGAGAGGAGACTTCCTCAGGACCCGGCACAGTGGGGCTCTGTCTTGCTTTCCCCGGTGTGCTAAGCTGCATGCGGTGGCTGCTTAGCAAACACCAACAAGAAATGATGTATTCCTGCAGCGCATGGCTGGGTAATGTGCAGCAGCAGGGAACTGAATAAATAACTGAATGTGGATTATTCAAATAGGAACACTGGGTTTTCTTGAAGCTAATTAAAGAAAAGCTCCAAAACTAAGGACGAGAGGGGAAGCCTCCCTCTGCCTCGAGAACTAAGCTGCTAAGCTATCCTTGCAGAACTAATTACTTGGAATTCTTGTGCCATGTGGGTGGGACTTAGCATTTGTGATTTTTAATAGAGTCCAAAAATGAGGGAAAAGCTAATGTTTACTGTTCTCTGTATCAGGATCCCAGCTGGAAAACTTCTTCCTGAGTGTGTGTTGTTTTGTGTTTTATTTTTTAATTATTAAAAAAAAAAAAAACGGAATTGTCCCATGCTGCAAATCCGATCTAGAGAGAACAGTGCCTAGTTGGACAGAGTAAACTTCTTGCTCCTTGCTCTTGAACAGCACGGCCATACTACCTGCAGGCTGGCATTGCAAGTAAGGCGTGCAGTCTGACTGGTATCTAGAGAACAGCACAGGAGCATTACGCTTTTGTATCTTCATACCTTGATGGTAAACAACAACAAATAGAAATGTCACTCAGTCGTGATTGACCTCCATACCCACAGACAGGGCAGATTATTTTTCTCTCCTGTCTGTGTCCTCTGAAAACCTGGGGGAGAGATCTGCAGGTTTCTGTATTTACTTTGAAGGTGGTTAATCATTGCACCATAGTCTGTGGAGATGAAAGGACGAATAAGCAAAGTTGAAAGTTTATTGACGTGCGAGATAGATAAGCTGTGCAAGAATAAAGATATCAGGCTTGAATCTCCATTACTGTCTTAGGGAACACAGGATTCTGTATCTAGTGCTACCAAACGCATCTAGCCAAGTTGTTCTTTTAATGGTCGCGCACCCAGGGCTGCGGGGAAGCATGGCATCTTTCAGCTGAACATTTAGCATGCTCGGGAGATTCCTACAGACAGTAATGAAAACAGCCTCCTTCCCGTTTTGCTGAGACTTGAGACGTGCGGCCATCAGCAAAAGATGCTGCTGCCCTGCATGAGCTCCTCGTTTCTGGATGGAAGTGGCAGTGTCTGAAATGAGCGTGGGGTGCCTGATGCTCTTCACACCGATGACTGTAGCAGGCCGTGTGCTGGATGCGGTGCACAGGACCCGGACTTTCAGTGTTGAGGGGAATTTGGGTGGGCTATCGAGCATGGAGCTTCAGCAGAGGGGGCTGGGAGAAGAGCAGTCCTGAAGGACAGAGCGTGTGGCAGCAGGAATGAAGCTGTCAGTTTGGGATTAGGATGAGAGCGACGATGTATACAATTATTTGCCTTGCATCTCTGCAGCAGTGGGGGCGTATGGATTTTATGTATTGTTTTTATCAAAAATAAGATAGTTCAGCAGGTTGGTAGCCACCAGTGGAAAGTTTATCAATGTCATAAAGAATTAAATTCAATTTTTTTTTTAGGTCAGGAAGCACTTTGCAGTACACGGGCCCTCAGCCTTGCCTTAGTAACCTAAATGCAGTTTGCCTTATAAAGCCCAAAGAGAGAAGAGCAGGCTTTTAATGTCAGTTCTCCTGCAAGTGCTGACAGGAAGCTTATTGCTTTCACTGTAAAATTGTGTTAGGGTTTGGAGGGGATGCAGCCACTGGTTTCCCAGGGGATGTGTCAAGAACATTCTCTCTTGCATAGGAAAAATGATGTGTGGCTTTCCCAGTTATTAACCGAAAGTGCATCTGTATGCACATAGATAAATGCAGCAAAGGGATATTATGGAAAAGTGCATCGCTTGGGCAACGTGACCTTCTGCTCTGAAGCTATTCAGTGGCTTTTCCTGGCCCTCACAAAAACATTTGCTCCTGTATAGAAAAAACAAGGTGAAAATGGACAACTCTGTGCTGTTCCCCAAAGCTTGACTCCAGCTATGTCAGGGTATGTTTTTTATGATTATTAAAATCCTTTTATGGTTTCTTGTCCTGCTGTTCCTAATGACCCCTTGGAAACTTAGACTATCTCTTTACTAAATCTTCTGGTTAATTAAACAGAACCATTTTATGCAGCGCTTTCCATGAAGTCTGGTATTTTTTGTTTTGCTAGTATTTGGAAAAGTAAGAGGTGGTGTTATGCTAGTATGGGAAGTCCAAATAATGTTTGCACCTTTCTGTTTAGAATAATAAATGTACCAGAAGAGTTTTATGAGACACAAGGGTATTAAAAGGAGGAAACAATGGTTAGTAAATAAAGTTGTAATTCGGAGTTCTCCATTAAGACTGAGGTCACTCCATTTGGTGATACTCACATATGCTTGTCTTTGAATTAGTGTTCAGCTAAAAGTTTCTTCGATAAACCCAGATAAGACTAAGATAAACTACTTGGCCTCCAGCAGAATAAATATTTCAAATAAAATCAACTCTAGACAGTCCAGTCAAGCAGCTATTGATCCCTAAAAGCCTGAACTTAAACCCAATGAATATTCCAGAGATCAGCTCTGTGCAACCTTCCTAAATGCTGATCAATATGCAATTACTTCCCCTGAAAACATTTCTTATATTGTCTAGCCTGAGAAGTACTTTATTTTTAGCTTCCTCTACAGGGAAGGAGGTGGTGCTGAGCCTCCTGCTCGCACTGCTCATTGCTGCAGGGTCGCGCTCGCTGCTGTGCCGCTGCAGAACCACTGCCCGGCGTGTGCTGAGCGTGGCTGTGGTTGTGCTGAGCAAAGGAAATTGCTTTTGGGCTAGCGTGTTGATACATCTTTGGTTTAGTCTGCATGATGTTACGGGTTCGGGCAGCTAGGTCTCTAAAGGAAAGGCATCTTCTGCAGCTCTCTGAGCTTGGGCCTCGCAGCACTGGAGGAGACGTGCTGGCGGCCGGCTGTGTGAGGCGGGGGGTGGCTGTGCTCCCATCTCTCTCGGGGCAGAGCGTGGCTTGTTTCTGTGGGGATTTATTTGTAAATGTGCACACAGTTATATAGCTGTTAGGGAACAAATTCTCTTCCAAAGAGAAAAGGAAGGGGTTGCTGTGCAGCTGTGGGCGAGCAGGCTGCAGGTAGGCTCTGCTGGCCTGCGCCGCGCTCCTGGCATCCTCCTGGCCCGCAGTGCATCGGCACCTGCTGCCTCGGGTCGAGGTTCTCAAGGTTTTGTGTTTTGTTATAAAAACTTTATAAGTTCTTTTGTTTCTGGTTTGGGAGGTACAGAATTCTTAACTGACTGCTTGTGTGTTATCGGCCCCAGCTACCAGCGTCAGCGCTCTGATACGCATTGAACAGAGCAGCTGAGGTCTGTCTGCCTCCCTCCAGACACGTGTTCAGGAGAAGGGTTTTCTTCAGTGCAGCTGACCTCCTCCAATCTGTGCTTACCAAACACGCTCCTGTATTACAGTGAATTATTGCTAAATCTAAGCCCTGATCCTTCTGGTCTGACAGTATTTGTCTTGTGTACCCAACCCAGTCTCCTCTGCCTCTTTGTGCTAATGTTTGTAAGGAGGTGAAGAGATGAGAACTTCATTAGTAACTGAGAAATAAAAACACATACATAAATAATAAAATAGAAAATAAAAAGAAATAAAAATAATAAGAAATAGCAAAGCTAATAGTTTGTCTTCAACCACAGTCTTGAAAAGAGTATTTGTCAATATAATATTTTGGCTTCTTGAAGAAAATCTCGCTTAGAGCTTGCACTCAGGCTCTTTGTGACTTCCCTCGTCACTTCAGTTTCCCTTCTCATGCTGTGTCTTTGAAGTAGCGTAGTTCAAAGCTCCTTCTGTCCCTGAAAAGTTTAAGTTGCAGCTTTCTCTTCGCAGGGAGAAGAAGATTTCCCGCAGCAGTGCCCTGAAGGTGCTGGATCATGCCATGATTGGACCCGAGGGCACAGACAACTGTCACAAATTTGTTGACATCCTTGGCCTGAGGACCATCTTCCCGCTCTTCATGAAATCGCCCAAGAAAATAAAGAAAGTTGGAACGACTGAAAAAGAGCACGAAGGTAGGCCTGTTCGTGGATCCTTCTCCTCGTGGAGGAGGTGGATGAAGGCAGGTGTCTGTGCCTGCCAGGGAGGAGGCAAGGAGCGCTCGCTGGTCTTCCCTTCCCATTGTTTTTCCTGCAGCTTTCAAGCCCAGAGCAGCCTGCCATTCACTGCTGCAGCGCAGGCTGGTGATGACACACTTGCCCTGCTTGTTTTGGTATCAGCAGTTCCTGGTGATTCCATTTCATGTGCTGTTAATAAGTTATTTTACTCCTGTAGGGTCTGTTGTTTGAAGCTCTGACTCTTTGATGCAAAACTCTTTTGAAAAGAGTAATGAGGCAACTACAAATGTCACCTCAAAAGCAGTGTTTTCATGGCTCTGGGCACTGAAGTGTGACTCAATGAACATCAGGCATTACAGAAATAACTGCACGCTTTTGAAGTTGTTTTTTTTCTATTTTCTTCCCCTCTTCCCTGGAAAACTCCGTTTTAATAGAAATCTGTGGTGGAGTGTTATTGCAGGACCCTATGCTGAACTGAATCTAGGGTCAGTCCATGCCTAGTCCATTTCCTTTTTCATTTTGTTAATACTTGACTACTTGGAAGAAGCTTTAAATACCGCCAGTGATGCTTGAGATCTTGTTCATTACTCATCTCAGTTCCATAAGGGATGAATACGTTGAAAAGCTGAAGAGGTGTGAGCTTGTCTCAGGCTTGCCTTGCCGCTCCTGTGCTGCGTTCCTCTCCTCAACAGGCAGTGCTGAGGGAGAAATGCTCTGGTGTGTCTGGCTTTGGGCAGTGAGACTGCAGAGAGTGCAGTTGCACCTGGGTCCATGGCCCGTGTCGTTGACTTAATTCTTTGGTTCGGGAAGGGGAGCGAATCTGCCTTGGCTGCTTCATCTGGAGACTGCAGAGGGCATCGTGCATGGTCCTGGCTACTCTGAGGGCTAGCTGGCTGTTTGAAAAGCCAGCAAAGGGTCAGCTTCTGAACTGTTTTGGGGACGGGGGAAGGCAAATCTGCCCTCAGCAAAATGGAGCTATCTGTGCAAACGGTCTTCATGTGATATCTCCATCTCATTAATATTCAGAAGAAATGGAGGACGTTAATATGAGTCCAGAAATCCGTTTTATTAAAGTAAACTCTCAGATGCTGTGGTTGTAGGTCCAATTTTCTGTGCTTTGCATCACTGGGCAGGCGAGTTACCGGCTTTCCGATGGTGGGAGTTAATTGAGACGTGTAACAGGGCTCCCCTGGAGCCTGTCACGGGCGTTGTCCTGTCTGTGTAAGCAGCATACTATATGTTTTTACTTTCCCACTCGCAATGCAGTAATTTCTCTGTGCTTGGGGGCACTGCTGCTTGGCAGTTGGATGTTGCGAGCCACTGCTGAACAGCAACGCTGGAAAGAATTGGTGGTGCCCGCTGGTTTTAGAGGAAATTGGACAAGCCTCGCGTGGCTGGGAGTTGTTGCCTTCTGGGCTGGGGTGGCTCTGGGGACACATTTCTTTCTGCATATCTCCTTAGCAAAAAGGATGCTGGTAGTCAGTCTGCTCTCGTTACCGTTTCCCATAAAAACTTCAGCCTGTGTCCTGACTGTTGGAAAAAGAAGAAAAATGACCAATGCTCGTTTTCTAGGAGAGTTTTCAAGTCTACATCAAACGGAGGAATGTATTCTGTTAAAGGTTCAGCTACAATAGCTTGGTAGCAGAGGCCTCAGTATTTATTAAAAAGAAATTCTAAGGAATTTGTGCTCGCTGTAATGCTGTCGAGAGCGTCGGGATAGACGCTCGGGGTTTGTGTCTGATGATGGGAGGAAAACATTCCCCTTGTTTTTATTCTGTAGTGATGTTGCTTTTTACATTGGAGATCGTGTCAGAAATAATGCTTCCTTTATTGTCTTGAAGGTGGTGCTTCAAATGTGTGAAAATAATATATACCCTACCAAAAAAAGCTCAATGTGACTTGTTGAGCTTTTGTTTATTATGAAAATTTATAATCCAAATTAAATTTGATTAAAAAAATAACTTTTCTGTAATGTATTTCTATTTTTTAAAGCTAACATAAAGATGCCAGTGCTGGATAACCACATCTCAAGCACTGATGGTGTTGAAAAATCATTTTACTCTAGGGAAACTCTGGATGGCTTAAATCCAAACTGCAGGTATTTATGCTTCTATGTACATGATGTAATTAAGAAAAAAGAAAGGGAAATTTTTCTAACAGTCTTTAGCAGGCTTTCAGTGGTGGTTGTCTCTGCGATGGTGTAACGATGGTGTAATGATGGTGTAACGATGGTGTAACGTCACCTGCCTGTAGAGAGCAGTGGTCGGAAGGCAGGGGCCCAGCTGTGGCGAGGAGTTTGCCCATGGTGGGTGCGAGGTGGGCAGCACTGTGCCCTGCTGGGGGTCCTGCCCTGCCGAGCAGAGCAGCCTGGCACGCTCCTGGCCAAGCTGTGAAGGCAGAGCCAGCAAGGAGGTGAGTGCTTGGCACGTGCGAGTGCAAGGATAAAAGTGCTTCTGGCTCTGGGTAACTGCGTAAATCTGGGGCAAGATTTGAAGTAATGCTTCCGTGTTGCATGTTCAGAAATGCAGCTGATGCTGTATGGATGGCTGTGTTCCAAAGCCTCCTCCATCCCCGCGCCGTGTCTTAGCTGGCCATAAAGGTACCAGGATCTGCAGCCCTGGACTTCCTCAGCAGCAGTCGAATTGAAGTGTTGGGTACTAACCTGAAATTCCTGAAGGGACTCAGCCAGCTGAAAATGGAGAGAGCACAAATTCCTCCCGAGTTAGCGGGGCTGTGGTGCAGCCATCAGACCTCGTGCGGTAGGCTGGGTGTCCTGCTCCTCGTACAGCCATTTGCCAGCTAGTTGTGCTCACTTGGAGAGTCTAATGAACTATAAAAGGATGTTTGTTCAATTCATCTTCATTTAAATGCCTTCTCTTGTCCTGGATGTCAGTTTTACTTAGGAATGCTTAATTTGATAACCTGAGAATTAGTTCAGCCAATTTCCAAATGAGAATTCCTATCTCTGTTTTTTTTTTTTTTGCCTGTTCACCCTCCAGCAAAAAGGAAGCCTTCTTTGGAGCTAGTCAGCTGTACGCGTTAAAAAACAACAGCAGCAAAATCTGTTTCTTAGTAAATACGATTTTACTCCTCTGTGACCCGCGCTGAAAGGTAGCAAAGCCCCTTGGAATGAATCCTTGCTGCAGAAATAAGTTCCTCTGACATGGAGAAGTGAAAAGGCAGCACAGACAAATGACCCGATAGCGAGTGTCTTTATTGAAAGACCTTCTGGCAGCCAGCAGGCGCTGTTCTTTCATCTGGTGGTCAGCCGAAATGAATGCCTAGCAGAGGCTTCGGTGTGTTTGAACAGAACTGCTCAGCTGCATTCGGACGGCCGGGGAAGGAACGGGCTGCTGAACTGGAAGCAAAGGTCAACCCTTGTTATAATTACCAGCGAAGCCTCTGCCCTGTGGGGGCAGCGTGGCGGGCAGGTAACCCTCCTGCAGCCAGACCCCAGCTCCTCGCTGCTGGGGCTGCCCCCGTCTCGCTGTCGGCACGAGCGTTGGCCGCGGGCTGTGGCTCTGTGCCCGCCAGAGCTGTTAGCGGCGTGGGGCTGGCCCTGGCGTGCTCCAGGTTCTTTTTTTGCAGCTTTTCCCTGCAAACCCACCTGGAGCCACAGCCTCTGCGTGAAGGCTGGAAGCTTCGGAAGGAGGCGGCTGCTTTATTCTTGCGCTTTTCTGCTTCGAGTGAGGAACCTGAGTTTATCCCAGGAGGCCTTCACAAGACAGAAGGCTCTTAGAGAGATCCCGGTGGGGTCATCAGAACACCAGGATCACACATCTTGTCCACCCAGAGACTGCTGCTGCCCTGCAGCCCCGAGCGCTGCTCCTGCCCTGGGAGCCTGCGCCTGGGGAGGGTAGGCATCCCTCCAAACGGGGTGTGAAAACCAAAAAACACAGGGAGCTTTTGGGGTGGTAAAGGCAGAGGAGTGTAATGTTACGGCTTGATTTGACAGGACCTCCTGCTGCTGCAGCTGCCAGTGCCAGCCATGGAATAGATTAATCTGTATTCCAACACGCTGCAGCTGAAGTCAAGATCGATCTAATTAGGGTGTTTTAAACACTGCTTGCATTCTGAAGTCTTCGTGCCTGTCTGGAGAGGGAAAGGCTCCCGAGAGCCCGGGGTGCTGCTGGTGTAAGGAGAGCTGCTGGCACAGATGGGTGAGCACACGCGGGCGAGCTGCTGAGGGCAGGCGGTGGCCGCGTGCGCACAGCACCGAGGGGTCGGTGCCACGGAGAGTTCGGGTACACGCAGGCGAACTGGTGCGGGGAGGGGAGACGACAACCTTGCCTGCTAATAAAAAAGCAACTTTTGTTTGGTAAGTGTTGTTCGTAATGTTTGCTGGCTGCCGGTGGTAAGGTAGTGCTGGTGGAGGAATCGGTGGTGGTGCTGAGCGGGACTTTTTGGTGGTGTTTTACAGGAGAAATGCGTTTAGTTCTTAGAAAATGGGGCTGGACAGCAACGTTTTCCTCTGGCCTCGTCTGTTCCCCTCCATGAAAAAGACCCCGTTTGTGTGTGTGCTGTGGGCTTGGGCTGGGTGCTGGTGTGTTTGATCGTTTGGAAGTTGCCCAAATGCAGAGTCCGTGGGGCTGAGGCGCTGCCTTGGGAGCTGTGCTCAGGGCCTGTACTTAGCTGAGATCCCAGCAGGGAGCTGCGGGCTTGGCTTTCTGAGGGCTCGGAGCAGCACCAGCCACTAATCCCCTTCCAGAGAAGATCACACCGAGAGCACACACAGATTATGCACTCCTACAAATTTGCAGATGCGCGGTGAGCAGCAGCGCAGTCTGTGGGAGCGTGGCAGGGTCCCCGTGCCTACAGACACGCGTTTCCAGCAATCGCCTCTCCTTTCTGCAGTGCAGCTGGACGTTTAATCCCCTGAAAATGGGCTCAGCCGCTTCTCCCGTAGCACTTCTCTTACCCCAGGCCTTGCCCTGGTTTTGGCTCCTGCAGGTGGATGCCGGCGCTCGCTGGGCCAGCTGTGTGCAGCACAACTGCGATCTGGGGGGAGGGCACGGAACCACACCGGGGAGTTTTCAAGAAACTGATCGAGAAAAAGGCATTTTCCTGATCAGTCAGCTGAGGAACATTTCTGCACAACGTTTTTGGAACATTTTGACCAGGAAATAGATGTTTTCTGGGCTTTGTGTGATGCTGTGTGTAAAGAATAACCTCATTCTTAGAAAGCCTGCATCGCTTTGTTTAGATTTCTCAGTAGCTTCTAAGATTTTATCAGTATAATAAATAACCTTCTGCACGTGGGCACCAAAGCAAAAACAATGGCTGAGATGCATTTCCTAGTGCAGGAGTATTGAAATATATATATATATATATAAAATTGGTGAGGACATTAGTACTAAAATACTGTCAACACTCCTAAACACTTCAAAAAAAAAAAAAAAAAGGATAAACAGTGTGAAATACGGGATTCTGCCTTCTTTCTGTAACAGCAGAGTATCTGTTGGGATTTATTTTAAAAAGTCTTCATTCTATCTTTTTTTAATACTTAAGGAAATAGGAGCCGGCAAGTACTTTGGGGGCTCTCGCAGTGTTTTTTAATGAAGACACTTAATTCAGAGCTGTTTGTGTGGAATAACTGTTTCTCTGCAGCAAGAGCATGCAGTGCCGGAGCCATCCTTCACCTCCATGTTAGCCTGTCGAAATGACAGAGCAGCCGAGCGGTGCCGGCCACCAGATAAACCTGTTATCTCCTCTGCTCCTCCTGCCAGCAGCTCTCCCAATCTCTTTGGTACATGAAAAATTGACACCACCTCAGGCAGAAATCTGTTTCTGAGGAAGCTGCGTTTGTAAGTAGCTAATGAAATGGGGGGGTGGGCGCGTGTGGACGCGTGTCTCTCCTCTTCTGTCGCTGCCCTTCTGTAGCGTGCAGATAACCTGTGCTGCCGGGAGGGCAGACCCACGGCTTGGACGAGCAGCCCCTGTGCCTTCAGCCCTTCAGTGGAAGTGTTTGCTGGCTGTTAGTGCGACAGATCCATACGAACACGTAGATGTCACTTGTTCTTGTAGGCTGATGCAATTGATCTAGGCTTCTCGTGGCTCCGGGCTAGGCAGCACTGTGGAAATGCACGCTAAATGGTTGGATGGCAGGGATGATCCCTTTCCTCCGTGCATTGTATTTTCCTCTCAAAAACATAAAATCCTGACACTGCTCTCCCCTCCCCATCACTGTAGGTGAGGAAATTTTTATGTCCATTATTCTTCATCAGTCTTAATCATCAAGATTAAAGTGAGGGAAAGGAGAGAAGTTACAATTTAAAATACATTTAAGTATCTATAATGTAAGGTCTATATTTAACGCAGACCTGCAGGCAGGAAGCAACACCAAAAGATTCGGCAAGGGAGAGAAACCCGTGCTTCTGTCATTGCCTTGTGCTTTGCTGCTGGGTTTTATTTCCCATTAGTAGAGCCATATACTCCTTGATGCTCTGCATTGTTTCTGATGTTGGCGTTCATTTTGCAAATGGTTCACAGCTCTGCGTCTCCTATGCCCGTGCAGGAGCGATGTGGGGGGCAGGTGAGTGCTGGTTGTGGCCCTTCCTCCTCCCGGAGGGCAGGAGGCAGGCGGACGCCCTTCTCTGGGCTCCTTCCCCGGACTCCTCGGGTTTCCAGAAGTGGTCGGTTCCTTCTCCTGCCCGGGAAGTTGCTCGCTGGCAAAACAAAACGGAGCCGATGTGTGGGAGTTGTAACTGGAGAACTTGATGAGAAATGTTTCAAAACCGAGTGTGTATTTCGTATCAGATGCACATAAAACTGGCGAATCCTCCTGAGGAAATGACCTAAGGAGAAGCACTTTCTTCTGCACTTCATTGCAGCCCAGGAAAGCCAAATATTTGTGCTTAAGGAAGCACATTGCACCCTCTGTGTGTAAAAGGGGAGTTTTAGAGAAGATCGGTTTGTTTCCTTTGCCTCGGGGAGCAGAGAGCTTGGGCCCTGTTACAGAACGGCCCAAACTCCACTTGGGTGTGCTGGGTGCTCCGCGGGGGCTGGCCCCTGCTTGAGACCACAAAGAGCAGCGTGCTGCTAGGGCGCCTGCAGGGTCAGTGTAGCAGGAGTAGTGCAGCAGGTCTGGGGATGCCTTCCTGGCCTGGCTGTGGTGGGAGAGGAGCTGCCTGTGCTCCCTGCAGCCACAGCTTGCTGCTTCTGCTGCTGTTCTGCCTGCACTCGCTGCTGGCAGGAACCTGGGTTCTGCTTATCGGCAGCTACGTGCCGGAGTGGTGGTAGTAAATTTAATGGCATGTTACAGAGAGTATAAGCTCCTGTTTCTGATCTCAGCGTGCAATTTTCATTTTGTTCCTCTAGAACATGTCTGTTCCATCCTGGCCTCCCTTCTGCGAAACCTGAGAGGGCAGCAGAGGACACGGTTGCTGAATAAATTCACAGAGAATGACAGTGAGAAGGTGAGTGTGCGGAACGTGTGTCTGCAGTCTCTGGGCTGCTGGACTCAGAGGACGCTTGATGATGGCAGGGTGCCTGCGTGCACTTACTGAGTTACTAAAAAGCAGCTGCGGTGCCTGTCTGTAGGGACCTGCACACTCACACCATCCTTCTCTCGTTCCTGTTGTTGTCTACACACTGGAGGGCTGGTGGTGCCTTTAGTGCTTGGCCTCCTCCATCGTATGCACTCTTGTTTTCTGGTGCTCTCGCACAGCTGGTAGTCCTGGGTTGTGCCTCGCTGCTGAGGGCTGATCGTGTACCACATATTGCTGGCTCTGCGGGACCAGGGAAGTATGGAAAGGTGCCAGTCTGTCCTAGTGAAGCTCTTTTGCAGAAATTGTATGAGTTGGATTAGTACACACTCAACGTTCCCCATTCCTCCCCTACAATGCGTCACTTCAGTGGTGCTTAGTCTGGGAAATTCTTTCCAAAATATTTACATGGTGGTGGGTAGATCAAACAGCTGTGAAAAAGAAACAGCAGCTTCTGCAAACCAATAATTCCCAGGGGATTTGTAAATTCCACCACTTGAGAAATACAGAGGAACCAGTATTTCTCATTAGTATGTTTTTAAGGTGTTTTTCATAACCCGCTCTAACAATTGGAGAAAAACCCTTTCTAGTAACAGGAAATTAAGTTGTCAGGGTTCTCCTGCTCTCCACTGTGTATTAGACGTGTCTGTTAAATGTAGCAGAAGCTTGGCTACATTCAGCATAGAAAAGTCCATTTAAGAAACCAGGAGAACTGGAGAACCACAACACAGGAGAACCAGTGGGCTAGGGACTGTCTTTTTGCTTCCTTTTAGCTGGAGCTGATGAGACCATCTTGTGACATGGGATTACATTCAGATGCTCGCAGACTGAGCATGCTCATCTGTCCAACACTTGTACCATCGTTGTAATGTGTTCCTTCCTGGGAGTGACAGAATTGCCTGGTATTTTGCATAGACTGCAGCTGGAAGAAAAACAGCATAACATGAAGGATTAAAGATGATGGCACTGTTCTTTTTCTCTTGCTTAGGTCTCTCTCTTCTGTCCTTGCAGGTTGATAGGCTGATGGAACTGTATTTTAAGTATCTGGATGCAATGCAGGCAGCTGATAAGAAGATCGATGGAGAGAAACACGTATGTATTGCTCAAGTTGTACTAGCCCGTGTCTGTGATGCTTCTGCACAGCCATGGCATCTGCACAAAGCTTCTGGCTCAGCCAGGTCGCTGTTCTGAGCCAGGCCTTCGTACCTGTGCTGACTTCTCTCTCAGCTTTTGTTGCCCCACTCTCCATCTTCTGGTACCTTAGATAAGATGGGGTGAGAACTTATTTACAGCAAGTGCTTCTGGACATCTCTTAGTGAATCCTACGAAGAGGGCCTCAGTCGGGTTACCTTCATTTTTACTTGTCTGAAATTTTGCTTGGTTTGGTGGATGGAGAGAAGCGAAATGCAGATAATTACATGGTAATGTGTGAGGCCTCCTACCCTGGTCTGTAGAGTTCTGATTACCTGTGAGAAAACTTCTATTTGGATTAGACAGATGAGGCTGCAGCCCAAGTCTGTGTGCTTTCTGCGCACCAGCAGTGAACGTTTCGAATGACATGAGCATGGGTACCACCTAGTACTTTCTTGGAACTGAAGCTGGAACAGACTTCTTGAAAGAGAATGAGCTGTCGGAGTCAGGAAGCAGCTTGCAGAGCTGTTAGCGAGCTTGGCCCGCTTCCCACAAGATTATCTGTATCAGCGCTGAAGAGGGGCTGAGATTGATTAGCACTGACGGAGAGTAATCGCTGCAGCCGCCGTCCCCGCACGCGGGTGAGCTCAGCGTGCCCGGGCTGCAGCCCCCTGCCGGGCCCCGACAAACAGCTGTCCCCTGGCTGCCAAGGCTGTTTCTCCAGGCGCTGCCAAACATTTTGGGGGCATCAGAGCTCAGCGGTGATGCTGCTGCTCAAAAAGGCAAAAGGCGGAGTGATGAATGGAGCTGCTTTTGCTGCCAGCATCCAGACTCCATATGGACAGCTGCAGCTTCACAAATGAACAGTGGCCCGAAGAAAAACAGCCTTCACCCTTTCCTGCTATCCCTCCACGCTCCAGTCATCCACCTCGAAACAGAACAAGGAATTATTTATTCTCTAGGTTTCGGTGTTGGTGTGTGGGTGTTAGAAATCAAAAAGCAGAGCTGATTTTTCTGGCTGAAATCTCGGTGTATGGGCAGCTGCTGTACAGAGCCCTTACATTAAATGAGTGAAACTAGTGTATGTATTCACCCGTTATCAAAAAGGTCTTGAAGTTGGCTCTAAATATTATTAACACCTGTAGCAAACAGCCAACAGAGCAGAGGTGAAGGGAGTTGGAGTGTGAAGAAGCTTGTGTAGAAGCAATTTAATTAATTACAACCCATTCATGTTTACTGATAAACGAGAAGAGAAAGCACAAGAACTCAGACTTTCCTCCTGCCTCCGGAAGGCCGGTGTGCTTTTGCCCCAGTGCAGTGCTCTGTAGGCTGGAATGGCTGGAATAAACGGATCTCAGTTCTTCCTCCTATTAGTGCTAATAATAGGATTTGGCAGAAACATCCCATATGTGCTTTGACCTTCTGCAATATATTTCAACAGAAAATATCAAAGCATTTCTCCGAGATTTGCTCATGTCACCTCTGAGAAGCAGATTTGTACTTTGCATGTGAAGGACGTTGGTTTTTCAAAGCAGAGCTGTTCCGAGCCTGGTAGTAAAGATTAGGAGGTTAGAAATCTGGACAGGGCTGGACTAGAAATTTGTCCAATTGCAATCCCGATCATCTCTAGGCAGCACAGATGATATTAAGCGTGTCACCGCGCTACTACTTCTTGCTTTATCTCCCAGCAGGTTAGAGCATTGGGCACAGTGTATGAAATACGACATTCCAAGCAAGGAACAAGCCTCAACACTTCTGGAGTTACTGATTGCTTTGCTTTTTAGCATCCTAAAATGGTCAGTGGGAAACGGTCTGCTGAGATCTGAAGTGGCTCAAGCAGTTCCCTCACGGAGAAGCAGGCAAAAGCCATCATTGTGCCTGTCAGGTCAGGGAATTATCTAGCTTTGACAGGATCTATGGCTGCTTTAACGTTTGTAGTTGTTGCACATGAATCATTGAAGTGGATGGTTTGAACGCTTGGTCCTTTAGAAGCTGAGCTTTGTCACCCGGGGGGTTTTGACCTTCCTCTTGCGGTGGAGGGCACAGTACCCAAAAAAATCTGGAATACGAATCCTTTCCTTTCTCCCTGCCCCAAAGGAAAAAAAGGTACCTGATGAATTTGTACAGGTTCAGCCTATACTGAAAAGAGAGATTCAAGTCTGATGGACAGAGTATCCTGGTGTAAGTCTGGCATTACAAGAAGTGGAAACATGATTACACAAAGAATGATTGAAGGTATCATACCTGAAGTTTTATCTTTAGTAGTGCAGCTGGCATAAGAAGCTCCTGCTCTTGCAGTTCTTTTTTTTTTTTTTTCTTTTAGCGTAGCTTATTTTTGTGATCTGGTTTATAGCTCAGCCCTTCAGACTGTGGCAGTGAAGGCGTGGAAATAGTTGAGAACAGAAGGGAAGGGAGGAATTTCTTAAGCCAGCTGTTTCTGAAGAAGAACAATTGTTATGAAGCTGCACTGTGAATCTGGACAATGAAAGAGGATACGGTCCAGAGGGAGAGCCTCCCTTCATCTCAGTGTTAACCAGCCATTTGCTGCTGTGGGATCTGTTCAGAAGTGATCAGGTGATAACTTCATGATTACCCTGATTGCTACCTGAAACCCAGGAGCAAAGTCCATGCGAGCATTTGTCTCTAACACCTGGTGCCTGTCTTAGCACTTTTCTCAGAGTTTTTAGGTAATGAAACCCAGTAAGGATCTTGTCCCTGTCTCAAATTCTTTAATCCTTTCTGTAGGAAAAGGTGCAAAACTGTGGCTTTCAACTCCCTCTAAAATGAGGCATAATTATAGGCGGCAGCAATAGCCTTAGCGATCCCTAAAAATGGCAGGAGAAGACGAGGATGGTTTAATATTTTTATAGTTCAGTGGAAAATGATGCTCACGGGTTTATTCAGTAAAATATTCTCAGCAGATACTTTGCGCTATAATGACTTACAAATTACATGCTAATTGTGCTACAGTTAAGTGATTCCATCCTTGAAAGGGAGAGGTGGAACTCCTAGCGGCTCCTGCCTGGTATTAGCCCAGCGTTTGGGTCCAGGTCAGAGTGACGGGTGAATTGCCTGGACCTGTACTGAAAGCAGGAGCTGGTGGTGGCCGGGGAGGTGTCAGTGCCCCGTGGAAAGAGCACACCGGAGGTCACGGGAGCGTGTGCAGATTTTTCAGTTCAGGCTGCCTGCGCTGGGAGCTTTCCTGGGAAATGGCCAGCAGGCTGGGGTGAGCTTTGAACTTTCCTGCTAGAAGCACTGCCTCGCTGGGTTTTGCTGGGAGAGGTGAATAAGATGTAAGGAAGGAGGATGCAGAGAATCTTCTGGGCCCCGGTCCGGTGGCTGTGGAGCAGATGTGGTCTCTGGCACAGATCGGCAGATCCGTATCTCTAGGTTTAGGTCTTTGCTTGACACCTTGAAGCCTGTCAGTCCTGCCTCATTAGTGCGAGAGAAGCTCATTTTAGCTTCACAGAAGCCCATCTCATTGCTGTCTTCTCCCATCAGCAAGGGGCATCTCAGCACATATTGTTGGCAGATTAGAAATGGCATCTGAGTGCTCATTTGGAGGTTAGCAACTTGACAGCTTTGAAAGAGAGACAAAGTGGAAAGGTGGCTGCTTGGTACTGTACTGGGAGGCAGATTAGCATTTAAAGTTTTGGGTTTTTTTTGTTGTTTAAAAAAAGGGCTGTGAAAAGGTACCTAAGACTGTATTTGTCTTCTAATTTGTATCTGCTTAATTCACTGGTGCAAAATAATCTCGCTTCTGTGCTGAGAGGGGCTGTTGTAACTGCTGCCTTCGCTGTGTAATCAAGACGACAGTTGCCTGGATCCTGCTCCTGTGATCACCGTGCTTGGATCAGAATACAGAACAGGAATGGTCTTTGTTTCCTGCTCTGGCGATTCAAAGTCCTTGCCTGTTGATATTTTTCTGTTCAGGAATTTAGCACCGAGTTTTGGGAATTGAGTGACTTGTCTTTTTTTCTCACATGGGGTTTTTGGCTATTTCAGTGAGTAGCTGCCGATCTCTGGCTTGCCAGGTGCAATGGGTAGTTTTAGAGACCAGATTTGACCAGATTCATTTAATTTGGCATTGATGTAGGGTGGGGAATGTTGTTCCTTGCACAAAATCGGATTTCTTTTTACTGGCAGGAGCTTGCACGCAAGCTTTGTGCAGTCATGCCTGTGCCCATGATTTTGGAAGCATGGAGTAAATCACAGTTCTGCAGATACTGGAGCCTGAAGGATCTGATGCTAAAGCACCCTGCAGGGTAGCCAATGTGGTTGTCTTATGACATTGGTAATTAGGCATTGCTTTTTAAACTTGTTCTTTCATTGGCAAGCTACATTCCTAGGAGGAAAGGAAAAGTATTTCATTACATGCGCTTTCTTCTCTGACTTTTGGGAGGCAGCAATAAACAGCTGCATTTCTAAGTCACTTAATCAGATTTCTGTATAGTGAGCATTTATTGCACTCTCCAGTGAGAAGTGTACAGGATTAGTTTTCCTTCTTGTGCCTAAAATACTCCACCTATAATTAGATGAAAGGCTTTGGCTTGATGAAACAGGAAAATGTGGTAGCTCAAATCAGCTTTGGTGCTGGTCACCTTGTGTGTGTTCGCCTGGAGCATGTGCATGTGGAGCAAGTGCTTCTCGGTGAGCATTACGGGTACCGTGCTCGCTGGTGATGGCTCTAATGAGAAAATATTGCTCTGCTGGTGTGTGCCCACCTGCCACACTGCTGCATAATGAGTAACCCGAGCTGCAGCAAGCTAGCAGGGTCTGACAAGCTGTTTCCTTGATTTAAAAACAAAACCAAAAAACAAACCCCCAAAACACAAAAGGTCACGCATGACATCAGTTATTCTGCTCTGTTGGTCTCCGTGAAGAGTAAGGGTGGGTTCACTCTGGGTGGAGTGGACCTTTCCCCAGACAAAACTGATCAGAATTTATTGCCAGGCTGTTCTTGCCAGTGCTTTGAACAAAGTGCTCTGTCCGAACCAGAAGGGTGGAGTGGCCTCTTGCATTCTGCCTTTGGGCTCCGTTTGGGCAGGTCTCTCTGGTGAAACACCGTTCTGAGAAAGTTCTGGCAGTGTTTGGAGAAGCAGCAGGAGCCCTCAGCCATTGCCCCAGGAACCGGAGCTCTCCAGTCAGCGTGCTGCAGCTGGAGGCTTGGCCCTCTCAGGCTTCCTGCCAAATGCTGTTGGAAGGTCAGGGCTGGGAATGGCAAAATTTCACTTGTGCAGAATTTTGAGACCTGGTTTCTCATTCATCAGCTGGTGCTAGAGGTGGAAGCCTGGTAGGTCTTTGAGCTGGCTGGAGTCGTGTTCTGCACTGCTTACCAGCACCCTCAGATGGCCAGTAGGAGAACATGGGGTTTGTTCCGTTTTGACAAAACTTGCAAGTAGTAAAAGCACTGGTTTGTTTCACATGCACGGGCTGTAATCACTCAGTTCAGGAGTGCAGTTTGTATGTTTACATTAATATTTACGTTTGCAGGTGGACACACTTCACAACCAGCAACAGCAAAACCTTGCTAAAAATTGAATGAAATGTTTTGTGAATTTAAATGAATTATTAAAAGTAGTATTTCCTTGGTGAGAAATGGATGGATGTTCATATTTTGGGGGAGCAAAGCGTTTAAGAAACCACAAATATCACCAGTGTTTTGCCGCTACTAATGGGCAGTACTTTGAGAGCCGGTCTCGACACCCTTTTCTTTGCACTGCTTTCCAGGACATGGTACGTCGCGGAGAGATAATAGATGATGACATGGAAGATGAATTCTATCTTCGTCGCCTGGATGCTGGTCTCTTTGTTCTACAGCTCATTTGTTACATCATGGCAGAGATCTGTAATGCCAATGTTCCCCAGGTAAAGCTATATCCAAGGTTGGCAGATCACCTGTGTTTCCATCCATGATACAAACAAGGCAATAAATCCTTGCAGATACTACCTCTTAATCCTCTCTTTCCGTAATTCCTTTTCTGGGAGGAAACTTATTGTGCTTGTGTCCATGCAACTTCGTGAACTTACAGCAGTTGGGAGGGCAACAGTAGGTACAGAAGTTGATGGTTATCACTGAGCTCACACAGCCTGCCATAAGCAAGGTCACAGCTTGAAATGGAAAGGCCCAATTTGTACCACTGCTGAGAGCAGCAGAAGAGGATGTTCTCTCAGAAGGCCTCTCAAAGGCGCAGACTGCAGCAGGTGACTTTTCCTAACTAAGCAAAATACTGCTGCTCTGCTGTCACCAACACATTTTTGACTTTGTGGTGACTTGTACCTGTGCCACATGTCTTCCTGAAGGCTTTTAAGTGGGTGCTCTGGGACTGTGGGCTAGCAAGGCTGAGTTGGGTTTTGTGGTACTTGGGGTTTCTGCTTGCACCTCAAAGAAAGTTGCAGAAAGTGGGGTTGTGCGTGGTTTTCTGTTGTTGAAGATTACTTTCTTCTGTTTCCCGTCCCTGATCAGATTCGTCAAAGAGTTCATCAGATTCTGAACATGAGGGGCAGCTCCATTAAAATTGTTCGACACATTCTGAAGGGTGAGTTCAGCTATTCCTACGTGTGTCTTGTTCTCTGTCAGGATCAGCATGGTCATCACCTGGTAGGATGAGCCTTTGCATGTAATTCTCCGTGAGTTCATGAGCAGCTTCGTGCAGCAGTTACGTTCTGAGATCTGGGCAGGGCTGGAATTGCTGGGATAAGAGGCGTGCCTCACCTTGGGGTGAGGATGCTCGCTGTTGGCTGCTGTCACGTAACCCCACAGCGCTTTGCCATCAGCTGCAGACTGGCTGGGACTTGCTGCTGACTTTAACACTAGAGTAAATATTTAAGGGAAGTGTATGTGCATGCTAGAGGGAGGAACAGTGGAGTCTCATCTTTCATTAACATGGTCCTGTACTTTACCATCTGCACCGTATTAGTATCCACGGTGTATTTGTCTTGCTCTTAGTGTCAGATTAATATGGATTATAGCATTAAAGTATCCTCTGTAGCTTTAAAACGTAGCTGTTGTGATTTGCAATCCTGGTTCTAAAGTACTGCTTGTTATTTTGAATGCTTATGTTGAATTAGAGCAATGCTTATTTGAGCTGTGGCTCTCATCTGGAGCCTGCTGTCCTTCAGCAGAAGCAGCCATTGGACAGGGGAAGGGGAGGACAGGGCTCAGGACTCCCCCCGCAGCCCCCCGAGCTGTGAGACGTGGCTGGAGCAGCGCTGATCTGCTGCCCCGGGAGAAGCCTCTCCTGTTTTAGCAGAGGGTTGTGTGAGGCTGTGTCTGCTCTTGAGAGGCTGTGCTGCTCTCGGTGAAGAGTAAGGAGCTCTCTTCTGAAGAGGAAGGAAAGTCAGCTGCATCTCTGGGGTACTGGGCTCTGGGTTGCGTTGTTTTGATGTCTCTGCTTTCCTAGGGAATAACAATGATGTGCTCCTGGCCTGTTCTTTTTTCCCTTCAACAGTGGGAGGTAGAGGCAGCCTTTTTTTTCCTTGCGGATCCTGTTGTTTTTCTCCCTTCACATATGCAGGAAAGAGAGGAGATGAGAAAGATAGCTGGTATAAAGAAATCGGAGTGATTTTCTGACACCGAGACAACCTGCGGCTATCGGCGATCTTTGGCCCTTGTCCTTTCCCAGCAAGTTCAAGCTGATGCCTGCTGATGAACGGGGAGGGGAGTGGGACTGGATAGGATGTCTTTTCTGCTTTCAATTATGATACTTAACAATTCCTGCCTCCAAACTGCCCACTTGCAGCTTAGGACGTGACACGCGACCGTGTTCAGATTCCCACACTTGACCTGGGCCCCAGGTACCCGGGAGATTTGTCTGCACGCACGCCTCATGTTCGCTTCCGTGGCGTGTTGATTTACATACTGAGCTTCCCTTCCTGAACTGAAGGGCAGCTGCATTAAAATTTCATCTGATTTTTTTGTCACAGGCAGTGACTTGCATTGTGAAACTTTTTCTATGGCTTTATCATGTCTTGCAAGCTGCTTATGGAAAGTGCAGATTGTACAGCAATTTCAGGAGTCCCAGCAGGGATACGTGCACTTCCTAAGGAGACCTTAAATGGCATGTTAATAATACAGGTGATGGATACAGTATTTGGGGCTGTCTTTCAGCTCTTCCCCAGCTGTCACACTTGTCAGTTTTAGGGACTTGTGCCTTCACAGTTGTCAATAGCTTCGGAAATGAATTTGTTGGTGGGCCCTCGTGAAGCACTGGAACGGGGAGCCAAAAGATTCCTGGCAGGTAGGACTAGTACAGAACCCACCTGCAGTCTGGGCTGGTGATGTTTAGTCTTGGTTAGGACTTAGACCCTTATGTTCCAGTATCTCCTCAGTGTGGATTCACCAGCTTTTATCAAGTTACACCACAGATAAGCATTTGCCTCTCCAGAAGAGCTGTTCCATTGCCTGTCTGAGGTACTGGTTTGGTGTTGGACCCTGAAAGCCTGCCTGTAGGCTGTGGGCTGTAGGCCACCGGGGGATTTCTGAAATTACCTGGCATGCAGAGCGTAGGAGATTATATTCAGAGTGACTGAGATGTTGGGAGCCTTCAGCACTGGCTGAGCCATTCCTAATCCAGCTTCCGGCTGCTCTCAGGACGGTTGAGGGCTGCTTTATTTTTACTTTTTTTTTTTCGGTGTTTTGCTCTTGTTCAGTTTTTATTTTCTATTTTCGCATACTAATTAGGTGCTTGGTTTTTTAGTTAGGTTTTTATGGCCTACATATTCTCCATGTTTCTCTGGCAACCTGACAGCTGATGGATCCCTTGGGGTTGCTCAGAATCATTTACGATGCGAGCGCGGAAGCAGGACTGCTTCCTTACGGCAGGACTTTCGGGGGGGAGGAGTGGGCAGGGAATAACCAAAGGCTCATTAAATGCATTTCTGCAGGCTGACCAGTCCTCCCCCAGCTCCTCTTCCTTGCAGATCAGGCGCTGCTTGCAGTGGGACGGTTGGCTTGTTTTTGGGAAGAACACGGCTGGGCGCTGGCTGGGAGGGCGCTTTGCAGGGAGGCTGCTCCCGTCTGGGGGCCGTGCCTGCGTCGGGGGCATTTGGTCTGCATCTCCCCCAGCCGAAGGAGCAAGGCACACACCTCCCCAGGCAGTGCTGCTCAGTGCAGGCCATGGAGGTGTGCAGCTGGCCCTGAGGCTCCTCGCCCAGCACGGGCACACGAGGCCTGGTTAAACCTTGGGCTTAGGCCGGGTAGTGGGCACGGCAGGGAGGTGCTGGGTGGGACACCCACCGAACGCCGAGCCAAACCCGTTAGCGTGTGTAATCACAAAGGGAAGGTAAGTGTGTTTTAAGGACGATGCTAAATTTGGCGTTTGTGGTCCCTAGGTATGTGCAGGCTTTATGGCTTCCAATATCCATTACAAGCTTCAATATTTCCCTATTGATTTTTACTGTTCTGTAACCATTGTATTTTGTCTAATGAAGCAGAAACCAATCTTAGGTCCCTTCCCTTTGTGTAGCTACAGAAACGTGTAAGCTCTGTTTAACTGTTGGCAGAGGGAGCCTACGTTTGATTTTTGCTGTCTCACTGAAGCGGTAGAATTTTAAATAAGAAAGTAAATACGTAAAGTCTCATTGGATGATGTTTTTTTTTAAACTTGGTTCTGGGGGCTTTATCTGGTCTTTTCAAATTAACATTAACAACTGTTGGTAGCCCAGTAAACAGTCTGCCGTGGGAGTCGTGGGGTTTTTAGTCTTAAGAAACCTAAATATTTAGGAGGAAAAATGCTGAGCTTTTGCAAAAGAAGAGAGGAATTCCTCATGGCTTGTTTTTGCTGTCTTACTGGGACAATAGAGGGGCAGTGGCGTTAGTGGCAGCTCCACCGCTTGTGCTGTGGTTCAGTGCCTGGTGGGCAAACAGCCCTGCCGGGCCACCAGCCCCCTGCCTGCGGCCGCCCTGCAGAGCCCTGCCCGCAGGGTGCACCCCCGGGGCCCTCGGGGCTGTGCCAGCAGGCAGCAGCTGGAGGAGTCCCTCCTTTCCTTTCGCTTGGGTGCTCGGAGCTGTCAGGATGTAGTGGCAGCCAGGAAAGCGTTGCCCTTGGGCTGCAATAAACAAAGGCGGTTGCAGTCGCTGCATCTGTTTCAGAGGCACTTAGTCTGACAAAGCACAGGAAAGGTCTCGTTTGGGGACAGAGCCTGCTCCTCGCCGTGCTCCCCCGGGGGGACCAAGGCTGTTCGACAGAAAGCGCTCTGATACTGCCCGAAGGGGACAGGAGAACCCGAGCTAAACGCCTGGGCTCTGCAGCTTGTTTTCCTGGGAAAGTAACCCTGTGTCTGCCGCGCTGCGTTTGGCCCCCACCAGAGGAGGACACCGGTTACGGTCCCTGCCATGCAGCTCTTTGCCCCCGGGGCCCTGCCCTTCTGCAGCTAGCTGCTGTGCAGGTGGCTCACCGAGCGCTCCGAGCAGCTCCAGCAGCTGCAATGAGCAGCTCCACGAGCTCGCTGCTGCCTGCGATCCGTGTGGGGGAGAAGCTTTTCCACCCTCTGAAGGCAGAATTCCCTGCACTCGTCCCCCTTCTCCAGGACTGAGAGGCAGACAGGTTGACTTGCAGCAAACCTTGGTGTTTTCCACCTGCTCTTGTTACAGGTACTGTAGCAGTTCATAAATATTAAAAGGATTTCTCCCAGAGGCCTTGGCAAAGAATTCTGCTTTTTGTACATGGAGAGAGAGAGAGAGAGAGAGTACACACATGGGGGGAGACTCCCACATCAGCTAACTTCTCCCTGTCCTCACTCCTTTCAGTGCTCTTATAATAAAGGCTTTGATGGAGCTCGGAGGCATGTAGCAGTGCTGAACGTATAAATATTAAAGCAAACTTTCTACAGCAAGTTACTATTCAGATGCTGAATACAAGCTGTTCTGTTTGTTTAGGAAGAAGGGAAAGAATGAGAGAAGGCGGAGGCTGGAAAGCACTGTCTAACCAAGCAGTCTGCTCCTGATTTACTAAGATTTGTTCAGGTCCTTGCTTTTGCAGCTCAGAATCTGCTTTTTAGTTTTTCTTTTTAAGCCATCTTTGAATATGTAGGTTCTGTTAGCAGGAAGGAGCAAGGTTGCAAGGGAATGAGAGCTGCCAGCTTGAAACGAATGTCAGGAAGGAGAGCTGCAGAGGGAATCTCTGTTGTGCAGTGTTTGGCCACGTGCATGGATAAGCAAGACCTTGATTGGGGTCTAGTTGAAGACAGGGAGTTCGCTTTGTAGTGAAATCTTAATTGGTGTGTTTCCTTCCATATGGATTAAAAGCACTTGTAGATTCAGGAATGATCTCCACTTTACTAGTTTTACAAAAATCCCAATTCAGTGTGCTTGGGAAACAGACACGTTAAACCTAAAGTTAGGGCAGTGTAACAGCTGTGTATTGGCTCCTGCCTGACCTTCCTGGTCCTGATGATGCACGGTGGTAAAGGAGACCTGGAAAGCTACCGATGTCCAGAGCTGTTCCGAGTTTCTTGGGCTGAAAGTGGTGAGCGCTCCAGCTCTCCAGTCTAAACAGCTGCCAGGGGGCTCCTCCTGTGCAGGGGCTGGGAAGAACGCCGTCAGCTCTTGTCATGGTCAGACTCTGGGGAAAGGGTAACGGTGAGTGTCTGCTTGCTTCTCGTGGTGCTTCATGATGAGAGCAGCATGTTTTTGCTGTAGTCTGTTTGCTACAAAATGTTAATGAGGGGTCAGTAGGTGTTTATTATGCAAAGCTTTAACCCTGGAGATTGGGGGAAAAAAAATCCATCAGTGCTCCTTACATAAATTCCCATGCAGTTGTTGGCAGTGGACACAGATTTAGATTCTGCTGTGGTACCTCTGTAAGAGAAGTTGGCCATTGGTCATTAGTGTCTTACTCAACGTCTGTTATTTTTGCCTGCTTTCTCTCCCACAGAGTATGCAGAGAACATCGGGGATGGGAAGAACCAGGAGTTTCGGGAGAGTGAGCAGAAGCGGATCATGGACCTGCTGGAGAATTTCTGAGGACTTGGCGGCTGAATTCTGTGTTTCCCTAGGAGGATGCAGCGTCTGGCTCTCTTCTTTTGCTGCCCTCTTCCAGCCCTGATTGCACGATAAAAACAATGTTTCTATGAAACTATTCTAAATGGCATTTTGGAGATATTAAACATAGTTTGCTTTTTTTTTTTTTAATTCTTTGTTTGTTATTTAAGTTCTACCATGAGTGTGACTGTAGGTGCTTACCTTGCAGTAGGGTATCTCAAAGATGTTTTCATTTTTTTCCCAAAGTCCAACAGCAGTGATCAGAGCACAAAACAATATGACAGTGTGATGCTTAGAAGCAGGGTAAAGAGGAAGCACAGATAGCTCAAGACAACTGTAGCGTGTTACTGCAGCCTAGTGCACTAAGGCAAACATACAGCCCACTTCACGGGGAGGTGGAGGAGTTGGGTTGGTGTGTGTCCAGTTCAGCTGTTCTTCAGCAGGTTGCTGGTTTCTGCCAGAGCAAAAACCAGGAACTACAACCACTTTTAATGATTCCTGCTAAGTCTTCCCCAGGGTGAGTCAGAAGCAAAGGCAAGTTGTGGCACAGGTTGGTCAGCTCTCACCCCTCCTGAAGGGGACATCAGGGAGGTTCTGTCCAGGTTCCACTCAAAACGAGTGGGGAAGGTAAGTGGTCCCTAAAACGCCCAAATGCCATCAACTTTTCTTTTCACAGTCTGCTTCAGGACTTGGCTGTGCGTGTTCTGCAGAAAATCATTGTTCTGAGTCTTGAACTGGGAGTCTGGCTTTTATAGCAGCACTAAGTCCACCAATAGAAAGGGGAAAGCCCCACTAATGCCAGCTCTTCCAGGTGGGAGCTGCAGAAAGACACAAGTGATTTGCCTCTGACTGACTTATTGATCGCAATGAAACAGGCCACAGCTCATTTTTCTGTTGCCCTTCTGCACTTGCAGTGTAATTTCAGATGCCAGCCTGCCGAATCCCACCGCTTCCCCGAGCAGGGACTCCCAGCTGGGACGGGAGGTGGCTCAGACGATTTTCCTGCATCCTTTTTTCTTCTGCTAAAGTTAATGATTGTCATCACAAAACATCACAGCTCCAGTAAGCTGGGCCCTGCCTAATTTAGAGAGATTTGCATGCTGGCAGCATTCATTTTTTATCTCCAAGAAAAATGCATTGTCAGGGAAGCTTAAAGGCTGCCTTCAATCATGACTGCAGCAGGCACTGCTGGCCTGGGTGGCATCAAATGCAGTTGTTCAGGGGATCGGCGTGGAAGTCGTGGTTTCAGCAGCTAAAGGAACGTGCAAAAACACTTTTTCAAGCTTTGTTTGAATTCCTCATTTCTTTTCTTAAATTATTTTCACCACCTACCCCCTTCTCCATTTCCCCCCCCGCCCCTTTTAGTTTTTGACTTTACACAAATCTTGGACTTCTTCCCTTCCACACCATGGGCAGTGCACTTGGACTCAAAGCTGGTCGTTGGGTCTTCCTCCCGGCAAGTTCCTTGTCCCACTGCACACCTGCATTTGAAAAGCAGAGGAGAAAGGGAGGTGACACAAACAAGGTGTTTGGAGGCAGAATAGAAGGAAGAACTTAATGAACGTGAAGCAATTTAGTAAAGTAGGGGAGCACATATTGGAGGGGGGAGGTAGGGAAGGTTCTTGAAAATAGTAATAGAATCTACTTGAGTACAAGCTAAGGTTTTGCGTTATGCTTTTTGTTTTAAATCCAAATATTCCATCTTTAACATGGGTGAGGTCATTTTGCTGTGTGTGTGTGCGCTCAGTGCTGGGCTCTGCTCTCCAGCCGTGGCTCTGGCAGGAGTGAAAACGCCTCCCCTGTACTGCTCTGGCTGGAGTTTTGCTTTCTGGAAGTAAATTTCTCTTCCTTTAATATTTTCCATTCTAGATGTCGTAGCTGAGTTACTAAATATGGAGACTGGGCTGAAAATAATTCCCTGCTCCAGTGGCTGGACCGCCAGCTTCCCAGGAGCAGCGCTGCCGGAGGAAGCTTAGGCTGCTTGTAATGAATGTTCCTGCTTTAGAAGGCAGCTTTTCTTTGATTGTGGGTTTTTTTTTCCCCCTTTTGTAATTTGTGAGCTCTTCAAAGTGCTTCACCAAAGCCTGTAAGTCTCTGGGTAGTTCACTGAAAGAATCGGTGCTGGAGCTGCGGTGGGTTAGCTCGGCACCTTGAGATGCGGGGAGCTGCCTGCGGGTGCAGGGGCTCAGCAGCGCCCTGGTGCCAGGGTCCAGCCCTGGGCTTTGGCGGCGCCGCCTGCTTGCTCCGAGACGATGGCTCTGGGTGTGCGGGGAGGCTCCCCCTGCCCCTGCCCTGGCAGCCCTGTCCTGCTGGCCCAGCAGTGCCCTTGTCCCAGCCCTGGGGCTTGGCGCAGCCGGCTCACAGCAGCAGCACGGGCCCGCCGTGGCAGGGTGCTTTCTGTAGCTCTTTTTCTCCCTGAGCTGACGGAGAGACGTTGGAGGGGATTATGAAAAGCCAAAATGCCAGTGCTTACCTGAGCACGACGCAGTCTTTGTGTCTCTCTCCTGATAGATAAGGATGTTCCAGATGTTGCTGAGGAATTAGCACAGAGCTTGTTATTACAAGTCAGGCTTTTACAAGACAGATGATGAATTCTCTCCTCCTAATCTCCTAAGTATTTCAGAAGCGAGGAGCCCCGCTGCACACACGTTAGGATCCTCTGCCTGGAGATCTCTGCGTGCCACAGGGTCTGAAGGCAGCACCCTGCCCGGGACGTGTGAAACCCCAAATCTCCTAAACCCCCCCCCAGCAAAGCAGGACAGCCTCGCAGTGCCCCCTGCGCAGTGCCTGGGGCAGGGAGCTCGCCTCCATCCTCTGCTGCAGGGCGGTGGCAGGGGCTGGGGCTGCCACACACGTGCCCTGGGCACAGCCCTGCTGCGAGGAGCCAGGTCCTCTGGCTTGGTCTTCGGATGGGCTGGGTGCCCACCTGGGTCCTCTGTTATTAATTAAGATAATTATTCAGCTAAATGTGCTGCTGCTGCTGCAGGCCAGCTCATTTTTGCTGCCATGTTGAGCAGTACAGAAACGCCTTGGAGGTATGAAGACCGGCACCGGGAGCCTGAGCAGCTGTGAAAAATGTGGTTATTGGAACTGGGGGAGGATTAAAGGGTTGAGCTAATAACAGGTTTTCTTATCGGTGGGTTGTAGAACGTAGGGTTTGTTCCCTGGCTTAGCTTCTGATATTTTTGACCAGGGGTTGAAGTTTGGGGGCAGCATCGTGGTTGTTGGCTTTGGGGTTGGATGCGCTTACCGGGAGAGGGGGAGGCTGAGCAGCCCCTGAGCTGCTGGAGGCGGCCCTGAGCACGTCCCCACTGCAGCGATGGGAGGTGGCCCCGAACGTGTCCCCACCAGGCGGCTTCATCTGCACCTCCGAGCCCCAGGCAGGTGCATGGAGTCCCCGTGTCCCCCGTGGGGCCTGGGGCTGGGCACTGGGGCTTGCGTTTTGCTGGGGTCCCCTGGCACAGGGACGCTGCGGTGGGCAGCCTTGGTCAGGGATGGGCTCGGGCCCTGAGCTGGACCCCGCTGGGCGATGCGGGGCTGCGGTGCGGGGGCAGCCGAGCGCGAGGGGGGAGGAAGCGATGCGCATCGCACGGCGCTGGGCTGGGTTTTCTTGTCTCTGATTGTAAACAGATTTGACTAAAGAGGTAAATTAGAAGTTAATTAGAAGGAACGTGATTGATGAGGCACTCTGGTGATGGGGAGGCAGGAAACTTGCAGCCCAAATGGAAGGGGAGGGTGGGCGCTCTGCCGCAGCAGCTCTGCACCCCCCATCCCCGCAGCCCCTGCGGGAGGGATGCTGAGCGCCCAGCGCTGCGTCCTCAGCGGGCAGGGGCTGGGGCTGGGGGTGGGCGAGCAGGAGGCAACGGGGGCGGCTGGCTGGGAAGAGCCCCTGGGTGCTGGCCCCATGGCCGTGATGGGGCTGCAGCCCCTGATGGTGGCACCGGGGGGGTCCAAGCCCCAGCTGCAGAGCCCGTGGCTTCCCTGGGGGGGGAGCAGCAGGAGCTGGCAGGGGCCCCGCGGCGCGTCTGGATCCATCTTCAGCTCCGCTCCCACCTGAGCCGCTCTAAACGGGGAGAGACGAGTGCAAATCACGGCTGAGGAATCTCTCTTGACATCCTGGTGGAGAGACCCAGGTGACACTAAATACGAAGAGACACTGTCAAAATTGGGAAACAAACCTTCAGCAGCACAAATAAGTCACTAAAGTTATTGATTTTTTAAAAATTTTTTATGAGACCTGGATTTCAGGAACTGCTTTTCTCTTATAACAGTCAATAATAAGGAGGGGAAAAGGGTGTTTTGGTTTTCCCTTCACCTTTTTTTTTTTTTTTTTGGTCCTTTAAACAATGGTTTGGGGACAGGGAACCATTGCAGAAATGATTGACAGCAGTGACAGCGCTTCTCTCCATTGGGAAACTGATGGTGGGTTTTGCAGAGGAGGAAGGAGTTAATGGACTGGAAACGAGCACGAATTGTTCTCTAAAGTAATAATTCTTTCCAAGTAATTTTCTCCTGAATTTTATACTTTGGGTAATCCTGCCTAGCGTGGGGGCAGCTCTGGGCAGAGACCTGTGACTCCCTGCAGCCCTTGCTTGGTGCTGGTGCTGCTGCTTGCTGCCGGCTCGGTGCTGCGGGGACGCTCTCCCACTGCGGGGCAGGGCACGGGGGCAGCGGCAGCACCGGACCCCAGCCCCCCCCTCACCTTCCTGGGTGCCCCCCCGACCTCCTGGGGCTGCTGCCTTACAGGTGCTGCAGTGGTGCTCGCCCATCCGAGCGCTGGCCCTGCCCTGCCCTCCTCCCCTCGCTCCTTTTTAAGATCTGCCCGCTCCAAGCGTGCGCTGTCTCCCTGGCTTATTGCCTCTTGGATGATTTGTGGAGGAGAAGGTTGTAATTTTGGATGTTGGTAGCATTGTTTTCCTGCAGCGCAGGCAGACCTTTGCAAATAATCTAATAATGCAGGAATGTCAAACTTCAGCTGTGGAAGGAAATCCTTTTATACAGGGATTGTCAAGTCTCTAAGCAAGTATCAGAACTGAGCTCGCTATCAGTGTGCAGGGTATTTACTCTGCCCGTCAGAGAGACGAGCAGCCCGGTGCGCTCCCCGGCGTGCAGGGTGCGAGGCAGCCGCTGGCACACAGGCTTGCCCCCGCCTGCAGGGCTGTGCCTGCCTTCGCCCCTGGCTCTCCTGGACGTGCCGGGTGCTCGCAGGACCCCTGGCACAAAGAGCAAACCGAGAGAGTGCTGAGGGGCTGGGGCAGCTGCCCCCTGCCTCCAGGATCCCTGCCTCGCTTAGTGCCCTTTGGGTGCCACCCAGTTCCCACTAATGGCACCTCTTTGTCCTCTTCCTCTCGGCCAGCTCTGAGTCTGGACTTCAGAATAATTCATGAGGTGACTCCCAGCACCCCAGCAGCTGATTCATTATATTTTGGATGCTGTAAGCAGAAGGTGCAGCTTCATTTCAACCTGTGCACCCGTGGCCAGGGGAAATGCACACGCCTGTCCCAGGGGTGCAGGAGCCGTGTTCCCAGGTGGGCCTGCACCCTGCTGCTCTGGAAGCGGCCACTGCATCTCCTGTTGTGGGTGCCCACAGAGCAGGATGGGTGGCGTATGTAAAATTAAATAGCAGGCAGAAAACCTGGCATGAATGGAGATAAGGAACGCTTCATCCTTGAGAGCAAGTCCCTGGGCATGTTCCCCTGGAACAGGAACCCTGCAAGGGAGTTGTGAGCTATTTTAGAGAAATAGCAGCCATGCAGATAACAGAGCGATTTATGCAGCGAGCGCCAGCATCCAGATAGCCGGGGAGCCGCTGGCTCTGCTCTTGTTCAGCGTGTGAGCGCCCTGCCCTCCTCTCCGTTTCAGACATGCAGGGGCTCATCAGGGCTGTGTGGCTGCAATAGCAGACAGCATCTGGTCTGGTCCTTTTCACTGATGAATTAAAATTGAGGAGGAAAATGAAATCTTCCAAGTGTGCACGAGATGCGAGGACGCTTGGCTCTCCCCTTTCCTCCTTCTGCTGGGCCAGTGCACAGAAGACTTATTGTCAGTTCATCATCCTGCTGTGGCGGCAGAAAATCAGCTGGAAATGGAACTTAATTCCGGCTCTGCAGCTGGAGATGTTCCCAGCTCCAAGAGAAATTTATGTTCTCCTTGCTTCCTCGTGGTGTGATTTAAATGTATTTGATTATACGAGGGAAGAATCCTGGCAGGTTCAGCACCAAGGTGTAGCTGTGCACCCTCAGCACAGGGGGGGACCAGGGACCCCCGGGACAGGCGCTCCCTCTGTGTGGGGCTGGCCCCGTGTCCGTGGTTATTTCCTGCTCCCATGACCACAGTGGCTTGGTGCTTGGGGAAATCTTGGTGTCGGCTCCCTGTGTTATAGGGGCACTGTGCGGATGGAGCTTGGCAGGGTTCCACTGGGGTCCCCTAGCGGGCTGCTGATGGGAAGGAAGGTGAGCAGGGACCCTGGGCCGTGAGCTTGTGTTGTCTGACCCATGGGGACTCGCTGCCTGCTTGGCCTTTGCTGCTTCGTCCTCCTGCACTCGACTCTGGGCCTGAGGGACCCTGCTGCTGCCCACCACCCCCAGGGAGATGGGGCTGGTGGTGGGGCTTGGCTGCTCTCCCCCTGAATGTGGCCTTGGAGGGGACAAGCGGCCCCCCAGCTCCTCCTGCCATCGGCCGCAGCCCCCTCCCAGCACGGCAGGGGCTGCCTGGAGCTTTTTTGGGGGGAAGGCCTGAGCCCCCTGGTGCCCCTGCACTTGGGGGTGTCACCAGCTGGGACCCTCGGAGCCGCCGGCTGCGTGGCGCCAGCAGCCCCGGCTCATCCATCACCGCCATCGCGCTGTCCTTCCCCCCGCTTTTAACTCTAGAGGGAGTAATGAACTTGAGCAGAGATCAATGCTATCTGGTCTGCTCTTATGTGGGTTTTATTTTGACATGCGGAAAACGCTGCACACGTAGAACTCCTTTAAAACTATTGATTTGTAGCGCCAGCACCCGGCAGCGCAGCTCTTCCCCCTGCCTGCCGGGGCCATAATGTGAAAAACGCTCCTGGAGGAACCCCGCTGAGGGCAGGGAGAAGAAATACCGTCGGTGTTTTCAAGTCCAATTTGAAGAATCTCTTGGTAGCAAGCGTCTGTCTCCTTGTGGCAGGAAACACCTGAAATAATCTGATTTTGGCAGTTTATCTGGACAGCAAATATCCCTCAGCTGGCTGTGCAGGGCGCAGGTCACATCGTACGGGTGGGGGCTGCGGCTCTGCCTTCCTGCAGCTGGGTGCTCAGGCAGAGAGGCGCTGCCTGCGGGCTCCTCCTCACATTTTGTGCTTTTTGCCCCGGGGGGGGCATTGCAGGGGGCGCGGCCCCCCCGGCCTGGGCCTGATTCGGATCTGCCACAGGCGGGGGGCGGCGCCCGTGGGCTCGGGAGGGGGGGGGGGGTTGGCCTCAGGTCTGCAGGGCTCAGAAGTTTGGGGTCGTGCCTGGTGGGGGCGAGGTTCCCGGGGGCACCCCGGGAGCGTGGCTGCGCCCCCGGCCCCATTCCCCACCCGGGGGCGGCTCCGCGGGGGGAGCCCGGGCTGCGGGACGCGACCCCCCCCGCGCGTGGGGGCGGCTCCGTGCCGGGGGGGCTCCGGGCCGGGCCCCGCTCCTGCGCTGTGCCGGGAGCCGCCCGCGGGGGGGGTGCGGGGGGGGCGCGGGGAAGCCCCCGCGGGGCCGCGCGTGGGGCGCGTGGGGCCCGGCCCCGCCCCGCGCACTTTAAGAATGGAGCGTGGGAAAAACTTTGGGGGTGTGCGCGGGGCCGGGATCCCTCCGCCGGGCGGGGGAGGCTCCGGGCGAGCCGCGGCACCGCCTCGCCGCGCGGCGCCCTCCGCGCGAGGGAAGAGCTCCGCAGCGCGGCGGCGCCGGGACCGCGGCGCAGCCCCGGGGACAGGGCTCGGCCCGGCGGCGCCGCCGCCCCCGGGACGGGCGCGCCCGCGGCAAGATGGGCGCCCTGGCGCTGGCCCTGGGGATTTTCCACTACCTGGGGCTCTACCTGCAGCTCGGCGCCGCCTCCCGGCACCCCCCGTGGGACGCCCCGGCGGCGGGCAGCGGTGAGCGCGGGCGGCGGGCACCGGGCGGCGGGCACCGGGTGGCGGCTGCCCGGGGGGGGCCGGCGGGCACGGAGCGCTCCCGGGGTCGGTGCCCGGCGGTGCCGGTCCCCGGGGCTCGGTCCCTGCGGTCTCGGCCCGGGGCCGGTGGCGGGGCGGGGCGGGTCCTGCCCGGGCTGCGGGACGGGGCCGGGGGCCGGGGGCCGCGCCGGTGCCGGGCTCCGCCACCGCGGGCAGCGCCGCGTCGCGCTCCGTCGCGCCGGCGGCTCCGCGGAGCCGGGAGCTGCGGGCGGCCCGGCCGAGCCGGGGCTGGGCTCCGCCGCTCCGCTCCCCGGCGCCCGGGGACGGCCCCGGCCCCTGCCCCTGCCCCTGCCGCTGGGCGGCGGAGCCCGGGCGCTTGGCACGGCGCGGCCCCGCGCACGGCGCCGGGTAAGTGCGCACCCCCGGGCGTCCTCGTGCACGGTGCCGGGCATCCCTGTGCTCAGCTCTGTGCATCCTCGTGTGAGCGTGCATCCTCGTGCACGGCGCCGTGCACCTCCCGCTCGGCGTCGTGCGCCCTCACGGCAGGAGCGGCTCCGCTGCTGGCTCTGGCCGGGGGGCAGCCCCTTCCTGCAGCCCCCGAAGTCTGCTCTAGCGCGGGGGCACCCCCAGCTGCGGGGTGCGGAGCAGGTGACGGGGACACCTCTGAGGCCGGTGCCGGGACCTGCCTTCCTCTCGCCGTGCTGACACGGGAGGGTTTAACCCGAGCCCCGGCGCTGTGACCGTGGGCTCTCTGCGGGAGCTCCGCTGCAGGGTCGCCCCCAGCCCCACGGCGCGGCTCTGGAGCAGGAGGCGCACGGGAGCTGCTCCCTGCCCCGAGGAGCTTCCAGGCAGCCCCGGCCCCACGGTGGCTGCGCTGTGCTGGGGCTGCGGGGACGCCGCGTCCTGCAGCAGTGCGGTACGTGGGCCGGCAGTCACCTGCCTGCGCCGCGCGGGAGGTTTGCCGTTTGCCTTTGCACCGGTGGGGTAAAGGCAGGAGGATTTCCGGACCCACCAGCCCGGCATGCCGGAAGGAGATGTGGGCGAACAGCCTCCATTATCCTCTGCTGCTCCCCTCAGAAATTCAGCAATAGGCGAATAAATAGTGAAATGGTCGCTGCGAGGAAGAAGGGAGCAAAGGAGAAAAATATTCTGGTAGGGTAAGTGCACTTTGGAGCCACATTACAGCTTTCAACTACGAGCAGTTCTGCAGCAACTCACTTAATCACAACAGAAACCTTTATTAACGATACTGAAAAGCAGTGAGTAAGTGGGTCATGTATAATAAGCCATTTGTGTTCAGTAGGTGAATACCAATTTGATAAAAGCTGTGTGCTGAAAACCTGTATAAATTGCTGTTTAGCAGATTGGAGATTGATCATCGCGTTGCTTGCTGGTGCAGCTTTCCCTGGCGGCGGGGCCGGGGTGCGGAGGGGCTGGATGGGGCCGGCCGGGCAGAGCGGGGCTGCCGGGGCCAGGCAGCTCCTGCTGGGCTCCGCTGCAGCCGCCCGAGCTGCCTGCCACCATCTCACGGAGCCTTTCCTGTGCGTGGCCCGGCTGGGAGCACGCTCGCTGTTACCTTTCCCTTGGCCCCAGATGTGGGGAGGGAACCGAACGGGAACTCGGCGGGCATCGGGGGCCGCTACAGAGACCTGCGCTCCACGGGTGAGGCCGACTCCTCCACCCGACGTCCCCGCAAGCACGAGCGATGCGTTTCCAGCTCACATGGCAGCAAGAGCTGCCCTGGAAGGGAAAGGAAGTCTCCGTCAAAGAAAGTCCTTTCCCTGTCCCCACGGCAAGGGCTCTGCCCGCAGCCAGCGCCGGGCCCCGAGGTGCGGCTCCGCCGCCAGCCCCGCGGCCCCCAGGAGAGCAGCGGGCAGCAGCGCAGCTCCCCGCCGCCCCCGCGAGCCGCGCTCCTCTCCTCGGGCTGGCTTCTTCAATTATTCATGCACCCCGGCGCAGACAGCGTGTGCGCGCTGGGCTGGCGCCATCGGCTTTCAAACCTGCGCCGGCTGGGAAGCGCCAGCCTCCTTCCCAGCCTGTCTGCTCCTGGAGCGGGCAGGGAGCCGCTTGGTAAGCAGCTTGCATTGCCGGGGAGGAGAATCCTGTCTCCTTCCTCGCATCGTTTGCAAGCGCGAGTGTCTCACCATCAATAAAGCTGCTAGTTGAATGGCTGAAGGCTGGAGGGAGCCGTGCCCCGACTCCCCGGGGTGCTGCCCTTCTCCTTTGTCTCACACACCAATGATTATTCTATCAATTACTTTCATAAACACTTTGCATTGTGCTGGATTTTTTCATGCTTCCTGGTGGGAATACTCCATCCGATGTGTTTTTCCTGCTGCTGTTCGTGCAGTCATTCAACGCAATTACTTCTGACACCTCTCCTCATCAAATGTCTGCGCTTTCTTTTCCCTTGAAGAAGGCTGACAGACGACGGGCCAGACACTGGGAATTATTACGTTAGGACAGTGACAGCCAATTTTAATCATAACGCTCCCCGGGAGCGAGGCAGCACACCAGAGCGAGCAGCCGGTGCGTTCGGCAGCAGCGCTGGGGCCGTGGGCAGGGCAGTGGGGCTGGGGCACAGGGGTGGGGGCATGGAGCTGGAGACTTCTCTTTGTCCCCCTCCCGGCACCTGCTGGGGTTGGGGCTCTCCCACCTGGGGTCCACCTTGGGCACTGCCTCGGGCGCTCTCTGTAGCGCCTGTGTGGGGTTACGGTTGGTGGCACAAGGGCTCGGGGGCGGTCGCTGTTCCCCAGCCCATGGGTGCAGGGCCCTGGCTGTGTCCTGCACCCTTCTCCATGGTCGTTTGCCTCGGCTCAGGTTTGGCTCCCTCCTGGCTGCCCATGCGTGGTGGGACACAGGCGGCTCTGCTGCGGCCGATGCCTTGTGCTGGGGGTGCCGGGCGTGAGGCCTCGTGGGCTGGGGCTCCAGCTGCGCCCAGCTCTGTCCTCCTGCTCCCAGTTAGCGCACAGCAGCCGGTGCCTTGCCCCGCTGGAGATCTCCCCCCAGCAGATGAGCACCACAGGCAGGTGATGTCTGAAGGACAGGCTGCCAAACGCCGCCTGGGGTCCCTCGGGGAGCCATAGTAACAGGCCAAGCCTTCTTTTTTTTTTTTTGCCACTTATGCTATCAAATAACTGCTCCTCCTCATTCCCTTTGGGAGTGAATTGTCTGAGAAACATTACTCCACTCAGCAATCCGAGAGCACAAAGTCCCCTGCCTGCACAAGGCGCTTGCCCGGCGCCGGGGCGAGCGGGGCTCTCGCTGTCGGCCCCTCCTGTGCTGCAGCGAAACGGGGGCTGCGGGCTGCAGCCCAGCCCCCGGTTGTCAAATATTAGAAATACTCGCAGGTTTCAAGGTTAATTCAAACTCCCTGGCAAGGTGAGCTCTGGCCTGATCGCAATCACAAAATTAGTTGGATTTTTTTTTGTTGTTTTTAATTTACGCTGCAAAATTGAGGTAATTCTGCTGCTAATATGACAGTAAATAGCGGCAGAGAAATGGCTCTGCTGTGCCCACGTGCGAGCACGAGCCCTCCCTGTCCCCAGGCAGTGTCTGTGGGGCTCCAACCTGGCGCTCCCTTGGAAGAGGGGCAGGTGCAGGAGCCGCGGCTGCGTCCTTTGTGCTACAGCGGGACCTTGGGTGGGGAAAGCTGGCCCCGGGCTGGGGTTCGGTGTTGCTCTCCCTGCAGCCTCGGGGCAGGTTTCAGATCTGCAGCCAGAGCCAAGGCTGGGGGGAGCTCCGGGGGTCTGCAGGAAGGAGGGGGGGGGGGCGTCCGTGCTGGCTGCGGCCGGAGCTGCTGGCCCTGCTCTCGCCGCTGACGCCGGCCATCACACCGCTGTTTATGCACTGTTGTTTTTTTTTCTGTGATCTGTTTTTTTGACCAGGGGCCAGCATCCCTGCGCGCGGGCTTATTAGGAGGAGATTCATTCATAGATTTGAATGGGCAGATGGGAACAGGAGGGCGATTTTAGGTCCAATCTGCACGGAACAAGCCAGAAACCCCGTGTCCCTGGGGGCACGGCGCGGCGAGGGCATGGAGCAGGGCATGGAGCAGCATCTGTCCGCCTGCAGGGCAGCGTGTGGGGACGTTCTGGTCCCCCGTGACCCCTGCACAGGGAGCCTGTAGCAGGGTCGGGAGGCCCCCTGGCACTGTGTGGTGGCCGTCGGTGACAGTGACATGAGGTGGGCCAGGAGGGACGCGGTTACCTGGGGACCGGGCAGCGCCCGTGGGCTGCTGTTGGCTCTGTGCAGCCGCTCCTCCTGCAGCCGTGCAAATGGGGCATGGGGCAAACACAGCCCCTGGAGTGGATCTGGGGAGCTGGCTGGGCTCAGGGTGGGGTTTGCCACTGGCGTGCCAGCGGGCAGCATCCTTGGGGAGGGCTGAGTGCTGCCCACAAGCACCGGGGAGGAGAGCGTGGGGACGGCTGTCACTGCCACCCTGCGTGCTCCTCGCAGGTTCTTCCAGCCAGGAGGGAGCAGCTCAGCTCTCCGGCAGCTCCTGCAGCTGGGTCCTGCCTCTGGTTGAGCCCCTGGTGATGGTGATGGTGGCGGTGAGCGTTGGCGTGGGGTGGGCTCGCTGTTGGCTCCTGCTGCTTGCAGTCCGTGCACACACGGCCCAGCCCCGCTGGGTGCCTCCCGGGGGTGCGGGCTGTAGGTGGGGCACAGCTGGTGATGCTGCTTGGGTTGGGGTCTGGGTTGGCACTGCCAGGGGCTGCCCCTCGCCCCAGAGCAGACCCAGGGTTGCTGTGGCCAAGCCTGGGGCCGGTTTCCTCCCAGTTCCTCCCAGCCCCGGCCCCTCAGGGCGCTCCTGCTGCAGGGGCGCGAGGAGGGGGCGGTGGAGGGCGAGGATTATCGGGAGAGCGCGGCTGAGCTGGCAATTAGTTCTCCGAGTGTCTTGACTCACCGAACCATAATAAACCATGAATTATGACTCGGAGCTTTGTGAAGGGAAAGAATAAGCCACACTTGATCGCAGCCCAAAACACAATAGCGGCAGTCCGGGGGAGGGGGTGGGGGTGGCAGCAGCGGCTCTCGCAGCGGTCCCGCGCCCCCCGCACCCGGTCCTGAGCCCCCTGCACCTCCTGCATCCTCCCCTCCCTGGGGGCTGTGGTTCCCCAGCCTCATCCCCCAGCCCCTTTCCCTCTGCTTCTCCCTCCCACGCCTGCCGTGCCGTGGCAGGATTTGGGGGCGATGCTGCCCAGACCCCCACCTCTCCCCAAGGCGGGGGGCTCGGGTGCTGAGTGGGGGGTGGCTGCGGGATGGGGCCGGCTGCTGGTGCTGGGTGTGCCCCCCCTGCCTGCAGCCCCAGCCCGGCTTTTGCTCAAGCCCTTGGCCCCAAATCTTCATCGCTCAGCCCTGAGGTGGCTCCTGCAGAGTTTAGGGTGGCCCCAGCCCCGTGGGCTGAGCCCTGGGAGCTCGGGGGGCCAGGAGTGGTGTGGGGCTGGTAGGGGGGGATCGGCCCCCATGGAGGGGAGCGGGCACTGGAGCCGTCCTGCCCCTGGGGCTGCAGCTCCTGCTGCTCCCCGGGCAGAGACGTGCCTGCCAGGGGCTGTGGTTCGGTGGGGTAACTAATTCACAGAGCACTAACCAGGTAATTAATACGCATTTGCAACTACCCGATACCTATTTCACCACCCTTCGGTGCGTGTTTACACAAATATCACCCTCCTGCATGCCCACGGGGCTGTCCCAGCCGGGTCCCCGCAGGACCTGACCGTGGTGTGTCCCTCCTGTCCCCAGTCCCTGCTGTGTTGGTGGCTTCTGGGACCGGCTCTGGGGTCTCTGTGCCTCCTGGTCCCCCCCAGCTCTTTCCCTTGGCTCCTGCAGAGCTGCTCCCCCCCCCCCAGGTCTTTCTCCCTTTCTGCTCCTGCCCCCCTCGCCCAGGGATGCCCCTGCCTGCTCCGCACCCGTCTGTTCGGCGAGGCGTTATGAAGTGACCCCGGCAGGCTCGTGCAGCGCTTGCCAACCTGCAGGTGCCCCCAGGTTATTCCCCCCCTCCCTCCATTGGCCCCCCTTATCTCTGCGATGCTCCCACTGCCCCCGGGGGCTCTGCCAGGCGTGGGCTGTGGGTGCCCGGGGCTGGGAAAGCCACCGAATCCACGGGCATCTGGGGGGGTCCCCATGGAGCAGAGAGCACCAGGGCGAGGGGGGCGCAGGGTCCCGCGGTCGCTTCAAGGCACCCAACGTGGCCGTGGCCTTGCAGCAGGGGCCCCATCCTCAACCCCCCCTCCTGTGGAGGCGGCCACGGGGCCGGATCCTGCCCCCGCGGGGAGGGAGCCGGGCAGCTGCTATATCTCCGGTTTATGAGAGCACCAAGCTGTCCCAGCAGGCGTTTTCAATTCCGTTTATCTGTGTTTCCCCATTGAGTTCATTTTATTTCCCCTGATTTTTGTTTCCTGGAAGATTTATCGATCCTGATTTTCTCAGTTTATGACAGGTAGCAGGCCATAAACCACGCGGAGCCGTGAGCCCATTGCAGCCCCCCTCCCTTTGTCTGGGAGGACGCGGCGCCAGCGCCAGCGGAGGGGAGAGGGACGGGGCTGGGGGGGCAGGTGGGGGCTGCAGTGCTCACAGCCCTGTGTGCGTGGAGCAGATCTCTGCTTGTCCCTGCTGTGCCAGGGCTGTGGGGCTGCCCCATTGCACAGCCCCCTGGTTCCGGGGGCTCCTCTGCCCGGCCCCCTGCAGGGGGACAACGCTGGGGCCGGTGCGAGCCCCACGGAGCCGCGTCCCCGCTGCCCGCACGGTGCCCTTGGTGCCCCCACCACCACAGGGGGTGGTTTTGGCCACGGTGCTCTCTGGGGGCACTCGGGCACCGGGTGTGCTGAGATGCAGGAGCCCTGCTCCTTGCAGGGGCACAGCACGGGCTGGGGGAGGCTCTGTGCCGCCGTGGCCTCCCTGCTCCATCCTCTCCCTGCCACCAGCTCCACCGTGACGGCCCCGTCACTGCTCGCCTTGGAGGGTCCCCAAACTGTTCATCACTTCCATAGGCCATTGAGAAGCGCAGGAGCCAGCTGCCAATTCACTGCCTGATCAGAAGGTAACGCCATCATAGCCCTAATTAAGGCGATTCTTTATTCTACCTCTGCCGGCAGCTGGGTCGGATGCTCCTGCCCTTGTCCTCGGGCGTGCTGCCGGCCCCGTGCCGGGCGGTGGGAGGTCGGGCAGCGATGGAAGGGGGGAGATGGGGTCTGGTGGTGGCTGAGATGGGGCTGGGAGCCCACCAGGGCGCTGTGCAGCCCAGCACAGCACCTTCCTTAGCAAACCCTGGCTGAGCGCAGCTGGCCTGATGGTGAAGCTCAAAAACCCCCAGAGCAGTGGATGCGAGGAGATGCCTGATCCCAAACAGGGCTGCGACCTGCTGGCCTGAGCCCCCCAGCGCTGCCTCTGCTCCCCAGGGTGTCCCTGGAGATGGGAGACCCCCGGGGGCTCTGCCTGCTTCACGGGGCTTTGCTGTGGCACTGCAGGGGGGGATGAGGGGCTGGGATGTGCGGGGAGGTGTCCTCACCTCCCCTCGTGCTGTCAGACATTATTTGCGTCCTGCTTCTGCTCCCTCTGCTGTCGCTGGGTGCTTTGTGAGCTGTGTGCTGCGAGCCCCCAGCTGCTGCTCATGGGGTGCACGGGGTGGGGTAGGGGGAAGGCTCCATCCCCCCGCTGGTGCTCGTCCTGCTCGTGGACCAGGGACATCCCTGCAGGACCCAGGGGACCCCCGGCACTCGGTGAGGATGGGGCCGTGCTCGTGGTCCCAAACCCACGCCAGTCCGTTCTGCTCTGTGGGTTTTTAGGGTTAGGGCAGAGACGCGGGGCTGGCCGAGGGGTGCAGCCAGCCTGCCCGCTGCATGGGGCCTTTGTGGCCTCGTGGGGCCGCATCCTGAGCAGTGCTGAGGTTGCTCCAAGCCTCTCTGCTGGAGCCCGGCTCTGCCCTGGCAAAGCAGGGCCCCGGCCCCTCCTGGTGGCAGCGGGAGGGGTCCTGGGGCAGGGGCTGGAGCAATGGGGAGGGGGCAAACACCTCGGGCAGGGGGCCCTGGCAGCGCCCACCTGGGTGTGGATGCGCTTCGGGGAGGCCGAGCCCTGAAGTTAATTAATACGTAGCTTCCCAATTAAAATCTGAAAGAAAGAAGGTGCATGATTCCATCAAGCCTTTTCTCCGCTCGCTGCCAAATTCCCGTCCGTGGGAGCTGATTTTAATTGTGTTCCGAGTAATTCAGCCGTGGGCTGCAGACCTGGGGCCGCCCAGCACAAAGCCAGCCCCTCAGACTGCAATTAGCGCCCTGCAGGCTGCCTCCATGAGCAGCCGGGGAGATGCAGCGGGGGGGAGGAGGGCGCACGGTGCCTGTTGGGGCTGCCGCGGGGGCCAGGGGGTGTCTGCGGGACCCCGGCGCTGGGGAGGGGGCTGGGGGTCAGGCGGATGCAGCACCCGTGGGGTCGGCTCCTTGCTGTGCCGTGCAGCGTTTAAATAAAGCCATAGCTGGGGCTCAGGGAAAGCCTCTGCCACCACCGTGCAGGGACGATGTGACCACGGGGTGACCATGGGGTGACCATGGGGTGACCATGGCACAACCATGGGGTAACCGCGGCACAGCCACAGCCGGCGGTGGGGCCTGGCCCAGGGGAGGGGTCCCATGGGGGGCTCTGGTCCCTGTGGGCTCTGGTCCGAGGCGGGTTCCTTGCCTCGTGCTGGCAGTGCCACGTGTCCCTCTGCAGCCAGCGCCGGGCCCTCGTGCTCTGTGTGCGGCCCCAGACCGCGGGGCCGCGTCCCCAGCCGCCGCTTCCTCCTGCAGGCTCTCCTGCACGGCGCCCGTGCGTCTCCTGGGACCAGGTCCTGTGCGAGCGGGGGCAGCGGGAGCAGTGCTGGGAATTCAGCTGGGAGAGCGGGACGCTCGTTAAGCCCCTTACGCTGTGTATTTTCCTCCGTTCCCCCGCTAAGATGGATTAAAGGAAAGCGATAAGTGTAAGGGATTTCCATGCGTCCAGGGGGACAGAGAGATATTAAAGGTATTAACTTTTCTGTCTAGGCTGATAATAATTCGTTTTCAGGCGGGATCGGGACTCGGTGAGAAGCCCTGGGGAGCTGTGTGCTGCTCCCCGAGGGGTGGGTGCCCTCTGGGCGCACCCAAGGGACCCGTGCGGCAGCTGGCAGCTGGCAGCACCGGCAGCACATGGCACAGGGAGAGACAGATCCTGCTCGGGGCTGGGCGGGTGGGGGCACGGTGCTGCCCCCTCCACGTGCACTTGCTCATGAGGATCCTGGGGACGTGGGCGCCTGCATCCTCCTTGCATCCAGCCCCGCTCCGGAGCCGTTTCCAGCAGGACCGGGGCCACCCCAGGGCAGCAGGGGGGGGGGATGCTATCAGCCCCGGGTCCGGCTGTGCCAGCTCTGGGGGCTCAGCCCCCATCCCCACGCCGTGCTGGGGAGAAGACGCCGTGAGAGGCGCCGCAGATTGTGACAATAACATTTCCTAGTGACCTGCACGCTGGGGCCGCCTTTACAGAGGAACAATAATCTCTCCAGAGAAGATGAAAAGAATTCTAATTACATCTCCGAACAATATTTGTTTTGAGAGAGGAAAGCAAACCATATGGCATGTGGGAGACTGTTTGGGGGCCGCATTAAACAAGGATTTGTTTTTCATTTATGCTCTGATTTAAGCGGAGATGCGATCACGCTGTATTTATTTACTACCTCCTGGAGGCGCGTGGGGTCCCGCGCCCGCTCCAGGGCAGGAGGGCACCGCGGGCATGGGGTCACCCTGGGGGGCTTGCACTGCCCTGGGCTGCCCTGGGCTGCTTCGTGCAGTGCCGTGGGGCTGGGCTGCTCGTGAGGGGGGAGATGGGGACGGCAGCGGCCACCCCTGCGTGGCAGGGACGGGTCCAGCGAGGAGCTTGGTGGGGCTGTCCCCTCGCCACTCGGTGGCACCGTGCCCGCAGGCACCCACACCCCCGCTGTGCCCCCTGCAGCCCTGTTCACCGAGACCCCGCACGACATGACGGCCCAGGCCGGCGAGGACGTGGAGATGGCGTGCTCCTTCCGAGGCAGCGGCTCCCCGTCCTACTCCCTTGAGATCCAGTGGTGGTACGTCCGCAACCACAAGGACTGGACAGACAAACAGACGTGGGCTTCCAGCCAGGTAACCGCCCGGCCTGCCTCTCCCTCCCGCTGCGCACCACAGCCCTTCCCCACCCTGTCTGTAGGGGTTGCCCAGTGTCCTGTACTGGTGTCCCCAGTGCCTCCCTGGTCTGCAGAGCACCGGGGCACCTCCTGCAGCGGGTGCGCAGCCCCCGGCCGTGCCGAGGGTGCTCTGCAGTGGGAGCAGGGCAGGGCTGTCCTGGTGTCCTGCCCCAGCAGCCGTGGGGCCAGATGGCACGTCCCCGGGGATCTGACACGGGGTGGGGGGTAGAGGGGTTGTCTTTGTGCTTCTGCCTTCGCCCATCTCATCACAAACTTGTTCTGTCGGATCCATCCCTGCATCATCCCCCACCCCCCTTGTTTTCCCCCATTTCCGTGTATATCGGTCTTGGCAAACAGCTGTCTCTTTATTTCTCTTTCTGTTCACACAGAGATAAGGGCCAAATAATGGAAAGGCAGCTTTAGGTATTTTAATGAGCCTTTATTATTGTGTCTTTGGCAGAGCTGCTGCCGGCATTACCATAAATCGAGAGGCACGGGGCAGGGGCAGGGGCAGCGGGCGCGGGGCGGGGGGCGCAGCGTGGTGGGACCCCGACTCCTGCACCCTGCTCGCTGCTGCCAGCTCGGGGCTCCCCCGGGAGCGCTCATGGCAATCGGGGCAGGCGCTGGGCTGTGCAGGAGGGGGATTTTGGGGAGAGGCCCCCCCGCAGTGGTGATGCTGCAGCAGGCAGGGCTCCGGCCCCCGCCTTGGGTGGGCTCGTGGCCACTGCTGGAGCTGGGCTGTGGTGGGGGCGAGCAGCCCGGCCTCCCCGTGCCCCCCGTATCCCTGCCCTCCCTGGTTGCCCTGTGCTGCCCACACGGCTCCATCTGCCCGGGTTCTGCCCAGACGCCCCTCGCCCTCCTCCTCCTCGCTCGGGGCTGTGCAGCCGCCACTCGCCCACCTCGGCCCCTTCCTGGCCCAGCCTTTGAAGCTGGGCTCCTGGCGGAGGTGGGAATTGCTCTGATGGCTTTTCTCCCTCCTTCCAGCTCAACTAATGCTTTTTCTCCCCCTCTCCGGTCTCCCTCCCCCATCCCTCTCTTCCCAGCAGCTAAAAGCATCGCAGCAGGAGGAGGCTGGGAAGGACGCGACAAAAATAAGCGTGAGTTTTGATAATGATTCTTGCAAGGACTTTAATCGAGGGCACAGCTGTAACTTTTCCCCAGAATGCTGGTGCTCAGAATTGCACAGACCTGCTGGGGGTGGGGGGGCCAGGGGCTGGTTTCTTTGGGGGCTTTTGTCTCTCTCTTTGCAAGGGCCAAGCTGCCAGAATGCGTGCGCTGGGGGCACTGGAACAGCCTGGGCTGGGTCCTGGGGCATCCTTCGGATGCGATTCCTGTAGGCATCCGAGGAGCAGGTTTACACTCAGGAGAAAATAATCTGATTTACTCCCCGGATTAGCATTCCAAAGCCATTTAGGCTCATGTGAACAGAATGAGAAGACACTAATTAGTTAAATAAAATAAATGCTCTCGGCCCCTTTGCTGTCGCACATGCGCCCTCGCCAGCCGCGGCTGCCCTGGCTGGGTGGCGCGGTGCCGTCCTCGCCATGGGGCAGGGACAGGGACAGAGACAGAGCGCGTGGCCGGTGTCCTGCTGGTTCCCCTCTGCCCCTGCCCCGTGGGCGAGGAGGGGTGGCTGTGGCAGGCACCCCATGGCCAGCATCAGCCCCTCTGCCCCGGTGCTTGTCCCAGGGCAAGGACAGAAAGTGCCAGGGCAAGTAGAATGCCAAAAAGCTTCGTGATTTAGGGCATTGCCTCTCATTTCTCATCTGTGGGGATTAGCACATGTAAATTCTATTGCCGGTAATGAATTCCCCAGGGAGACAATATCCCCTTTGATCTATTTTCTTCATTGCTTCCCGAGGTTTGAGCCCCCATTTGTCACTTTTCTCATGATGGGCAATGTAACGCTCCCAGAATTAATGTCTAAAGCCCAGCAGGTGCCTTCAAAATCCCTCCCTGGGATTCTCTGGCTTGCTCTCGTGCTCAGCTGAGTGCTGATTGCAACCAGGAGTTCTGCCCCTTTTTGAAATGGAGATCTTCCAGCCGGACCCGAGGTGGCTGCCCAGCTCCTGGGCCGGATCTGGCCCCACCATGGAGCTGCGCACACCGACCCCTTGTGCCGTGGGGAGCCGGGGTGCCAGGGCTGCCTTCTGCCCCGAGTGTCCACGGCAGCTCGGGTGCCTCCAGCAGGTTTTGGGAGCAGAAAGCTTTGCTAAAAACGTCTGCACCGCATGGGAGAGCAGCTCTTGGTCCTCCCGCACGTGCTGCCCTGCTCCCATGTGGGTCCTTCTGCTCCTCCGGGTGGGGATTTTGGGCCGCCCCATAGCTTGGCCACCCCACACATCCTGGGCAGAACAGCCGTGGGCAGAATGACCTGTCCGGGCACGGGAGGGGAACAGGGCCAGGGCTCCTGCTCAACTCCGCCGTCGCATTTTTTCAGCATAATTAGGCAGTTAATTACATGCGGGAATGTAATCAATGCATGTGCGTGTGCAGCTATGATTTATTTCGAAGCACAATGGGTGTGATGCTTCTGCTGTTTCCTTCCAGATCAAGCCACCAGGGAGAGGCTTGAGATTTAAACTATTCTTTTGGTTATTTTAAAAGTCCTTGATTATTAAATGTTTACAGAATAAGGAAGATAAATGAACAAAGGCAAGACAACACCACAACTGGTTCTGATAAAATGCGCACAACAGACAAAGAGGCAATTGACTGAAAACAAACGGCAGCTTAGTAAAACAATACAAAACAATGTAGATCCCATGCAGAAACCATCACACTAGGCAGCCCTTGGCCATCTTTTACCCACCAAAACATGCTCAGTGGGGTATCAGACAGCCCGTTACCGGCTCACCTCGCAGCATCAGGGATGGGACAGCACGTGATGGGGGACGGTGCCGTGGGACATCCCCGCAGGGTTTGAAGCAAGCCCACCCTGCCATGGAGCTGCATTTCCAGAGCCCGAGGTTCTGCTGCCCCAGTGGCATTTTGAGGGGCTGGAGCAGCCGTTTGCTGCGCGGTAGCAAACACGCAGTCCTGGCTTTATCATTTTTCTCCCTTTCAGTCCTTTACAGAACAGCCTGATGTTTTGCCAGTCGTTCACTGGTCCCCTGGGGGCTGCAGGGAGCGGCTGTGTGTCTGTCCTGGCCCTGCTGTGGAGCACGGGTCGTGTTGCTCTGCTCACAGCCGGCGGAGCTGGGAACATTATAAGCAGCCATAAAATTATCCAGCCCGTTATAATTCAGCCACAGGACGAGGCTCGCTGACCTGCCAGGGCAGTGGTTGCGCTGGCCGACTGCAGTGCCAGCAAATGGGGGGGCTCTTTTATTAGTTCCAGGTTTCCCAGCCATTAACTTCTAAGTGACTCCTTGTTCTACTAACACAAAGGTTTTTCTTGAAGGTCCTCTCGCACTACGTCCTTGGTTCTCTCGCATGCTCTGTACCACGGCCTTGTCACCCTGGTGCCCTCGTGGGGCCGGTGCTGCTGCTCCTGCCCCGGCGCTCCCCCCTCTGCCTCCTCAGCCAGGAGTTTGTGACTCTTTGGTTGTGTCTCCCAGCCCAATTTCTAAACACCATAAAATCTTCAGCTAACAAATGCGGTGGCAAGTAGAAAAATGGCCTTTGCCATCCAGTGTGATTATAGGGAACAGAGCCAGGGGCCTCAGGGCGGGTTATAAATCTGATTTATTGACCTAACCCAATAGCAGCCGCAGCTCTGGCTAGTGAGTAAGTCTTAAATTTCATTGGGTGATAAATACTGAGAGCGAATCAATTTGGTAGAAAAGCTAATTAGCCGGCGTGGTTCCGCATCGATCTTTGAGCCCCGCTCACCCGGGCACACGCTGGGGATTTCATCCTATTGTGACCCAGGGCTGGGGCTGGGGGGGGCCCCTTCGGCCGTCTGTGCTCACCCGGAGGGACCCAGCACACGGCGTCACGGCACGGGTGGGGGCTGGCACCGCGGGGGCACCCAGGGGCACAGGGGCTGCCTGACCCCCGTCTGCTCCGCCGCAGGTGGTGAAGGTGGTCGGCAGCAACATCTCCCACAAGCTGCGGCTGTCCCGGGTGAAGCCGGCGGACGAGGGGACGTACGAGTGCCGGGTGATCGACTCCAGCGACGGCAAGGCGCGGCACCACAAGGTGAAGGCGTACCTGCGGGTGGAGGAGGCGGGGGGCCTGGGGCACCCCCAGGACACCCAGCTGCGGGGCGCCCCGCTCCCGGACCCCTCCGTGCCAGGCTCGGCCCACGCGCACCACCACCACCACCACCACAAAGCCGGGAAGGAGCTGAAGAAGCGCTCGGTGGACGCCTCCTGCGTGCTGTAGGCAGGCGGTGCCGGGGGGGACGCCGGAGCCCCCCAGCCCCCGGACTCAGCGGAGCCGTCGAGGGTCCCGCGCTGCTACCAGAGACTGGCCCCACCGCCCCGCATCGCCCGCCGCCCCCCGGGCCCCCTCCTCCCATCGCCACCGCGGTTTCTTTCCCCACTCCGTGGCGTGGCGGTGCCGGGGCTGGAGCACGGGAGCAGGACGGGCACACTGGGGCCCCCAGCTCACCACTGGGGCTGGGACCAGTGCCAGGGCTGTGCGCCCACGCGTGGCAGTCCCTGTCCCCACCAGCCCCACGCGGGGCAGCCCCCCCGCTGCTTGCTGCCACCCGCTGCACTGCGCGCCCCGGCTTTCTGTCCCTGCCCGCAGGAATCCTCCACTCACCCCCTTGTGCTTTGCAGAGCGAACCCCATCCTTTCCCCCGTAGGAGGCCCAGTTTAGTTGCTCTTTTCCAGCCCCACAGCACATCTATAAGTTAGGCCATCCATTCTTAAGGACTGTATATAGCGCCTCTCCCTCCCCTGCCTGTCCCAAAGCTGCCCCAGCACGTCGAGGCCTGAGCTCAGCGGAGGAAGGACGGCACGGCACGCTCCTGGCACACTCCCGGCATGCTCAGCCGTTGGCTGTGGGGCTCGGGGAGTCCCGGGGCTGGAGCTGGCCCACCCCCGTGCATTGCTGCCCCCTGCCCTCCGCATTTCCTGGGGGAAACGGGGGCTCACAGCCAGCCCCGGCTGCCACTGCTCCATCCCCGGGGCTGCTGCTGCCTGTGCCCCCGTTCCTGCCCACGCTCCCCTCCCTCCACACTGCCCCGTGCCCCTCACCCGGCTCGGGGGCAGGTGGCAGAGTCTGGCCCCCATGGGCAAGTTCTGCCACTGGGGAGGGGGCCGTGGAGGGGAGAGGGCTGGGGGCTCCCTGCTGCCCTCGCCCCCAGCCTGCACCCCCAGCTCCCTGCAGCTAATAAAGCTCCTTAACAAACCCTGCCTGGGTCTCTGTCCTTGGGGGGGCAGGGGGCGGTGGTTCTGGCACTGTCTTGGGGAAAAAAAAAAGGGGCCCAGCTGGGGCTGCCCTCGCGCTGTGCCCAGGTGGAGACGAGCATCAGGCACGCAGCTGGGGCTCGGTGTTAAAGGGAGGCTGAGCCACAGCAGGGTGGTGCTGGGCTGCGTGTGGGATGTGGCTCTGGTGAGTGGGGGCTGTGCTGCACCACGGGTGCTCGGGGGGGTTGCAGTGGGACCAGGCTCTGCCCCATCAGTTGGAGAGGAGCTCCCGGGGCTTTGGCAGCGCCCAGCTCAGCCCTGCTGCCCGCCGGGCGAGCACTTGTGCTGTGCCGAACCCCGGCTCCTCTGGTTTATGCAGCTGTGGAGCTCCATCGCGCTCGCCTCTCGGTGTGCTGATATTAAGCAATTTGTCATGCATTAGAGTAACAAAAGCAAAAGCTGCTGGCCTGGTGTCAGCCAGTGCCGGAGGCAGAGGAAGGGCACGGCCGGGGGCGGCCACGAGAGCTGCTCTCGCCTTCACCGCCTGCTGCGGGTTTCATTTGCAGGAGCCATGATCACACGGGAGGAAACTGCACAGGAGCCTATAAATACACCGGATACTTTGTCAGGAGAGAAATATTAACCGGCTCCAGGGAAAGGGGGCTTTTGTTGGAAATTCTGCTTTGCCACAAGCAATAACAGTGGCGGCTCTGTAGATCTCTCCCTGACGGAGCTGCTCGTGCTTGTGTTGCACTCTGATGCTTCTTGTCAGGGAAATGTATCTCTGGGGTGGGAGGAGAAGGGATGGGAGGAATCAGCTACCACCGCAATAAAAACAGTCTACAGGGGAGGAAAAGGAAGAGCTGGAGCCGCTTTGAGGAGGGTGAAAGGCTGCAAATCACCTCAAATGGCGAGCAAACAAATTGCTGTTTGGTGTAGTAATTTGCAAAACCTAGAGGCAAGCTTTTAAAAATAACAGGTTTTATTGGAAGAGATTCATTTTGCTGAGTTTATGGGAGATGTTGGGAGCAGGAGCGGAACGGGCCCCCGGGGGGCTGCGTGCCTGCCCGGGGCTGTGCCCCCCCCCTCCACCAACCCTGGGGTGCAGAGCTGCTCCCAGTGGAGGTGGCTGGGACGGAGCTGGCCCTGTGTCCCCCCACCCATGGGTGGTGTTGTGGCCCCCCTGGCCCTGCTGGAGCCGGGCAGCCCTCGGTCCGACAGGGCCAGGCGAGCGGGCTGAGCTTAGTATGCAAGTCACTGCTGGGGAGGAGCTGAGCCTGGTGGAAATGCCATCTCCACACAGGCACTCTTCTGACCATTATCCTGCTTCAGACAAAAGCAATTTACTCTGCCTGTAATAAAGCAGGGGTGATAACGAAGCTGGGAAGAGCTGTGACAGGCGGCCGTGTGGCGGAGCAGGCCGGCCCCTCTCCCTGCCGGCCTGCAGGATGGCCGGGATGCCTGGGGATGGCAGTGCCGGGGGTCTCAGCACCATCACTTGTGCCAGAGGCTGGCTGGCAGGACGGGACATGGCCGGGCACCATGTCACACAGCGTGGTGACCCAGCACCCCAACCTGCTCGACAGCATGGAGCCCAGGCCCCACTGCGTGCCCCCTGCCTTTTGGGGTGACCCCCTGTGTCTGGCCATGGGGTTGGGGGGCAGCAGCAGTGAGCCCAGCCCGGCCCCCCCAGCTCGGTGGGCTCTCTGTGAGCGTACCCAGCCCAGGAACCGGGCGGCTGCTTTACTGGGCCAGCAGGAAGCCCGGGCTGAAATGACAGCCCGAGGGCCCCTTCCTGATTGATGCAGCTGCTTCCAGTTGTTCCCCTGCCACCAGCTCTGCCACATGGGGAAGTTTGTAATTAGAACTTCGCTCGTTCCTCTCCCGTTGCTGCAGCCCTCCTGCCGGTTGTGCCATCCTGCCGAGAAAAGGCAGCCGCTGCCTCCCTCACACAGCCCGCGGTCAGGGAGGGATGTCAGGGTGGTGGCACCCCGGGATTGGGGGCTGGTGGCCCGGTCCCTCTGGTAGCCTTGAGCAGTGGTTCCCCACCAGGCGAGGAGCTCAGGGATGGCTGCAGGGCCCGGGGCCTGCCTTGGGGGGGGCTCAGAGCACCACAGGAGGTGTGGTGGCTTCCCGAGGAGCAGGAACACCTCCTGGGACGCTGTGTGTGGAAGTTGTGGTGCCACTGCCCCTCTGCTCCTGCAGTCATCTGTGCTGGGTCCTGAGCAGCAGCGGTGCTGTGGGACTGTTCCCTTCCACAGCTAGGGCCTGAGCCTCAGCCCTCCCCTGGCGTCCCCTCCATGGGTGCTTGTCCCTTAGCCGGGTCCCTCCAGCACCTCGTGGTGGGCCTGGTGGGGAGCCTCGGAGATGCTCCAGGTCACTCGTGTGAGGGAAACGGCAGGATCCGAAGGTGCTGATATCCAGGAATGGGATCTAGCATGCTTGTGGCTGCAGGGGAATGCGGAGCAGCTGGTGTGAGGCCCAGGCTTTAATGCTACAAAAGAGCTAGAAGAAAGGGTACTGGTTTTTCTTTTTCAGCTTGCCTTGTGTCTCAGCTGAGGTGACTCCAGCAAGGCTGGGGTACTTCTGCTTCCCAGAGGTGACAAATCCAAATGTGGCTGAGCATGTGCTGATGGACCGTTCATCTGCAGCCTGAGATGAGCTGGTGAAGGCCGGTAATGGGCAGGGTGCTCCTCACCGGGCTGGCTGGGGGCTGCTATCAGGCTGCAGAATGGCATGGGTTTCCCACAGCAATGTTTAACTTGTACCTCTCTGGCAAGAGGCACAGCCCGTGACAAGCCCGTGACAGCCCCATACTGCTGGCTACAGCGAGGGCAGGGAGAAGCAGTGGGTGGAGAGACCGAACAGATGGCTTGGGCAGGAGCAGCGAGTGCCATCGCTGTGCTGCTGATTCGTCTGATGCTGGTCTGATGCAATGCCTGCACCTGACAGAGGAATTTTATAAAGTGCTACAACGATCTAGAAATTTCTGCAGCAACCCCGGGAGTGCTTCGGAGACCAAAGGTCTCCTGCCTGCTTTCACCTGCCTGCTTCTCCCATCTTCCCGTCAGATCAGCTCTGAGTGGCTCCTACAAAATGCAGCCCAATGTTAAGCACTGAATATCCATTTTAAAAAGCATAAGGGGTGAAAGCTGAACCGCAGCCTTGTCCTACTTGGAACGAAGCCACGATGCTGTGTCTTCCTGGGAAAAACAACCAGGAATAAAGTCTAAATAAGAACAGGAAGATGAGGGGAAGCCATCTCCAATGAGGGGTGTGCACAGGCATCAGCAGCAGTCCCCTCGCTCCCAAGAGCTGAGATGCCTTCTGGATGCTCACCTGGGATCCCCAACAGAAACACACAAAGCCTGTTCCCTTTAACAATCAGTTTATTGCACTGTTTTTATTCAATTTAATTTCTTTTATATTTCTCAGCTTGCTTCCAAATTCATTGTAAAGATCTGTCCTTTCACTTCACTAGCATAAAACTTCCACAAGCATCTGTCTGAAAGGAGCCAGTTGTCCCCGGGTGAGGCTGACGAATCCAGCGCACGGCGTGGTCTGAGAGCAAACAAAGCACTTGCAGACAGCCTCGAGGGAAGGAGCCCCAAGGACGTGGGGCTGGGGAGTGCCCCAGTGCAGCTTCCAGGTGAGTGAGCTGTGAGGCTGTGCTGTGGTTCTGAAGTCTTGGCAGGGGCAAAGCAGGACTTGCAGATTCATCTGCTCCCCCACTGGCTGCACAGCACCAAGGTGCTCACACCAAGTGTCACCATCTGACCTGGTAGGCACCCACCAGGGAAGCTGTCCTGGGGCAGGGGCAGACGCTTCATCTAGTCCTTGGGGTGGGTGTTAAAAATCTGGCAGGTCTGAGAAACAGCCTGCACAGAATAGCTGCAATCTGGGCTTATTCCCAGATTCTTAAATCACTTAAATAACTAAACCAAGGCTGGCTGTTTTCTTAAAAACACTCTCACAGCTCAACAGTGAGAATTAAGTGGCAGAATCCATTTGGCCAGTTTTTGCAAACTGTAAGGGAAGAGCCTTGGTATTTCTATGGGGATATGGGGATGCCATTCTTGTCAGCAATACTGGTGAGGAATTACTGGAAATGCATTTAAATCTTGTTTTTAGTATCAGTTAGTATCGGACAAAGATTTCTGATGTACCCAAAACTAATGCCTCTCCCGGAAGGTTAAGGCCAGAGAAGAACTTTCATTTCAGGCTGGGAGATGACTTTCCAGGTGTGAACTGGACAGAGCACTGCAGTTGTGTGGGGAGTCAGAAGTGTGCGTGTCAGGTGCTGAAAGGGCATCACCCAACAAGCAAGTGCTGGGAAGTAATTTCTGGAAAAACACTTTGTATGGAAGAAACAAATGTGCTGTGACCCTTGGATTTCCTCCAACACCATGTGCAGAGAAGTACAAGCCTGAAGGAACCAGGGTAAGGGTAAGGTACCCACCTCATTTTCATACACTTAAAAAACAAACAAACAAACAAAAAAAACAAACAGAAAACAAAAAACTTTTGCCCATGGGCAAGGTGTCTCAGCCAGTACCCCAGCCCATGCAGTGGTTTTCCCTGGAATTAATCAGGGCCTAAATGTCAGGATTTCTGTAAGTGAGAACTATCCCAGTGGTTCTCTTTCCTCTGCCAGCTGCTGTGTGGGTCTGTCAAGCAGGAGATGCCTCTTGTGTGCCAGCCTGCAGCACTCTGCTCTCCTGTTGCTGCAGCTTCTCCAGCAGGAGCAGGACGTTGTCAGTGAACTCATTCCGCGGCCTCCCCATCCCACGAAGCTTCACAGGCTGCAAGCTGGCGTGGGGAGGCTCGTACAGCTGAGGGCAGCAGACCTCGTTCAGGAGGAGCCAGGTGCTGTCAGGGTCCACGTGCATTAAGTGGAGGAAAACACTTCAGAAAACAAGGGGAAGAAAGGAAAGAGTAAGGAGAAGGCCTTTTGATTTGCGCCCAAGAGGGTCATTAGAGGCAGCTACGGAAAGCTTTGGCATTGTCTGCAGCCTCTGACAATTGGTAGATTTGGAGGCTCATTAGACAGAGTCATTAAGATGGTTCCTGTGCCCAAGAGACAGCTCAGTGGTTTCAATCCACCACTGAGTGACAGGAAATAGTTCTTATGCTGCACAGTATATTATTGGCCTCAGTACAAAGCTGGTGAATAACTGACCTGGGCTTTGGTCTCAGCATCATGCGAGCGGGGTGCTAAACTCAGAGGGTCACATCTTCTGTGGGTGAGACTTGTGCTTGCAGAGCCTGCCTGTCATTTCCAGAGGAAGACAACCTGAACGCGCTCCAACGTGATCGCTGTGTTTGGCAACAGCACAAAATGCCTTCTTTGTGGTGCACAGCCAGGCCCAGGTGAGCTGAAGGGTCTCTCTATTCCCCTAGCTCTCTGATACTGCACCTACGCTGCCTGGGCAGGGAGAACTTGCCTGCCCCAAGTGCCAGCCTCCCGGGGCTGCCAGGCTGAGCAGGAGCATGGGCAGCCTTGCCAGGGCAGGCTCTGGAGCTGCCACCTGCTGAAAGCCCTGTGCTGCTCTCCAAGCCTCGGCAGCTGCCAGCACTCTCCTGGTGCTCGTTTGGCCGTGGCAGTGGGAGCAGCAGGTCCCTGGTGGCGTCCCCTGGCTTGTGATGGGCACAGGGCTCAGCCTCGCTCCTTATGGCTGGGGATAGTCCTGGGCAAGACAGATGAATGGGAAGTGAATGGGGAATGGCATTCAGCTGGCGTTGGCTTTTCCAGCACATACACAGCTTTAACTCTTACATTCACAGCGGAAACGCCCTGGTCTTCAGCCTCGTCTCAGTCTGGAGAGAGCAACCCTCGAGAGGTTAGCTGGTCCCTGGAGGACCCCACGGCCCCTCGTGCCCATAACGGCCTGAGGTGTGTGATTATCTCCTGCTAACCCAGAGAGCTATGCAGTTTAAAGTGCAACTTGACTTTAACATTTCCAAACTAACTCTTGGACAGTTCCTAAGCAACCTGTTTCCATGGCAAAGAAACCTGGGGTTAATCCAGGTTTGTTTTCTGTTTTGGCTTTTTTTTTTTTTTTACTTAAATATAATTTTATTGAGTTTTGCCTTGTGCAGGTGGCTGTTTTAGTGTACCTCAGCCCAGCTTGCAAATGACAGCTGTCAATAAGTATCCAATAAGCTACACAGTCAAACCAAAAGAGGTCTAATGCTGTGTAATCAAATTTGGTATCTAAAAAGATCCCAAAATAGCTCATATTTGTTCCAGTTGTGCTAAACAACTTGTTCTACTGGCACAAAGCAGAGTTAGGCTATTCTGGTGCCTTGTATTTTCCCAAGCTCTAAGTAAAGCCACGGCACAGTGTGAACAGGCTGGCAAAAGGACAACTCTTTCTGGCTTTTGCAGCTATGTTGGATATTTAACTAAATACAGCTCACCACAGACTTCAGTAAGAAGCGGAGAAATTATTTCTGCATCCTAGAAAAAACATTCCTATCCAGAACGCTGACTGAAAGGTCAAATGGTAAACTTCACAGACTGTAAACATTTATTGAAAAGGAGTGTAAATTTCAAAACAGTCACTTCAAACTGGAAAAAAACGTAGAGCTATTTGTAAAGTGTTGACATAGGCCAATGACAATTTCTTAATCTCTTTTCCTTCAAAGTTTTTTTTCTTCCCCCAAAGTGAGAAGCTTGTCAGAGATGTTGCCACTTAATAAATTGATCAGAAGCTCAGTTTTACACAATGTGACTTCCAGTTAACACCATTTCCGTAACTTTGTTCCCAGGCTGTGTCCCTACAACACAGCCCCTTAGCTGCTCAAGTGTTTCTGGTTGCTTTACCCAGGGGTACATTGGTTTATTTTCAATAAAAGCAAAGATGTATCTAGTGTTCCCTGGCATTCCCAAACTCCTCATTTTTATTTTTATTTTTTAAATTTAAACAATATTTTGGTAATATTTCTCTTCTGGAATACTACCAGCAGTCACAGTAAAGCCTACTGTCCCATCCCATTTTCTCTTTCTCAGAGATGCTGGGGCTCATTTTTTTTCCCAGCATCTATTTTTGCCTCTTGAGTATTGCACAAAGCTGCATTTACCAAATTCACTTATTCCCACTGCTTCATCTAATAAAACTACAGGATCCCATAAATGGGATTAAATAGCCTCCCTGGAGCATGAGAACATTCCTGGAAGACAGACAACCTCCCCACACCCTGTGCTTTTTTTTTTTTTTGTGACACCAGCACCTTGGCCCAAAATTCCTGCTCAGTCCTTTGCACACTCAGAGAATCTTCACTTTAAAATCAAAGTCAACGCAGGGAGTTACTGCAGCTATAACTGACTTTGTAAGAGCCAACCTTCCTCCTGGCAGGTCACAACTCGTGAGTTGTGTAAGAATCCAAAAAGGTGAGCAAAGGCCACTCAGTATAAATCAATATGGCAAGCTGATTCCAAGCATCCTTTTACTTTGTGTGATTTCTGTAGTGATAAAGCTGAGTTATGTGATGTACGTTGGCACTCAGGCTGTGGCTAAGATTAGTTCTGTTCTATCTGCTTTTAGAAGCATTTAAAATGCAGAAAATTTCATGTAGCAGGCTGATAATTTGCCCTTGTCTCAATGCAAAGGGCCCTACATGTGACAGTCGAAGTCAGTTTGCAGGATTACTTTCAGACACATGGAGAGCAAAGAAAAGGACTGGAGCTCACAGGAACCTGGAGGTTAAGCAGCCTAAGAAAGGAAGCTGAAGCATGGCTGAGAAGTGATTCTTATCCTGCTGCTAGTTGACTGTTACAGTGCAAACTAATTTTGACTTTTCCAAACTGAAACCTCCTATCAGTCATGCACACTGTAGGTAAAAGTGACTGCAACATGTTTAATGCTGATCCAGCCTGGCTCCAAGACCAGGGGTTAGATAGGACTAAAAAAATAACAAATAATAATAAAAAAGGGTGTCAAGGACTGCAGGGAAATTGTAAAAACTGCAATTGTTACCATATGCATGGTTAATATCAGGCCAGACATGATGCATGCATGTGTCTGGCCAACAAAGATAATTAATCACACAAGACCCTGTTCCATTCAGTAAAATATGTCATGTATGGTGCATCAAAGGCATGGGGGGAGCAATGTAACGTGGCATTTTTCTCTTAAAAACATATATATATATCAGAAACCTGTCTTTGCTGACAGCTTTGCTCCCCTTTCTCCAACAGCAGTGAGCTTGCTTCATAACACTCCTTCTAACAACCCTACTGCATCGCAGGGCCAATTCAGTATTCACTCCCCTGTCGTGTGGGGGGTGGAAATTACACAGCTCTTCAGCCTGCTTTGTTAATGATTTAAAAGCTTAAGTTTCCAAACAGATAAATCCCGGTGTTCTGTTTCCCACGCCAGCATTGCTTACACAGATGCACGTTATATTCTATCAAGGGTATGCAAGCCTACAGCAAAGAACCCCTTTGCAGAACAAATGCTGCTGAAGCCTGCAGTGATGCAATAAAAGCCACTAAGGTAAAAATAAACCGACTCTCACCAACTCAGGAATACAAACAAAGGTACAGCTACAGCTTCTGAGAGCTCCCTCTGTCTAAGCTGCTGCCCAGCCACACAAAAGCTCCTCACACCTCGCACACCCCTGGGAGGCCTGCACTCAGGTGAAAGGGAGCTGACAGCTTTTCCCTTTTTAACATTCTGCCCTCTGAAATCCGCAGTGCCTGCTGAACCTGCTCACAGCTGGCTGCCTCTCCCATTAGAGAGGGACAGTGGGCCACAGAGAGAGAGTGGCTCTTCCTTGTCCTTCAGCAGAAACGGAGATGCGTGGCTTTCCTGTTCATTTTCTGCATTCTGTAACCGGACTCATTTTGTCTGGTGAAATGTCTGCCCTTGTTTCCAGGTGACAACGTATGGCAGCAGCGATCTCTTATCCTGACAGCAGGAACATGTTGAGCAGGATTTCGAACACCAACTAGTCAAGTATGTCTGTCAACACCTCACAGGGCAAACGCATGCTCACCTGAACTGTTTATGCTCTTTTAACCTCTCGCAGCCTTCTCAGAGCAAGGGCTAACCTCTATGAGAGACCCTGTTCTACAGGACACAGATGTGCTGGAGGAAGGAATGAGAAAGGGGCAAAAGGAAAGGGGTTATCTTTCTCCCCCTCTTCCCACAGTACTTGTACACCAGATAGACCTGCATTTAAAAGACATTACCTCTGGGCAGCTTCTTGCAACTTCATGGGTTGCTTGGCGCTGAGGTAAATCAGGCAAGCATCTGCCACTTTATTCAGGTCGCTCTCACCTGCAGACGGAACAGAAAAGAAGGGTAGGAGGTAACCTACTCAGCTGCTGCCACCTAATTGAATCTGCTCTAAATTGGCAGCAAGTGGCTTCTGAGCCTTTGAACTGCCTGACCCAGAGCTCTACTGATCTCCCCTCTGGAAAACCTTGCAGTAGAGCTAGGAAAGCAATCAAGGGCCTTGAGACAGGAAAACAGCAACTAGCCAGCAAACCCTCTTCCTCATCAAAGTCAGCTCCAGAAATTTAACCTAGAAGAATTTCAGAGAGTTTCATTCCATAGAAGAGCAGGACGTGCTGCATGTAAAAGGTCATCCAGAGAGATGCTCCAGCATGGAACCAGGCAGCTTAGCCAGCAGTCTCATCTGGTTTCCAGTTCTTTCATTAATTACGAACAAAGCATGACCCAACGGGTCTGGCTGCAGCAACTCAAGCACTCTACTTTGTACCCACTTCTCATGCATAAATGAGATGAGCAGTCAGGTTCTGCACGGTACTGGGAAGCTCTCTCCCCATTTGTGTCTTGGGGAGTAAGGAGTGAGTAGCCTCTCTTTACCGAGCTCTGAGAGAGGACAGATTAAGGCCAAGCAGGGCCTGAGTGGGATGAGGCTGGAGAAGATCTGGAAACCAGTCCCATGGGGCAGCAGCAGGAAGAGAAACCAGGACAGGCCTGGTCAGCCAAGATGAAGAAAGAGGTCACATTGGGCAGAGATCTCGTACAGCCTGCACTTCCCCCGGTACTCACCCATGTCCAGCTTCTCGCACAGAGACCCCAGTCCCTGCAACACAGCCAGCTGTAACTTGAAGGCAAGCGTGTGGCTGTACACAGGCCCAGCTCTGGCACTTGCTGGGGCCTGGCTGAGGAGGGAACTGGTCAGCTTAGGCAGGACGTCTTTGGAGAATCTCTGTCTCAAGAAGTCCCCACACTTTTGAGCCAGGGTACACAGCACCTGGGGGAGAAACATCAGTTACTGGAGGATGTGTGCCTACAGGTCTGTGAGCAGGCTCCTCGAGAATATTGTTCTCAGCAACACCGGGGGATAAAGCAGCTCCTTTGATAATTTCTTACAGTTGAAAGCGATGTGATCTCACTGCCTCCACTTCCCACAGGAAGCAGAAGGCAAATGCTTGATGGCGAGGCTGACCGAGCTGCTCCTTGCTCTTCTGTTTCACCTCGTTAACCCCCTGGGACTGCCTTTCTTTCCTCAGCATGGTAAAAGTACGACTGACTCGTGAAGGCCTATTTAGAACTGCTGAAGGAGCCCGATGGAAGATGCTATTAACATATAAATCACCTGTGTGGTGGCAACAGCCCATCAGTACCATGCCGTGTAACAGGAAGGCCAATACACTGCAGCATGGGGCACCCAGCACTATTGGTGTGCACCCAGGATAAAATCCAAACAGGCCTAGAGAATGGCCTTAAACGGGTATGAAAACGAAGGGGGGAATCTACAGGGCTCACCCAAGTGGCCAGAACATGGCTCTCCCTTGGAATTTCACTGAAGTTCCACTAAGTGGTCTTAGTGGGCTGGACTGAGATCCTGGTTATGTTGTGTTTGGCTTACACTGACACTAAATTTACTGTCCTCAGATGTAGAAAGGTAACACTCACATGGGACTTCTCACAACAAAACCCAAATGCAATGTTAACTGTAATTATCCTTTGAACTTTCCAGTACTTAGTTTTTAATGCAGTGATCTCGTCCTTTTTAGAGCAGGCACACTGAAATTCTAGTGCCTGGCTTCTTGAATCTGGGGAATCAAAACTTTCCTTTTATTCACACTGAAGGATTTGAAAATGAATTTCATTCTGCACAGCACAGGAAGCCCTGTGAAACTCTGGGGCTGTCAACCTTGGGCATCACGTTTTATTGTTTAACTTGTGATTCAGGACGAGAATGCTGTCAGAAGACATGGCCAGGAACTCTTTTAAAGTGCTATTATGAGGCTAAGTCTTTGCTTAACCTCTCCCCTCCCCTGCCAATGCCTCAATTGCTAAACGTTCCCCTCTCTTCAGTCTAAGCCTTCCAAAGGGGGTTACTGAGACTGCAGCTCCAGCAAGGGCAAGCTGTACTACGCACTGCCGCTGACAGTCAGCTGCTTTGGTGGCAAAAGAACCACTTTGCTCTTCCCTGCAGTAACTACAAACACTGCTGTTTCCCCCAGGAACAGTGTCAAGGTTTTATCTGTGGACACGCTGTGGTTAAGAGCGGTACAAGCCCACCCAGTGCAGGGTGGCGACCCTGTGATCTGAACAACATAAAAAAAAAAAAAAATCACTCCCCAAACTCAGCGCTCCTCTCACCGGCCACCGCAGTGCCTGAGCTGCTTGCCTTCGAAGCAGCAGCTTGAAGGCTGCTGACAAAGACTCACTGCTGTACCTTGAAGGCTCTCAGCACTGCCAGAGGGTCGTCGCTGATCAGCCGGGTGACGAGAGCTGGCCAGACACGATGAGCCATGGGAAGCAGATGGTTTCTGTGAGGATGCAGCACGGTTACACAGAGCTCCAGCACGTCCAGGACCTGCATACGAGGGGCAGAGGACAGACTTTCAGAGTGCTGCAGTGCCAGCAGCAGGCGTTCATGTGGGGGCCCAGCATCACAGCAGGGAGCAAGGAAAAAGAAGGGATCTGATCCAAGAGGGTCCTGTTTCACCTCAGCATGAGCTGGGATAACTGAACAGAGCACGGAGCTCAGGCCCGCTCTGAAAGCACCGAGCAGCCCAAGGACATAACCCGGCCGTGCTATGGGGCCAGGCTGGAGCCAGGACACAATTTCCAGGCAGGCTCTGCAGGCTGGGCTGTGCACTAGGACCCTACTGCTCCTGTTGCACAGCAGCAAGATCACCTTGTAGGACTGGGGATGCTGCACTGAGAATCTGGGTTATGCCTCACTGCTGCATTTTCTGTCTTGCTTTGCAGTTTAAAAGGAGGACACCTTCAAAAGATTTTCATAATTTGAAAAAAAAAAAAAAAAAAGACAGGCTTTTAGCCATGCTTATCATAACCCCAGCACTTCTCAAACGTTCGTTAGTCTGTGCACTACAGTCTGAGTGAGGAAGGAGGACGGGAGGAAGATGCCTCTCCTTCCTTCACCTCAGGCTGAGGCACGAGACCCGATGGCTGTGTGTGCCAAGGGAAGGTGCCCGCCGTGAAGCCACCCTCAGGATCAGCCTGGCTGCCGTTCCTGACGCTGCCTGCGGGAAGCTGCCTCCCTTCTTCCTGCCAACACTTGGCGGGGCTGTCCTGATCAGGCATATGGCAGCACTGCCCTCACTGCAGCAGGAGGCCCGACGTGCACCATGTACACGTTGAGGAGCCACCAGCCCCCTCCACGGGCACCACCTGTCCCCTCGAAGCCGGCGGTTACTCACCTTCAGCCGCACACGGAGGCTCCTGTCAGACAGCAAGTGGATGCACCTTCCCATCACATCTTTGGCCAGCTGAGCGTGGCTGGGCAGAGGAGTTTCTCCTTCTGTGTCAGAGTTGCTTGGCTCAAGTTTAGCAACAGGGGGAACCTCATCTGGAAGACAAAACTGTTACTGAAGCCATGAAAAGGACTTGGAGATTCTGGGAGATCACAACACGCACACAAAACTGCTCCGCAAATTCCCAGTTGAGACCTTTGGCATTTTTGAGCATGCTTAGATATAAATAGATATGCCTGAGCTCTGTGAGTTCAGTGGCAGATTCAGATTGTGGGACTGGGGAAGTTTTGCTTTCTTTACTGGACAATGCAATTGGTGTGACATTTGCAGTCTCTCTTCACCCCAGAGTTCTTTATCTCCCATTGATTTTTACTGAAAATGAAAAGCCAGGATATTTAGAGATGAGGTATTTAAAGGTCAGGATTTCGGCACAGCCCAGTAAAGGCTAAAAAGTTCCCTGTATGAATGCCTGCAGGGCCTTTCAAGGCAAGGTGGGAAGGAAGCAGCAGCGTTATTAGCCAGGAGAAAATGGTACAGAAATTCCCAAGAGAGGCTGAGGAAGATGCAGTAGGAGTCTGGAAAGAGGCAAATTTGGGTCCTGAACCCCACGTGCCTCTTGAGTGAGAAAATACCCAGGGGTTTTGTGTCTTAGAGCTAGACCAAGCCTCAATCTGCAAACATTTTACTTTTTTTTTTCTTTTTTTTTTTGCCCCCTGAGCACAGAACAAAGCAAGAACACCAAGCAGCACCTCACATGAGCTACAGTCGGCTCAAAGCAGATCTGAGACTATCGTGAGCATGTCAGTCTTTCAACCCAGTTCTCCCCCAGCATCCGCCACAAGGAAGCCTCCCAGGTCACCGTCCTCTAAGCTGCACAGTCAGTCAGTCACGCACAGTACTGACCTGCCTCCTCATCACCAGAGTCAGAAAGGTTGCCCTCTGCAACCTGCTTCTGTCTGACATAGTCGAGGAAGAATTGCTCCACTTCTTGCCCTGTTATCGCCGCCTGCACCTGGCCCAAAGTCCCGCTCTGCCTCTCAGCAGCCTGCCTCCGCTGGGGCTCCTCGCTGTGGGACGGCCCGAACCACTTGACTGCAAAAGAGGAACTGAGATGTCACCGAGCATTCGCGGGCCCTTCCTGCAGGTCAGCAAGCTACCACGGGTTCCTTGGGAGAAGAACGACTCTTGAGACTCGTGGCATTGAGCTACAGAGCAGGCACCAGCTGGCACATCACCGTGCCCTCCCTGATGGTGCACGCCTCAGACAGCCCTGAAGGATGCAGCCACACGCCCCGAGTGCTTCTACGGGGCATTTCTGGGAGGAGCACACCCGTCCTGTCTGAGCCTACAGGCCACGTCCCTGCAGCTCTGCAGGCCACACAGAGACTGGCTGCGGAGAGCTGATGCTACTGGCAAGCTTTGCTTAAGCACTGGCCACAAGCAAGGCCAAGCTGTCATCCTGCTGTACCCTCTGCCACACCAACACTGAACGGTGCAAAGCAAGCATCGCTCGGGTACCTAGAGCTGCCACGAGTGAGTGGAGGACCCCGAGGAAGGTGGAAGCCTGGTGATTGTACGACTGATCTAGCGTCGACAGGACGTCTTGGATGACGTCTTCTACCAGCGGCAGCAAGCTGGCATCCGAGTGCCTCAGCATGGTGTCCAGCACCTGGGACGCGTGCGGCCGATGTGCCACGTGGCGCAAATTCAGGGAAATCCCGTTCACCAGGTAGTCAGAGTTCTCGTTAATCAAACACTGCACGGAGTCGTAACTGCAGGCCTCGCAGATGTCCACCAGCGTTCCCATCGCCGTCTCACTGATGAGCAGAGTTTTGTCTCCGGCCTTTTCCAGCACTGGGTAGAGAGCTGACAGCAGAAGCAACCGGAATTCTTTCCCAAGGACTGTGGCGAAGCAGCCGACCCCTTCCAGCTGGATGCAGATCTGCCAGATGTTGCTGTTCATGGTGCGGGTCGTTACACACAGGTCTGGGGGTGGCAGAACGCTGCCGCACGCAGCCCCGGGGAGGGCAGCAAGTCCTGAGTGATTCACGGAGAGCTCCTGGCTGGCTTCTTCCGCATCAATGCTGGTGACTAAGTACCAGTTTGCCTGGTCTGTGTACTCATCAAGAACGGATGTTATGGCCCCTTTGATATCATCCACATCCAGTGGAACTTCCCTCTGCTGAAGTACATCCACCCCTACGCCAGCAGCTCCTGCAATCAGCTCGTTGAGGACCATTGCAGCCTGCTTTCGGTACAGGGCAGACTCGCTGTACAGCCCCAGGAAATGATCCACCAGCAAGTAGAGGTTTCCATAGTAGCCAAGAACACGGCAAACTTGCTGAAGGAGCTGGAAAACTTTTTCCTCCGTGAAGAAGCGGAAATATTTCTTCTGGCACCCGCCCTTCTGCACACCGTGCTGCAAGGAGCCCTCGTACCCGCTCCCAGAGCCCCAGCGCCTGTCTTCCACTATCTTCACATCCGTCACGTCCAGCTCCAGAACTTGCATCAGTGCTTTGGACAGCCGGTGGAGGTGGGATGCGGAGTTGAGGACGATGTTAACCTTGGGGCCCAGCAGCTTCAGGTAGCCAAGCAATAAGCTCAGAGTGGCAAACTTGCCCGTGTCGTCCTGAGAGTTCATGAGGCGAGGCAGAACTGTGGCGAGGGAATGGAGGTTCTCCGAGAGAACATCAGCAAGAGCCCTGTTGTGTGCTACCAGCTGCTGCTCCGCAATGTGCTGCAGAACCTCGTTACATCTGCTCTGGACTTCGCTGTTTTCGTCGTTAACCAGCCCGACCACGGCCTTTAGAAGATGAGTGAACGAGTCCACTAGTGACTGCCTGCAGTTCCTCACTAAGTGATGGACGAGTTCCACCAGCTCCAGTCTCACTTTCCAGTGCGAGTGAACTGAAGATCGTTCAACAATTTTATGCAAGAGGAGAGAGAGTTTTTCTGCGGTATTTTTACTCCAGTCAGGTCCTCTGTGGACCACCAGTTTTGATACTCCACTTTGTTCCCCTGACGGCTTCTCTTTATTCTCTGGGATCCTGGCTAGCTGCTCATCAGCCATGACCAAGCCAACAACCTGGTAGAACACTCTGAGGGCAGCCACGGTGGTTGCGTGCCCTTGTTTGATGTCCGCAGTAATAACTCGGGACAGCGCCAGAGACACGCCAGGCAGAAACGAGGCGAACATATCCCCACATTGCTGCTCCTCGTCCTCACGGAGCCGCCTGTGCTGCTGACACTCGCACCGCAGGACGAGGGCCTGCAGGCACTTCAGCGCGGAGATCTTCAGCTGCCTCGCTCTCTCCCGCTCCGCCAGGCCCAGCAGCAGCGACACGGTGAAGCCCAGGAGGTGCAGGGCCGGCGGCCGGTACAGCGACAGGATAACGTCCCCGTCGGCCGAATGGATCAGGGCGTGCAGCGCCTCCACCACGGCCAGCTTCAGCTCCTCCGAGGCGGGTCCCGGTGCCGGTGCCGGTCCCGGTGCGGGTCCCGGTGCCGGGGGGGTGCCGAGGCAGGCGCAGAGCTCGGCCAGCAGCTCCCGCAGCAGCTCGGGGCCCCGCAGCCGGGTGGCTCCCAGCACGGCGGCCAGGCCCCGCGCCGCGCTCTGCGCCAGCCGCTCCCGGCGGGGCCCCGGCGAGGCGAGGGCGAGGCGCAGCGGGTACAGGACGTACTCCTGCAGCTCCTGCAGCGCCGCCGCGCCCACCGCCGCCAGCCGGGCCCGCAGCAGCGCCACGTTCTCGGCCGTCTGAGCCTGGGTCAGCCGCACGCAGGCGGGCCGCAGGGCGCCGAAGGCCTCGCGGGGGGTGTCGAACACGGCCATGGCGGGGCCGGGAGCGGGGCCAGGCCCCGGGTCCAGGCCCAGGCCCAGGCCCGCGGGTGCCGCCGCCGCAGCCGCCCCGGGCCCCGCCGGGCGCCTCCCCGCTGCCGGAAGTGACGCGAGGCGGCCCCGGGCCCGCAGCGCCACAAAGCGCCCGAAGGGGCCTTGCGGGGCCAGGGCCGTCAGAAAAGTCGCGGCCGCTCGCACTGCGCATGCGCCGCCTGTCACAGCGGGACGGAGGGGGCCAGCCAGAGAGGCCGCGCATGCGCTGTGCTTCTCCCCCCTTCCCTCGCGGCGCGCCGTAGCCCCGCGCCCTCCGACCCGCCGGGGAGGGGCCGCGCCGCCATCTTGTGGCGGCGCTGAGGGGCTCGGTGAGGCCGCGTCGCGCCCCCCGGGCCCAGCAGCCCCGCGCGGGGCCGGCCGCCACCACCACCACTGCCACCACCATCATCATCATGTCGTCCTTCTCCGAGTCGGCGCTGGAGAAGAAGCTGTCGGAGCTGAGCAACTCGCAGCAGAGCGTGCAGACGCTGTCGCTGTGGCTCATCCACCACCGCAAGCACGCCGGGCCCATCGTCTCCGTCTGGCACCGGGAGCTCCGCAAAGGTGGGCGGGGGGCGGGGAGCGGGGCCGGGCCCGGCCGGGCAGCGCGAGGGGAACCGGGGCTGGGGCCGGGGCCTGCCCCGAGGGCTGCGCGGTGCCCTCGGGTAAAACAGCCCCGCGTTTGGGTGGCTGGTTTGCCTTTGGATCCAGCATTTTCTTTAAATTTTCGTTATTTAGCCACTGGAGAGCTCTGCTAACCAGGTCAGGGTTAAGCCAAGTAAACGCGGTCGGTGGGGAGCGGTCAGAGCTGGGGTGGTGCCGCCCAGGGGCGCTCTGAGGCTGCTCCCCTCAGAGGCTCGCCCCGTGCCCCCCTCAGGGCTGGGGGCTCCCCGGGGGAGCATTGCAGCCGGCAGCGTTAACCCCGTGTCTACAGCTGCTCACGGTGCTGTGGGAGGCTCAGGTCGGGCTCACTTCCATGCGTTTGTTAATTGGGGCCACTTCCATCAAGTGACTTTTTGAAAGGTCTCATTGGGCCCTGCTGTGGAGTTAAGGGCTCTTTGCTCTCAGGTGTGCGTGTTCCTGGCCGTTGTGCGCTGGAGAAGGGTGTGAGAAGGGGGTCTGCCGAGGCTTCTGCCCGTGGGGAAATAGGGTCTGGTGGTGGGAAGGTGAGGGAAGTTAGGGAATGAGGAGAGGCGGGATGGTGGAGCTGCACGGCGCTGTCTGGAAAAAACAACTTGAGTCTCTGCAATGGCATTTTCATGCAATTTCATTTTGTTCTGAATTAAGCAATTCTATACCTTTTTTTCACCCCCCCCCCCCCGGAGCAAAGTAACAAAAAACGTCTGTTGTGTTGATTTGTTGGTAGGTTAGAACAGCTCATTTTAATCTTTATGTGTTTAAAGTTTAATTCTTGCAGTTTTCTTTGGAGTTGAGGTGTTGCATCCAAAAAGCGTTAAGCTCATCTTTATTTTATAAATATTTTAGGGAAAAAAGGCAGCAGAAGTTAAGAGATCAAGAGCTACTTGAAAACCTCTGACCTGCCATAGTAAAATGGAAATATTTTGACCTTTGATTTTTAGGCTAAAACCTATAAGCAGCTTTGAAAATCATGTTAATGACTTCAGGTAAAAGTGAGAAGTAAAAGGAATCTCTTTTTTTTTTTTTTTTTTTCCCCAGCAAAATCGAGTAGGAAACTTACTTTCCTATATCTAGCAAATGATGTCATCCAGAACAGTAAGAGGAAGGGTCCCGAATTTACGAGGGAATTTGAATCTGTTCTTGTGGATGCTTTTTCTCATGTTGCCAGGTATGTGGTTGTGTTACGTATTTCTTCAGCTTTTCTCTCTAGAGGTTTGCATTCTTGTTAAGCAAAGTTTAATGCAACTGTCTTCTTAAATATCAGGGGTGTTCTTAAATATCAGGGCTGTTTAAACCTTGTCTCTAGTAGAGACGAGGTTCAGGCTGCTTTGCACCTAGGGCTGTGTGGCGGTAATATTTGTCTTTGGGGAAACTTGTCAAGCTGTGGGGCACTGATTGACATGCAGACATTCTTTGCATGCAGCTTCTGTGCGCTTTATTTTAATTGTTGCCAAAAGATCTATCAGCTCTGTGCATGGGTAGTGAAGCTGAAGGGTTGCATCTGTTTTTTGAAGCCCCTCAATGAATGAATGCCCCGTTGTTGGAAGACTTTAAAGCAGAGCTGGTATTTTAGGTCACAGCATCCTCCTCAGTATTCAGGCTCGAGCATAGTTTCGTTTTTATATGACTTGTTTTAATGGTTATCTGATCACTGGCCTCCTTGTTAGGGGAAGGAAGAATTTTATTCCTTAAAAGGAAGTAGGGACGCAGCTAACCTGTCAAACATCAGTTAAGATGTTCTCTAAATAGCGTGATAATTCTTATTATCCCAACTAAACAACTTCACTGTTCTGTGTATTTAGTGGTACCCTGCTCTGGATGGATGGCTGACGTTCGGTGTGCATTTAGGTGCCTAATGATCCAAACAACCTGCCTTTTAATTGGGATGTTACGGACTGAAACAACTGTTTAAAGTTTAATACTCTGAATCGTAAACGTGCCAACTTGGAGATGTTTTATAACTCTTCTTGCAGGCCTGAAAGATAGCAAATTTCTTCCTTCAAAACTTCTGCCCACACGTTGGGGAGGGAAGGTGAGGCACGTTCAGGCTGCCTTTGGTTCCAGTAAGAGGGAAACTGGTCACAAGTGTGTTTTACACAGTTTGTCTCAGACAATGAGAAAATCTCTCTCGTACTGCAAACACTGCAGTGGAGGCAGATGCTAGCTCGGAAGATGCTCTCTTAAAAATACTCTGTATGTTTTTCAGCTGAACTATAATTACTTTTTAAATTTTTGAACAGAGAAGCAGATGAGGGCTGCAAAAAGCCCTTGGAACGATTGCTTAACATTTGGCAAGAAAGGAGTGTGTATGGCAGCGAGTTCATACAACAACTGAAGCTTTCTATGGAAGACTCCAATAGCCCCCAAACTAAAGGTAAACATGTACTGTTTTTGTTGAGTATTTTACTGTTTATTTTATTTTTATTTTTTCTTTAATTGGTATATGCTTTACTGAAAGAATAGCAGTGAGGCGTTAAGCCCTGGGCCGCTGTAGTTGAGTTACTGGCAGAGCTGGTCATGGAGATCCTTCAGAACTGTCTGAGAGAAGCCTGGTTTTGTCAGGCTCGTTGTTCCAGCTTGCAGGTGTGTTGCCTGGTGACTGGCAGCAAGCTTAACAGCAGGTAACTTCTGCCTCTGCACGTGTACAAGCGTATGACAGACAGAATACGCCAGGGCTGTCTTTTGATGTGAAAAGAAGTAGGTAGGTTGTGCAGAACTGTTGTGTCTACCCTGAGAGTTAATGTTCTGTTCTAAGTGTCTGAGAGTAGTCAGCGGGGTTATTATACTGGCTTATTCAATATTGTTAGTGCTTTCATTCTTATATTAATTTTTAATTTCACATAGTTTTATTAAAAAGCCCTTGCTGAATTATAATAAAATACATGAAAGCTGGAATATATGCCCAGAAGCTTGTCAGGTCTCTTTTTTTCTTTTACGAGCTGAAGTCATTTGGAGGAAATGTAATATTTTTTTCATCATTTAACATCGTTAGAACATTGTGGTTATACCCTTATTATTCAGGTTCTCATATCTGTCTCCTGCAATGCAAACTTCTTGTGGTTACTATACTCTCATACTTCTATAGCACTGATGATATTTAATGGGTAGTACCTTAAGGACAAGCAGGGAGCAGCAGCGTGGTGCCTAAACTGTGGAAGGTGAGGGTCATTAAAAGCTAAGTGTTCTGGTCAAGAGAGTATTTGTCTACTCTGCAGCTAAAGATGGTGTCAGTGTCTTCACATTAGCCAGAATCACGCTGTTGCTTTGACCAAACTCTGCTCAGCTCCACGTAGGGTACTGTACTTGGTGAGACAGTTATTGGTGAAGTACTCCTAGGCTGTTCTTGGTGAAAACGAGCAAGATAAGTGTGAGCCTTTTGCTGAGGTTGGTAATAATGCAGCCTTAGATGTATGTCTCCATATTCAGTCTGCAGTTGTGGTTTTTTTTTTTTTTTTTTTAGCATGTTTCTTGAGGCAAAATTACTGAATGGGTGCTTTAGCAGCTTGCAACACAGACCTGCCAACTTAATGTAATTTAAGTGTTGCATTCAGAAAGCGTTGCCTTCTCCTCACGTGCTGGGAGGACTGGCTGACCCGACTGAAGGGGTTGTCCCTTTGGTGTCAGGGCAGCGGGGCTGTCCCGGTGGTGGGAGAGGGGCAGCGTGTTCTGGAGGGCTGGGACGTGCCTGGGCTGTGAGTGAGGTAGGTCAGGTTGTGTCTTTTGCTGTTGTCTGAGTGCAGTGCATAAGACAGCTGGTTGTTGCGGAAGGACAGAGCTCAGGTTCCAGAATTCTTTTTAAACTGATTGTGAGGGTTTGAAACCCTTGATTTATTAAGGTACCTAGGTAAATTGCACTTTTTTTATTTAAATAACGTGATATGTGTCCAAGAAGCACAGCTGCGACCGCCAGGTGAGTTGGCAATGAGCTGCTGCTCAGTGTCATCGGCTGCTGGGCTGATGGCATCAGTCAGCCCTGCGCTGTTAGCTTCAGAACTTAAAGCTGTTTATGCAAAATCAGGCTCACACCGAGTGTAACGGAACTTTCGGGGAAACAATGAAAATGCATAACTGCTTTGTGCACACTTAGACTTGGCAAGGATCTTAGGTTTTTGTCTGGGTAATTGGAGACATTAATGTACTGTGTTCTACTTGAGAGACCAGCTCAGGCTTCTCAGCAGTGTGAATATTGCAGTCTTCTTGTCAATTCATTGTTTAAAAAACCCAAACCTTCAAATTTTTTTCTTAATTTAAAATCTCGGGGTTCTCCTGACTTTTTCTTTGCTTTGACTGACACATTTTCAAGTTAGCTTCATAATCGTAAGATCTATTTTCATAAGGGATTTTTATGGCTTTCTAAGATGAACTGGTTTTTGTCTGGTGGTCAGCTGCCTGTGTTGCAAAAGGCTTTGTGGTTACTCGACTCTGTTTTCAAACAGGCGAACGTGAGTGAGATGGATAATAGCGTCTTGTTTTACAGACATAATGTGTGTCATAAAAGTGGAAAATGGTGGTGTACCACTCCTCCAAAACCCTTCTCACTTCGTCTTTTTATGTTTGTCCAAGGAGATGTCGCTTAGAAATATGTAGCATTAGTAATTTTAGATCTGTGCAAGGCTATGCTGTTAAAATTTTGAAGCATCTTAAGAGTATCTGGTGTTATGAGGGAGCATTCTCTTCTCCAGCCTAACACATGGCAGCAAGCATGTGCAGCTAGTTCTGCGTTTTTGTTTCATGCTGCAGTGTCTTACGTGACTGGGTCACCAGCTGCTGCTTTCGGACGAGGATGGCTCTGCTTTGCTTCCAGAGCACCAGTTACACTTGGGGTTATAACTTGCCAAACTAAAGCAGAGTCCTGAACCAGTGAGGAAAGACATCCTTAACGCTTGTTGGTGCATGTTTGGATGGTGCAACCCACTGCTTGCTTGAGGAGTAGCAGATAAATGTGTGTCTGGTGTCAGTTGGAGGCACTTGCTGGATACCTGCTGCAGAACAGAATTGTTCTAATGAATGATGAAGCTGGCCGTTAAGAGAGGTGGAGAGCTGAGAGTATTGGCTCTTTCTAATTGTTTTATTCCCCAGTTTTTAATTTTTTATTGGTACAGCTTACTACCATTCTGCAGTCCTTCAGGTTACTTAAGGAAATGTGCATAGACATGGAGATGAACTTTCTGAATATTGGTATCTTGTTTTCAATTGAGCGTGTTCATCAAGCTTGAATTTGCTTTCTCATCAATCTTATTTTTCTTGGAATGTTTCCTTTTTACAAGGAGTAGGGAAGAGAAGAACCCGTTCATCTTAAAGCATGGGAAAGCTAGGCCTCTAGAGGTTTGATGCAAAATCCTTTAGGTAATATCTATATAGCTGATGTTTTCTTGTCATTGCAATAGGCAGATGAAGGAAGTCCTTGAATGTGCTCTGTTGTAGGAATGCCACCGTGTAACACAGAACTGCACTGCTACCCATCAGGGATGTCTGTGCTTGTATCACAAATTCAGGCATAGGAAGTAAGAGCCATGCTAAAATATGGAGAGGAACATCAGAGGGGAGCCAGCAGTGATGTTTGCAAGGAAAAAAAAAAAGGGTTAAAATAGTTGGAAGGTCTTACAGGTTTGCCTGTTGTAGGAACAGCGTATCTGATGTAGTGGGGTCACTGCGTTTGCCTGTAGACAATTTTCTGCTCATGCAGCTTGCCACATAGCTCTATGCATCACTGTCAGAAAAGTCACACGGTGTAACTGAGGCGGATAAGTCATGTAAATTAAGGGCTGCTTGACTTTTTTTTAGATAAAAAATCTGAACCCCTTGTGTAGTTCCCTCCAGTGAAATGCACAGCTTGCATCAGGAGTTCCTTACAGGTGGTTTGGCTGCTTCTTGAATGAGGAAATGAGCTTAACCGAGTGCTCATGAGTAAAGACAATGTGTTCCTTTTATATTACCTTGAGATTAAAAAAAAGCCCAAACAAACGTAATATTAATGTTTTTATTAGAACAAAGTTTCAACTTCCTAGTTCTCCTTTTGAATACGTGTACACAGATTGCACAGTCAGTTCCTCTTTACCGTGAATTTGATCCTGCAGTCAAATCAAAGCAGCTTCTTTACAACTAAAAGTAGTGGCAAGAAATGAAAGCGCGGTGAAGACCCTGGGTGGGAAGATCTCCCCCTTTGCAGCTTACAGGAAAACTCACTTTGTCACTAAAGTATTTGACACTATAAGCTTTCTCAAGCCACCAGATACAGTTTGAAGACTGAAAAACGAGTTGGTGGAGAAATTCCCGTACGATTCTCTCTGGATGCTCCTGACACCATAGCAGCAACAAGATCAACAAATACCTGGCATTGCACTGCAGAGCTGTTATGTCAGCACTTGTCAGTTACTGTGGAGAAAAAAGGTGCTTCACTCTTTGAAGGCTTTTAGGGAGCAGTTCAGTTTCTCAGCTGTGAAGAAGACCCCAAAGGAAGCAGGAGAGCTGACTTCCACTCCGGTAGTGGCTTCTTTATCTTCTTTGTGTCAGGAGTGTTCTCTTGATTTTCCTGGAAGAAGCTGTCCGTCTTCTCCAAGGGTGTTTTGATTGTTTCAGAAGCTGTTATATACCACTGAATTCTGATCAGTTTTAGATGCTCTTAATGTTTCTTTCCTCTTCTCTTGCTGGATTTGACAGGCTCTTTCAGATGTGTAGCAGCAGTTAAATTACTTCTGGCTCGTAGACTTTTGACTGCCACCCTGGCAGGGTATGTTAGAGCAGGATGCCGGTGTAAATTATATTTCAGTGGCGCCTTTCTGTCGTGTGCTCTTGAGTTTGAAAGTAGAATTTTTTTTTTCCCCTATTTTTATGAGATAGAGATGGTGTTTGCAGGATTCTTCAGTGAGGTCTTCTGCTTACCAGTGCCAGGGATGACACAGTCCACGTCGGCCTCATTTGACTCGTGCCCCAGAGCTGCCTGCTCGCTCTGTGCTCCTCGTTCGTCTGGCTGCCGAGTCCCTTGGCTGCCCTTAGCATGCTTGGGGCCAGGCTGCTTTTTGGGCACTCTGGCTGCTGGCACATAGGAGTGCAGGTGCTCGTGCACCTCCCTTCTGCAGCAAGGCCTTTCCAATCCCACTCGTTGGATCTCATTGAGACGAGGAATTCAGCAGACTGCCTGATCCTCTGTTAGTCATAAGCGAGCATCAAGTTGTGTCTCGTGGTAGGACAGCTGGCAGCACAGCAGGAACAGTTCTTCAGCAATTTGAATCCCAATTCTCATTCATGTTTTCTCTTCTGTGCTCTCTGTGGTCATGCGTTCCTATATTGGTTATCGTGTGTTTATCTTCTGTTGGTTAATTACTCTGTGCTAAGTGCGTACAAGTGCACTTATAAGTGTGTGGAAGTACTGATGGCACATGGCACTGGGTTGTGGAACTTCATGCGCTCTGTTTGCCCATTTTGCTGTCTGCACATCTTCTGTCCAGCTCTGTACCTCTGTCCAATGGCCATTTCTCTTGTTAATCTGATGTCCTGCTTGTTGGCCACGTTACGAAGCACTCCTCATCAGCTGTGTGCATGCAGTAGGTAGACTGTTGGTTTTCCTAGCCTAGGCAGCTTTGCTCTAGTGTATGTTAAAAATTATTTTGGTTGAAGATAACTGTTTTCTGTGGTTCTTTGCCTTGCAATGAGTTAATATGTTCTCTCATGGATGCATTTATATTTGTCTCATGAAGGTCATTCACCATTTTCACGTGTGAGCAGGATTTCCTTTGACTTTCCCTCCGTTAAAATAATGTTTTTCAGATGTGTCCCAACTGACAAGGCACACAAAATTTGGCATTAAAGACACCTTTCTATGCTTCCTTATTGTCTAGGCAGACTGATTTTGTGTCGAATTAAGTGATCTTGGATTTTCCTGTGGTTCAAAGTGTATACAGATTGTTTCTCTTTAACTCCACGATTATCCCGGTGAGATCTGATTCCATTCGAGAGATGTTCTCAGGACTCTGTCCTCAACTTTTTTTTTTTTTTTTTTTTTTTTTCCAATTTATCCCAACTCTTATGAATTGTGGTGGCAAGTCTGGAGAATGGTTTGTCTTCTGCAGGCTCTGTAACTGGATCAAGGGCTGTGTTAAGACTTCTGACTCATTAAATGAACTGTCTTCTCTTTCAAGCTAAGATATGGTATACCAGGGTTCATTCATACTTTATCTTGCTTTATGGAATTTATTTCTGAAGTGTTAGAGGTTGCCTTGGAGATTGGTTCATGCTCAGCCCATAATTGCTGTTGCTGTCACACCATGCTACAGAGCTTTAGTTTGACAAAGCTCTTCTGAAGTCTGTTTTGATGGAAGAGCAAAAGGGTGAATAACCAGCAGCTATTCAGTTGATTGTGGGACTACAGCGAGCATATGCTTGGTGCAAAAAACAACCTGAAATTCTTCTGTCCATATGTATCCTAGGTCCTTGCTTCATTTCTACTGGTAGAAAATCCTTTCCTGCATGCATGCATGGTATTAACCAGGGAATCTGAGCAGCGTTGAAGGCCTGCCATTTACTGACAAGCTAGGGCATTTCCTTGGCTTCCCTACTTCCACTGTAGCAGACACAAAGCTGTGTACAGTGCATGCTGATACGAAGACTGTATCCTTGTAGTTAGAGTGCATGCATGCTCAGAGATACCCGTGTGGGCAAAATCAGCCTTTTCTTGCTGTTTTTTATTTGATTATTGGGAGTATGATGCCAATGTTAGAGTCCATCTGTGGTCATCTTTCACTTTAGAGAAGCCTTACCATCAGAGCACCTGGTACACTTTGTTGGAAGCAGAGATGGTTGTGGTGGGCAGATCTGGTATCCAAATGAGTTGCTTATGTGTGTCTTCAGTTGCAGAGGAGAAGAAGTCTTTAAAGCGGACTTTTCAGCAAATACAAGAGGAGGAAGATGATGATTACCCTGGGAGCTACTCACCCCAAGACCCTAGTGCTGGGCCACTGCTGGTATGTGGGATGGGTGGAGAGTGGGAGTTCTGAAAGCCACCTCCTGTGTGGTACCACCACAAGGTGGAGCTGCCAACAAGTAAAATGTTTAATGGAGAAGTTCAGTTGGGGGTTGAGGCACCAGTGTGACATGGAACAGTTTCTTTTTTCATGTTGAAACTGCCAATTCTGAGTGATTTCATGTAGTCCAAGCTAAGGTCTGAATATTGCTACCGGTAAAGAATCTCAAAGGACTGCTAGAAGAACAAACTATATTTTTAATTATTTCTAAGTTCCGAGTGTAATCTCCCAAAGCCGTAACACAGAATGGTTTTTTTTTTGGGGGGTGGAGTGGGTGGGTAGGACATATCTCTCCAGGTGTGTATTAAAAAGCTCAACCCTTGATAGATTTTTATGGAGGTTGGTTATGAAAATCAGTTTTGAAGACTTTTTTGAGGCTGAGTGGTGTGGAAATAATAGGAATGAGAGGATCATTCTGACCATTTAAGGCTGCAAAATGAACATACGTTAAGTCATTGTCTATTTGAGAAGGATGCAAAAAATTACACAATGCATCTGGTAGACTGTAAACTTTGAAAAATAAAAATAAATCATGGTTGTCAAAGAAATGAGTGAGTTTTTTGTTGTTTTTTACCTCCAGATGCATTACAGCTTATGGTTTCTTTCGATGATAAACATTGTATTTGTTACCGTTGGAAAGCATTAGTAGTTTGCAAATTAGTAGCAACTATGAGGTAATGGGCCCTAATGTTCAGATAAAACTAAGACTCCTGTAAATATTTATTTGATTTTTTTTAAGTGTTTTTATTAGTTTTTCAAACTAACTACTGAAATGCTGTTTGAACAACAGTGTTGCTTACAGGGCAAGCATTCCAAATACAAAAACCTTCTGTTAAACGAAGAAATGGAGTGCTTTTTATTTCTGCTTATGGAGTCTCCCCTCACAAATCCAGAGCGTAGAGGAAATGTGTTGGGTCAGGGGAGGTGCTCTTAATGCTGTCCTCATCCATGTTCTTTTAAACTAGGATCTTTTTTGAGTGTATTCATTTAAGCTGATAATGCATTAAAACGTTTGAGAACTGAAATTGAGGGGATACAGTGGAGTGTAGTTTAATTGTAGCGTGCTTCCAATGACCCAGCTCTGCTAAAAGAGGATAGTGATGTCTCTGCAAAACCAGGGCAGTATGAAGTGTGCTTTAACAGCAATGTGTTTCATCGTAGCTGTAGTTCTGGTTGGTAACCAGTTACGAAATTCTAAAACTTGTAGCAGTAGACATTTGACACAGTTTTACTTGGACTGATACAAAGCTGTTTTTTTCCAAGTTGTAATGCACCTGTGGGAATTAACAACAGGGTGCATTTCTGCAAAAAGATGACTGGCTAACAGAAAAAGTCCCCATTTTGTGCTACACGAAAATCAGGTGGTTGTGCCTCAGACTGGCCTGATGGTGTAGTGTACTTCTAGGCTTTGTCTCGAATGGTCTCTTCAATAGAATGAGAGGTTTTTCACTGCAGGTTCTTGAAAAAGGTGGTCCTACTCCAATTATGCATAAGTCACCAAACACTAGAATATTGTAAACTAAGTGAATATCCTCTGTGTAAGGAAGCACCTGTTGAAAAGTCACTTGCAAAAAAATATTCTGAAAATGGTTGGTTTTAAAAGTAGGTGACTTCATGTGGAGTGGCGGCATCCACAGGAAATGGCAGAGCAGTTAACCTGGTTTTAATGTTAGCTAACTTGCCTTGTAGACTGAGGATTTGATTAAAGCCCTACAAGACTTGGAAAATGCAGCATCAGGAGATGCAACAGTGCGGCAAAAAATTGCTTCCCTGCCTCAGGAAGTTCAAGACGTTTCGTTACTGGAGAAAATTACAGGTATGAAACTGGAAGAGAAATGGGTCCAAAGAATAACCATAAGACAATCCTTGATTTCTAAAGAACTACAGTATACAGGGAGCAAACTTCTGCTTTTATGTCCTTGCTTTGTAGTTCTTGGCTAATTAAAGGATATTGATTTTACTTCATAGGATTTTAAATTAAGCTTATCTACGTTTTTTTTCCTGCATGTACCAAGATTTTTGTGCTCAGATAATGTCAACAGCATTTTGCAAGAATGTAAGGGAAATATGGCCAGAGTTCTCAAATGGATGTGTTTGATTTTGAACACCTTGACTGTTAAATATTCTTGAGTGTTATCAGGCTATCCTAGTGCACACATAATCGTTGATTGGTACAGAAAAGGAAACTCACTACTCCCATAAGTCTTTATTTAGTCAGTCTTTATTTAAACCGAGTTTTGCAATTTTGTTTGAAAAGTAATCTTGAACTGATTTGACTTTTATTCCTAGAAGTAGTTTAATTCAGAACACATTATAATGTGTCACTTTTTTAAGTCCTTTTATATTATAATCTTACTGTGTCCAACTGTGAAGAGTGGCGTGCAATTCATATGTTTGCTTGTATTGATTCATTCTGAGTTATTCAGAGAAAAGGGGAATTAGGATGTGCATACCATCTGATTTAATTTCCAGAAGTACAGTCTGAAGTGTTTAATTAACCTGGTTATAGAGAATAACTTCATAGCTTTTCCCCACCCCATATCATTGACATCTCTGTAAGAAAAAGACACACCTGATTGCGTCAGTGTCTGAAACCCACCATTCTTGAGTTTCTGGTCCTGCCCATTTCCTTTATATCCCCTGTGATTAGAACTCTTATTTTCCTATCAAGCCAGAAGTGTATTTGAATGCAATGTTAATGCGCGCGTTGTTGGTGAATTGTGGCCTTTCTTCCAAAGATAGAAGGTTTTAAACTTTGTCCTCTAAATTACCAAACACTTTTTCATGTAGACAAAGAGGCAGCCGAACGTCTTTCGAAGACTGTGGATGAAGCATGCCTGTTGCTAGCGGAGTACAATGGCCGGCTGGCAGCAGAGCTGGAGGACCGGCGCCAGCTGGCACGCATGCTGATCGAGTACACGCAGAATCAGAAGGATGTGTTGACAGAGAAGGAGAAGAAACTAGAAGTGAGTACTGATGAAACCAGCGCCGGCAAGCTGATTGTCTCACCAGATACTCCCAGTTGACTCCAAATGCATGTGTGTATCTAAAAGACGATAACTGTAGGTGTTATGTTTCCATTTGGAGTAAAACTGGGAGGAAAGTGGTGTAAAAGCTTTGAAGAAAAATTGGTTCTGATGTTCACACTATTAATGTTTTACTACACATCGACTTTGGAAGGCCCAGAACTTTAAAAACCTATCAAGAAAAATAGGCTCATTTAACAATGCTTTTCTTTCAGATCTACTAATTTTTTAATGAAATCCCCATTTTCAAATGAAACCCCCATTCCCAAGAAGCCAAGATCTTTGCCGTAATCAGTTGTTTTTTTGGTTGGTGTGTTGTTTTTTTTTTTTCCTTATGACTGCATGCTCTTCATCTGCCTTCCTAGCCTCTACTTGATAAAAGCAATGCAGTTTAAGCAAGCTCTCCCAGCCTTTAACACACACTTTTACCTACAGCTTCGATGGTAGAATATAAATTGGGCTGATACCAAAGGATGATGACTTGCATTTCCTGCCATAGCTCCCTTGAGTAAAGAGGGCATGAAACTAAAAATGGGACTAAAAATGGCTGGAGCTGACCATCAGCTACAAGCCCTAGAGTGAGCGTGCACAGGCTGCAGCTGACAGACATTTATCTGAACGCTCTTTCTCAGAGGAAGTTCTTTCAGCACTGCGCCCTGGGACTAGTATGGAAGTTTAATTAATGATTTTGGTTGTATGTCGCTCTGCCATCTGTTAAACTGCCCCTTGGCGACACATTAAGGGCTTCCTCTACACTGTTGGCTGCTGATTATTATGAACAGCTGTTGCTGGGTGGGACATGAGTTGCTGTAGAGGACAAAGTCTTCTGGAAGGAGACTGTGTGTAGCAATTGCAAGTTCTGTTTACTGTCATGACAAACCTAATTCTCCAACAGCTAGGCAACATTGTTCCGAGGTAAACTTCATTTTGAATGTATTCTTTGTCATGTGTGGTTATACTGGAGTTTCTGAATGTCTTCTGACTGTGAACATTGCTTTTCCAGAGCAACATTTTTTCCAAATCAGCCAAACAAGTGCTGATGCTGTATTCAGAATTAGAGTTGATGGTTAATAATTCTGTTAGCTTGGTTAGCTTGAATTTCTCTGACTGTAGCATCTGTCTTATGATTGAGACATTAAAAGGCACTTTCAGACACGGATGAGAAAGGTGCCATAAAAACATACTTTTTGGCACAGATTCACTGAATACTAGTGGAAATCTTGGGTCAGTTTCCTTTCCTTGCTGAAAGGAGGACACCTGGCTAATAGAAACTTTTTTAATTTTTATATACATAAATGAAAATGTGATACGTAGTGCTGTTTATTTTTTAAAGGCTAATGGCAACCTAATGCACAGCAATGTTTTCAAAAGTCCTAAACAATCCATCTATACATTTGAGTCGGCTTGGTACAACATTAAACTCCCTAGTGCACAACCTGAAACTGTTGGTTTTTGTTTGTTTTTGAAAACGTGCTGTTGGTAAGTTGGTACTGTTGTTACTTGAAAACTGTAACTCTGGCAGAGGCAGAAATGGAATCCTGAAAATTTAGCAGTTCCCTGAGCAAGCTGCTTTGTTGATAGGAATAACCCTGTGGGTGCTAACGGGATGGGTTGCTTGTACCCTTCTGAGTAAAAACATTAAAAAATGTTGGAAACTAAAGAATGATTTTATTAAATCGTTAAGATAGTCTGTCATTCTGCTGAAACAAGGTGGTCTTAGTACTGTAGAAGTCTAAAATCCTTTGCAGGAAATGCAACTCCAGTATTTATTCAGCATGAAGGCACAACTCATATTCATGTCAAATCTCACACCTTAGCTGAGGGATATTGCCTGAGTAAAGCACTCCGTTGTTCTTGAGTGGAGGAGGGTTAATAAATAACGGGAAGTGTTGGTTACCGATGGGGCAGGCCGTATCTACTTATCAGTTTTGTTTGATGTTCTCATGGAAATGCAATTGATAAGGGCCTGGATTTTTCTTCGTAGCGCTAATAAGCATTTTAATAGAGGTATCAAAATTCTTGCAGCAATTAGGGAGTGTATTAAAACCCCAAACATTTTTTTAAGGAAATAATTTTAAACATTCTAATTTTAAATATCTTCCTACTGAGTGGCTTGCTCTCTCAAGATATCTTTCCCTGAATCTTTGGTGCTATCGACTGCACGTTTTGCCTCTTGTGAAGTGAGTTTCCTAACTCTCAAACAAGACAGCACTTCCAGATAGGAGGTGGGTTGTTTACTTCGCTATCCAAATCTAGTCAGGGCTGCTAGTCGGGGAATGGGGGTTCTTGTGTTAATGTGACTCAGGGTTTTATTTTAAGATATGTAAATGCCTGATTCAAAAATCACTGCAGATATTGCTGCATTTTATTTGCATGCACAGGGAAGTCTTTCACTGTGATAGTAAAGAAAGTAGGTAATCATTATCTGTTGAAAAGCAGCTTTTACTGTATAAAGAGCTACAGTTGTTCACTAATCCTGTTAATGCTATCCCTCACGAAACACAGTGAATTCTCAAAGCATATGCATAAACTCAGTATGTTTATGCCTACTGAGCTAGTGCTGAAAATACTGTGTGATGCCAAAACCCTGGGATGCAGCGCTCTTGTCATCGGTTGTAGCAAAGCTGACTATCAGAGGACAGTGTGCTGAGAAAAGTGGTCTTGGACAATGAATTGCTCTGCAGCATAGATGAAGACTGCCGTGAGTAAGGGTTGAAACAGCATAGCACTGAGAAACACTGGTAGTTTGAAGGGAGAAATCTAACACAGAGCCTGGAGGTCATAACTTATGTACGAACTCTGCGTCTGCGATAGCAATTTCCAGGGTGTGGTTGAAAACTTGAAAGTGTAATAATTAGGGTTGCTTTATTGAAAAAAAGATTGTGGTGATTTGATTGGAGAATAAGGGGAAAATGAAGCTGGTGTGTTCTTTGTAAATGCATGGCAGACAAATAGAAAAAATCCAGGGAATCAGTTTGTGTAAGAGCTGAAATGTGGGGGAGATCTGAGAGCACTCCCATGATGCTGTACCAAATGACTGGAATTAAGTCAGCTAAATAGGTGGGACTAGAGGAATCAAGTGAAAGTAGTGCTAGAACATGGCAAATCCTGGAAGTCTGGTGGTTGGTTGAAATAACTGCTGACATCAGAAAATTCAGAGTAGGTGAAGGTGGGCATTTCAGTCTTATGGGGAGAAGAAAAAAATAGGGAGAGGAGCATCATGTGCATTCAGGACAGGTCAGGTCATTTTGCTTTGGCCTGCAGCCAGTGGTGCTGAGGTTTTTTTTCTGCAGGCCTTCCATATGTCTTCTGTTTGTAAAAAGATGACTTGAGGAACATGCTGTGGTGTATACGGGGGCATATGCATGTATACATACAAATATAAATACAAAAGAACAGTGTAACATCATGTATGTAAAATCCAGTTTAGAGGAATATTTTTGATAGTTCACTGCACCAGAAAAATTGTGACTTAAAATCTTGCTTAGAGCTGTGGGTGTTCTTAGTTTTGGGCTTTCCTTAATGTTAATGGTTCCGAGGCATCTTTGAGGTGTTTGAGCTGTGCCCACATGAATTTCCAAATCCTCTTTGCTAATGCATCTCGAAGGGTGAAGTACCTCAGCGGTCTCCGGGTTCTCTGGACTACCCTGCACAACATGCTTTCTTGAACTATATTTTAGTTCTGCAGGTTAACATGCAATTTGTTGTTGTATTGCTTCCAGTGCTTAGGTTTTTGTTGCATGTCACTGTTGCCATGTCTTTGTTTCCTTGTGGACAAGAATTCTGGCCCGTGGCGGATTAATTCCAGTGGTCTATGCAGGGAACAAATGTCAAAGTTTTCGTTTTTTTGCCCAGGAAACGAGTGGCAGCGTCTGGCACCCATGCGAGGAGCAGGAGGTGGCTGTGGGAGCCAGGCAGCAGCGAGGTCTCCTGCTCTGCACCCTGCTGGGGCAAGAGGGCTGTGCAGAGGAACACCCAGACAGCGGTGTGCTGCAGTTCGTGGGACTGCACTGCCTGATTAAGGTGGTGAGGAGTGAGTCAGGGTATAGCTGTACTCCCAGCTGTGAGCCTCAGTCATGCCTGTGGGCGTGGGGTGAGGAGGAAGGCGGTTTCCTAGCGTCCAAACTCTGCCTGAGGACCTTGGGCTCTGGATCAGACTTCAGATGTGTCTCATCTTTCACTTCTGTGCAGTTGGGTTTGGATAGAAATAAGCAAGTTTGTGGGTAATTCATGTTTTGTTTCCTGTTCTCTTCTCTTGATTTTTTATGTAAATGCTTGTCAGCTGCCTTCTTTTGACTGAGACTGCTCCTGCCCCTAGGATTGTAGGGTTTCCTTACAAGGCAAAATGGTGTCTCCTCTCTTTGCAGACAAGCCCTTTAAAACTTGCATTCTGTGAGGTTTGGTTGGTTATAACTGACGTGGAGAATGCTGTTTTTTTTTTTTTTTTTTTTTTTTCCTGTCATGTTGACATCAGCCAGTTTTATAGTGTTCTAGTGAGGTGGCTTTTCAATGAAACGCTTCCATCAGGTTCATTCAGGGGTGTTTAATTCTGATTTTGTTTGTTTCAAGGACTGAGCATCTAATTCACTTGGACAGTGGGTATGTAGAATCCAGCAGACTGAGAGGGAACGTTGATTAGTGAAGGCATTCATGTGGCACAGTGCCAGTTTTTCTGTATCAAAGTCCTGCTTACAGCAAAGATCTCATTATTTTGCCTAAAAAAGGCAAATAGCATCCAAATACCATTAATCTTAATAAAAGCCTACTATGCAGCAAGGCAATTAGCTAGACTCACGGAGGACAAACTAAGACCTCAGAAAGCAGTGATTTCTTCTAAGTGCACTTCATTTTTGGGTGGTGTTTCTAGGCTAGGTGGACTTCATGCAGAAATCTGCAAAATCTGCAGTGTGCAGTTTCAAAGCCTGTCACGTAAGGCAGTTAATGACAAACTTGCTTCCGGAGTCTGTGTTGCAGAATTGGCCACAGCTTGGGTTGTGGAAAAAGAAAAGCCCCTGAGCCTGAAAGGAGGCTGCGTGTCCCTGCTCCTTACGCGTGCTCCTGAAGGTGACAAATGGCAAATCCAGATGAGCGTGCCTTGCTGTGCCTGCGCAGGTAACAGGATCCAGGGCGACGCCTTGCTGGTAGCATTGCTTCCATGTCACAGAGGGACCTCAGTGGGCAGCAGCCTGGCAGCAGTGGCCGTGTCTGGGCTCTGTGGCTGACACCCTGCCTTCAGCTCGCTGCCTTGTGCCCGCTCTGTGCCCCCCGGGGGCTTCAGCTCCGCCAGCAGCCCCTGGCCCAGTGGTGCTGCCCAGCCTCTCCTTCGCCGCTCCGTGGTTGTCAGCACGTTTCAGCACCAGAGCAGGTGGAAAGTGTTAAGCACAAAGGAGACAGCTGCCCACCACAGTCTGCGTTGTGTATCAGATCTGTCCAGCAACCGTTCATCTCTTCTAGGAAATCTTGATTCCTGGATTACTCCCTTAGAACATTGTTTCCATTCCTGAATATAGTGACCTTTTTCTGAGCCAGTGTTTAATGTATTGGAGGCTGGTGCTACTTTGTTGTGAGTTTGTTTTTTTTTCTTGAAAGGATTTAGGCCTTCCTGCTTTAACCAAAACTGTTGTGTAGACTAGTTAATGCCTTCATTAACCAACTAGTAAGGCAGAATTGCTTAGAATTGCACAGATGTGGTTTTCACGGTGACTTGAATTTTTTGTCGTCATATGTACAAAAGACTGTTCAAAGTGAGAAGGTATTTCTGGTAGGACGTAAGTTTGAAATAGGCCGTTAATGGATATTCTTATTTGGGGCTGGCTGGGAATTTACAGCATGCATTTACATAGCTGTTCCAGGTGTGTTCTGAGTTGTTGCAATCAGTTTTGCTTCTCACTATTCTAATTCAAAGTAATGAAACAAAGAGAATGTAAACTCATTGCTTGTAACCCTGCAGGATCTGCTCGCTTTGATATTTGGGAGAAGGTGAAGAGAATTTCCATCACTGAGAAGGTTAGAAAGATTGGATTAAAGTTGTAAACCCTTCAGAAAGACATTTTGATTAAATGTGCACCCAGTTTTATTTGATCTTCAAAGATGAAATTCTGTTCTCTGGTAAACTGTCTTCTCTTTGCCAGATAACTAAGAAATAAAGTATGTTAATGCTACAACTGGCTTTATGGAAACATTTTATGTACTTTTTTTCTTAGTTTCATTGTTTACTGCATTCTGGTGATGCCCCCTGCCAAATGACATGCCTAATTAAGTAAAAGGTGGTGCATTTGAGAAGAAATGATGTAATACTGTTTTTATAATGATTTAAACAGCTGGTTTTGTGATTCCAAACACTTACATAACTCAAAATAGTTCAGAACGTTGAAAATGATACAAATATCAATCTTTAATTGAGATTCTGTATTAGATAACTTGAGTATGTGTTTGCCTGTTCTTAAACTGCCTTTAAACATAATTTAACAAGGTAACATACTTTCTTTCATTTTCAGGGTCCAAACTCTTCCTCTGTCTTCTCATTATGAAGCACAGATCCCTGTTACCTGGCTTCTTTTAGATTGTAGAGGCTTCCGAGAATGGGTAGAAATGTCATAGAACCATAGAATTATCTGGAGTTGGAACAGTTGGAACAGGCCCCCCAGGATCACCAGGTCCCACTCCTGGCTCTGCACAGGACCACCCAAACCCAGACCCCGTGTCTGAGCGCTGTCCCAACGCTCCTTGAACTCCAGCAGCTCGGTGCTGTGACCCGGGGAGCCTGTTCAGTGCCCGACCACCTCTGGGTGCAGAACCTTCCCCTAACACCCTCCTGACCCTCCCCTGCCGCAGTTCCATGCTGTTCCCTCGGGTCCTGTCACTCTCTGACAGCTTTGTCTTTGTCCCGGGGTGCCACTCCTGCAGCTCGCTGCCCGATGGAGCCCCAAATCCCTTTCCATGGGGCTGCTCTCCAGCCTCTTGTTCCCCAGTGTGAGCATAGACCCAGGGCTGTCCCGTCCCAGGTGCAGAATCCACCACCTGCTCTGGTTGAACTTCTGCAGCCGGTGGTTGCCGGCATTCTAATCTGTCAAGATCTCTCTGCAAGGCCTCTCTACTCTCAAGGGAGTCAACAGCTCCTCATTCAGCATCATCTGCAAACTTGCTTAGTGTGCATTTGGGTCCTGTGTCCAGATTGTTTATAAAAACTGTGAGGAGAACTGGATGTAAAACGGGAGTTTGAGTGTTTAATCCAAATGTCATTTGTGGGAAAAAAATACTTGCAAGTTCCATTAGGGGTCTTTAACTTACTGCTTTTCTCTCTTTGTAGTAGAATTCTGAAAACTTTGGCGAGTGAATTTTGCTTGGTTTTAACCTAGTGTGCACGTACCTTTCTCTGATCTACGTTTAGTGATCACACACTTATTTCTGTGTTTGCTAACGTGCCAGCCTAATGCTAGAGCCGTTGTGGGTGCTAACGTGAGTCTTCTGTCTGATGGCAAGAAGAGGAGACCATATTTCACAACAAACATTTGTTTTAGATTTAATGACTGAAAAGGGAATATCTGGTTATCTGGATATTCAGCATTCCTCAAGTTGGAGGGGGGAGCATTTCAGCAAAATAGTAATACCTCTGGTATTCCTCATCCTGCTGCCTTCGTCAGTGGGATGTATCTGAACAGCAGTGTGTCAGTGTTCCTCTGTTGGCAAAAGTCAGTTGTCAGGGAAGAACATAAGAATAGAGCAGCTATGTAGTGACAGTTTTATCAAATATTGTACCAGGCTCCAGTGGGTGCAAATTTTTGAGCCTTTGCATGCTTTCTGTTGAAGTAACACATCGAGAATAAGGGTTGTGGGATACCAAAGCTTGTGGACCTCCCACTGATACCAGGTTATGAATTTGGGTGCAGATGCCAGGTGTGCCATGCCAGCAGTGGCTCAGAGGAAGCCAGTACCTTGCTACCTTTTCTCAGAATTCTCACCTAGAAAATAATCTTAGCTAAAAGCACTGTAAATTAACTTGTTTTTAATTTTTGGTCTCTTCTCTCTTCTTTTCCTCAGGAATATAAACAGAAGCTTGCTCGGGTAACCCAGGTCCGCAAGGAGCTGAAGTCCCACATCCAGAGCCTTCCAGATCTGTCACTGCTGCCCAATGTCACAGGAGGTCTGGCACCTCTGCCATCTGCTGGTGACCTGTTTTCAACAGACTAGAACAAATGATGTCCCCCAGTTTCCATTATTACCAGCAAAAGTAAGAAGACTGGTGTTGGCTTGAAATCCAGTCTTCCAAGATCTACCGTAGGAAGGAACTTGCAGACCCTGCTTTGAACCTCTTGGCTGCTCATGCTCACACTCTCTCTGTGTACACTGGCTCACACTGAGGGGAGGATGAAGAGTGAGCTGTTGTGAGCTCTGAAGGGAGTGGGGATAGTCCATATAATAGGCAAACTTTTTTTTCATATTTTTTCCATACTCTTTAGTTTGTTTGCTCTTAGCACTTGTTACCCCCACAAAAGTCATGGGAATCATGTACGTATATATCTGGAAAGTTTTCAAAGAAATGTTGACCATATAACATTTTCCTCTGTAAAAGTATTGTATTATTTCTGAATGTCTTGTCTGTTTTAGTTGGGTTTCTGAACCTCATATCTGAAAGCAGTAGAGTGGCTAGTGGGCTTCATAGGGGTGCGTGTGTGTGTGTATGCAGGTACTGTACCATGTCAGTGAAAGATGAAGGCGTCTACTGAACAATAGCACAAATATTTTTCCTTAAATCTACAGTTCCTCATACTGTTTTAGGCCTGACATAAAAGATAGTTCCTATTTGGCATGAACATAAATTGAAACTCACCACAGGCAATAAAAATAAACAGCTTTTCTTTGTGAATTAGAGAGCTCCGTAATTTATACTCTGCTGAGCAATGCAGAACTGGATATTACCTAAACGAGAGTGGAAGTAAATTTTGTTCTCGCTACCTTAGATTTATACCACATTTTTCTTCTTCATTATACAAACGTAAATGGTCACAGAAGCTCTGGTTTACCTGAGAGCTTGGAATGGTGGACTGCAACTGGTGCTATCCCAGTGCCAGGCACTGTCTGCTCTCTGTAGCTTTAGTGATTTTATTTGATGAGCAGAAGTTAAATGTGTTATAAATATTTATATAGAAGACAGACCCACATGTATGCACATACCCTGCATGCACATGTGCCATGTCCATGCATGTAGATATTAGGATGTACTTAATTTTGTGTCACAGATGATTGTGAGTTGATTTTAATATTAGGGGGAAAAGAAAATTTAAAATACTCTTAATTCCATTAATTTGCTAGCTAATGTTTTAGCTGCCGTGGGTGTAGTTAAATTTCGGTTTGTGTGTTAGGTCTATCAAGCTGGATTCTGATCACTGAAAAGCATTCCAATTTGGATAACAATTCTGCTTAAATTTATCTGTCACTCTAAAACACCTTAAGTTTCTGGAAACACTTGATCTGACAACACAGGCTCCGTAACACAGAGGCTGAAATTAGTCAAAGTGATGTGCTGTGCTTGTGCCTCCCTATAGTCTTAAGCTGCTGTTCTCAAAGACATGAGAGGAAACCTACAGAAATGCAAATCTTGTTCTGTGTTCGCATTAATTTATTTTACAGGGTATTCAGTAGGCTATTCAGTTAAAGCAAATAATACATTTTTGATCATTTAATTGTTAAAAAGCTCGTGTGCTTTTTCTTACTGACACTTCACTGTCCTTTTTTTTTTTTTTTTTTTTTTTTTTTTTAAAGAAACTTCTTGCATCCTTACTGCCCAGCCAAGAAATGTGCTTTTCTTTTTAGTTTACAGGAAATTTTCTAGTGGTAAAACTATTTTTTTCCATGAATTGGTTTGATCATACAACCATTTATGGTCCAAACGATATTTAGATAAAGCACTGTACATTCTTTTTGCTTTTGCAAAAACCTCCCCCCCCCCCCAATCAAACCCAAACAAAAAGATTAATTTCTGTCCTGTATCAACTCATGGAGTTACCCTGAGGTGGTTTTAACCAGTTATTGTTTTGACTATGGATTGAATATGTATCCATAAGACAGAAAAAAAAAAAAAGCTGTTATAAAAAATGTGGATGTGTTGACATCTCATGCTGTTGTTCTGGGCAGATCTCGTGTGAGAAAGTTGTATGTCTTTTTTCTTTTTTAATTGAAATGTTTTGATTTTTTTTTTTTTCCAAATATATGTGTGTGTTTTATTTTGCTTAATTTAAAAGAAGTCTCATGGTTTTTAATTTTATTTGTTTTACTTCTGGGGCAAAGGGCCTCTGGTGAAGTGGGTTAACATTCTCTCAAGGTTAAAACAGATTTCCCTGAGGTGCGTCCTTTTTTAACAAAAGATTAAATCTGTATATTAATTGATTTAGGAATTTAGACATATAGGCTGCTATTTGTGACAGCAGTATATTCTGAAATGTCTCATAGATATATATTTTTGAATAAAGAGGGTGTCGTTGAATAGTAGTGGTTTTACTTTTTTATTCACGATACAGGTGTTGCTCTGGCACACTGCGTTTTGCTCTGTTTTTTTTTTTGTTTTTTAACAATAAAGAGGGTAGTGACTGCTGAACAGACCTTATTAATATTTGTAGCTGTAGATTATTGTTTAAGTTTGTCAAATGAGTAGTTGCATTTTCTAACAGCGTATAAACCAAATCAATGTACAACTTCCTCAGGTCACTTCTGCAACAAAAATAAAATGTTCCCCTGGACTAACCTCAGATGTGAGGGGCACAAGATATAGAAGACTAGTTTCTTGTGTTTGCTTTTTTTTTTTTTTTTTTTTTTTTTGTAAATTAATTTAGGTTGTATGGAGGACAAGTAAATAATTAGTCTTGAAATGGTCAAACGGATGCCAAACCTAGAAGCCAGGAAGCTGGCTTTCCTGTGCAAGCATCAAGGGCTGCTTTTACAGCAGCATTTCTGATGCTGTATAATCAAAGTGTTTCTGCTTTGGTGTACAAGGATCTTTGCATCTTATGTATTAATTCTACTAGAGGTTTTTTTTGGGGGTGGGGAGGGAGGGCAGGGCTTATGAGTTCTTTGCTGCAATTAACTGCTACACAATAGTCTCTGGGCGAACTTGGTAATTGTTTCTTATGCCCTGGAGAGTGTCAGTAAAGCTGTGTACATTTTCATAGCAATTTACAAATCCTCCATTACAGAGGCTATATTTAGTGCTACTTTTGCAAGAAGCTTGCGGGAAGTTTGACCTACAGCGTTCTGTGAGTAGGAGGGAGCCTGATGCAATGCCTTCCAGTGAAAAACTTTTGTATGGGGTTTGTAGGTTTTCTGATGACCTAGAATGTGCCAAGTTACTGGATGTCCTTTCCTGCCTTTGAGATTTTTTTTTCCCAGAACCGAAACAAATTCCTCCAAAATGATCTGCCTATTTTCCAGCTTTCTATGCAGTTACCTACTTCAGTGCATTGGGGTATTCCCTTCACGCTGCGTACTCACGAGGCATTTCTGTACAGTGAATTAATGGCAGCTTACACATCTGTAGAAGGTGAAAACTTGATCCTAGTTAACTAATGCTCAAGTCTGTGGGATGACAGGTTATAATGAGGACAAAGCAAGGCTGGCATAGCCCGTGCCAGTCTGCAAACCAGCCTTCTGTGAAAACTGCAGAGAGTGTGAGGGAAGATCCTTGGATTTGGGCTTGTCTGCAATACAGCTGGAGCAACATCTTAGTTTTCAGGGGATGAAGGAAAGACTAACATGAAATAGAGGTGAAAAAATAAAGCAATCATCAGAGGGAATGGAAGTTGTAATTTTAGATTGCATTAAAAAACAACCAGAACAACTCCTGGGGATAACTGCAAGCTTTGACCCTTGTGTATTAAAGGGTTGAAATTAATCTCGTTATGAACAGCAGCGTGGGGTAAATCAACAATCTGTGCTGAGAGAAATGAATGCTGTGGCACCAAAAGGAAGGTGAGTACTGCTGCCAGGTGTCTGCAAGGGGAGAATCACGGAGACAGGCAGTTCTCTGGAAGCTGGAGGCCAAGAAAATGCCCTAAATACTTCACAAGGTTGGTACGTATCAACAGGTCTCATACCTCGGGCAACGTTTTATAGGTCAGAGCCTGTCCAGAGCTGTAGAAATAGCTTCAGAAGAAAGCCGGTGAGAGGTGGCGAGGCACGCCGTGCCTGTGCCTGTCACCGTGTGCTCCCCGTCCCCTCCTGGGGCTGAGCCGTGCGCTGCCTGCCCTGGGCACCAGGGCTGCAGCCTCCTCCTGGCCCCTCGCTTGGGCCGGCTGCTGACAGTCACTGGTCAGTTCTGCAGCCTGTGGATGTTAGTCTTTAAGACTGGATGCAAAAAGTATAAAATGTACCTCATGCCATCCAAAAAACAAAACAAAAAAAAGCCTCATGAACCACTTGAGTGAAACATCACGTGAGTGTTTTGGCGGCCTCTTAAGAGGAGTGGGGCCAGGATAAGCATTTTCCAGTAACTCCACCTGCCTTCAGGGAAGTGCCAGAGCCATCAGCTGCTTTTTTCCTACCTGAACTTTGCTATCACCTGCAAGTTTGGGACCCACCAAATTTCTTGGGGCTTGTTACCTGGCAATTTTTGGATAAACAAGGAAGGAGAGTGAGCTGTATCCAGCAGAACAGGGGAGCTGGAAGAACGAATTCATGTTAGCACCGAATGTGTTATCTTTGTATCATCTTAGAAAGCAAGTTATTGTCTGAATAGCCAAATAAAATGGAATCAGATCTTCACAGAGAAGGATTAGAATGTTCCTCCTCAAATATGGCAAGTAAAGAGTTCCAGATTGCCAGCTTTGCGATGCAGGAAATACCAGAGGTGGTTTCACAATGCAGAAGGCAGTTTGATGGATGGCAGGAGGGCTGGGAGTGAAGGAATCTGGCTGTGATGAGTGGCACCTGATTTGGGATGGAACAATCATGGTCTGAGCTTCTGCATACCTGCAGGCCTGCCTTTGGGGGATTTACTGTGCTGCTGAGTGCTCGGCCCTGCAGGGAGAGCCGCTGTGCCTGCCCGCGGGCTGAGCCATGGCGAATCCTGGTGAGGTGGCCAAGTTAGGGCCCCTCGAGGGTGTCCGAGAAGCAAGAAAGCTTCTTGCAGGGATTATTCTGTGAAGAGCGAGTGCCTGTGGAAAGAGGATTGAAAGGAAAGGGGTGCAAATTATAACATACACGCTTTTGTGTCTTATCGAGAGCTGCTGCAGTTCCCAGTTCCTTGCTCCTTTCCTCTCTTTCCACTTCATGTGAAACGGCTGCTGCAGGCAGCAAATTGTTTCTTTATTTGCATTTTCAGCCGGAGCTTCGCACAGCACCGCTAAGTGACAGGCTTAATGAAGGCTGACACCATACCCAGCCTCTCCTCGGCGTGTGCTGGAGCAGACGAAACATCAAGGCCGTGCTGCAGCAGAACGCGGGGCACTGCCAGCGGTGTCTGTGCGGAGGGGATGGGGCTTGAGGCTGCAGGAGCCTGGTGCAGCCACGGGAGGTGGTGCAGAGCCCAGCCTCGTGTGGCGCTGGGAGAATGCCCAAGCCCTGCTCCTCCTGCCCCTGCTCCTGAGCAGGCTTCTTGCTGTGTGAATCAGTGGCGTGGCCATTCCAGCGAGGCGGTGGGACATCTGCCACCCTAATTGCTACAGCAGCTGGCAGTCATCTACTCTACTGCAGTAGTCAAATAGGGTTTTACAGACAGTTTGCGTGCTGTCCAGGGAGCTGGGGGGAAAGCACGTGTCGGTACAGGACACCCACATTGCACTGCCCCGCATCTGCCTTGTGTATAATTTGGCACAGGCTGTGAAATGGTTTTCTTCACCTGATGTTGTTTAAGTGTTTTAGTTTCTGTGATGCTCTGGGGCTAGGGAAGATTAACGTTTGTTCTGGGACTTGGATGGCTTCAGATAAGTCTCCTGTTTTCTTTTGGATTAGCTCTACTGCCAGCAGCTGGGGGGGGGAGACAAAACCCACACCTGGCTCCCACCTGGTTGCAGAGGAGGTGCTGGGGAGGAACCTGGCCAGACAGAGCCCCGCAGGCACTGCAGCCACTGCTCAGCACTGCTGTGGCAGCAGCACAGGCGGCTCAAGATGGTCAGCATGTCCAGCAGCACGGTGCTCCGGGGCCTACGGGCCTCTCGGAGGCCTCCTGGGCTGTGTGGCCTCCCCATGCCCACCCTGCTTCTGGCAGCAATGCCAGAAAAAAAACCTCTGCCTGCAGAGGTTCGTGTGGGGGAGCAAGAGCTTTGTGCATCTAAATGGCGCCCAGCACATGCTGGTCTGACCGCAGGTGTTTCACAGCCTCAGCTGGAGCCCAAAGCCTTGAAAATGATTGTAAATGCACCTCTGAGTTTTCCTCTGCTCATGTAATTAACGTGGTGCTGCAGCCTGGCCAGCTCGTTATAGTCAAGCTGCAGTGGGTCGGTGTGGGAGCTGACGATCAATTGTAAGCCAATTTGGGGCTGTCTCTTGCTGGGGACAAACGAGTGGCCGATGGGAGACACCTGCCTCGTCTGTGGGTGCTGGGTGGCTCCCATAGGGCCCTCACTGGTTTGGGGCTGAATCCAGCTCTGTGAGAGCAGCACTGCCTGCAGCACCATGAGCAAGCCCCGGCAATGCCGTGTCAGCTTCTGCCTCCTGGGGCCATGCAGAGCGGGCACAGCGGGCACCAGGCTGCGTGTCTCCATTGTCACCCAGCTGCTCGACGCTGTCCCCTACGGCTCCTGTGAATGCAGACTGGATTCCCAAGCTCTCACCAGCTGCGGCTTCTTGTTTGCTGCTGTCTCGCCCCTGCCAGGCCCCAGGTACCGGCTTGTTCGGGGATTGTAGGAATGCACCCGTGTTTGCCGAGGGGGGAGAGCTTTGGGGAGACTTGAAAATCCCACAGAAGTGCGTGCATGTGTGCTCTAATTTATGGTAGGCTTTTCCTAGTCTCGGTCCATCAGCAAAGGTAAATTGGAGGTCCTCAAGTCTAAAATGAGTTTACAGTAGTTTCTTGGTACGTCAGCATCTCCAGCCAGCTGAGATGTATTAATAACCTCTCCTCCCCATGTAAACAGTCTCGCCTTGCTTTGGAACTTGGGCTAATGCTGAATTATATTTTTTCCTGTGCAATGAGTGCTTTAAATGTTCATTTCATAATTTATTGCTTGCATGGCAGGAGTGCCTGGCAAGGAGTCTCAGGGCTGCAGCCCCATCCCCGGGAGGTGCTGAGGGGAGCTCGGGCAGGCGCCTGCGGCTTGCGGTGCACTCCCCCAGCAGCACTGCAGGGCCAGTTGTGGTGTTCTCAGTCCATGGAAAACATCTTAGGAAACGTGGGGCAAATACCCACGGGCTCGGAGGTGCCTTAAGTGATTCAGCGGGCTCGGCAAATATCGTGGAAGGAGGGGTGGGTGGGGGTTAATGTGGGAGAAACCAGCCTTGGAGAGAGCCAAACCCCAGAGCCAGACCATAAATGCAGCATTTGGTGTCTGTCATACGAGCTTTGCTCCTTGTCAAAGCAGCCTTGCTCCGCCATGCTTCAGATGGATAGGAGTGACCTTCAGAAATAGCTGTGCTAATGTTTATTTTATCAGGACCCAGCTTCGAACCAGAGGAGCTGGTTATTTTTAAACCAGGCATTGAGCAGCTTGAAGCCTGGCTCAGCAGAGCTCTGTGTAACAAATGCTCTTTAAAGTAAGGCCGTGCATCATCCCTGGCTCTGAGCAATATTCCTGACAAGGGAAAGCAGCGTGGGGCTGCTGCCTGTTAACCCCTGTGTGGCACTGCTGCTCCTTGGGCTGTGCACTGCAGCTCCTGGCCCAGAGGCTCCGTGGTGCTGGGCTCCAGCAGGGCACGGAGCTTGGCTGCTGCCCCTGCGGCACAGTGCAAGGCCTGGCCTGGCCGAGAGCTGTACCGTGCAGAAGGTGTTGCTGTAATTTCCTGTGTGGGATTTTCTCTGCAGCAATTTACCCCTGCGGCGGGTGCTGCTGGGAGCCACGCGATGGCTGCAGGTGAGCTGCAGGGCCCTGACCGTGGTGCAGCCCCCCTGGCCCTGGGACCAGGGGAAGGCCCCGTGCAGCAAAGCTCCAAACTGCACCCCCTGCATCAGCACCGGGCTGGACACGGATGTGGAGAAGCCTGGCGGAGGTCAGGGCTTCACCCCCACCTGGCCCAGCACTGGGCGAGGAGCTGCTGGGTGCCCCCCTGGGGAAAGGATGCTCGAGAGCCAGATTTGGTTTTAGAAGTGAAAAATAGAGTTTTTATTCAGTGCTTGCATAGTTAGTTCATGTAAATGTAACGTCCCATTCCTCGCCACACAGGCTCTACAGTGACAGGAACGGTCGTTAAAGCAAATAACCTGCTTTACCTATGCAGTAGGGCTCTATGCAGTAGGTATTCATGTAGCCATAAATAGGTTTATGCTATATGTCTATATAGCATACAAGCAGCCTCGTGCTCACAGTATACAATCTTTTCTCTACCAAATTGCATTCAGAGAGTTTTAACTGGCAGGAGAGAACGCCGCTGCTGCGCGACCAGTGCTGGAGAGGATTGTCTTCCTATTGTTTGCTTTATAAAACGTGCTCTGCGTCCCAGGGGTATGTTTAGAGCTGCAGAAAAAGGAGCGAGCCTCGCTGCCGCCTGCCCGCTGCGGGAGGGGGCCCCGGGGCTCCCTTGCACCCCGAGCAGGGCCGGGCAGATGGGGCCATGCTTCCACCTCCACGTGGTGAGGAGGGGGCTCAGCCCCTGCTCCCCGGGGAACGCAGCCGGGGGGTTATCGCTGTCACCCTGCCTGTGCTGTGTGGATGCCTGCCTGCCCCTTCCCCACGATGCAGGGTTGGCAGCACTGGCCAAGGCCAGGGGCTGGAGAGGGGCTCGGTGGGCACCAAGGCGGTGGGCAGCAGGTGGGCGGCTGCTGCAGGAGCCCCTGGCCCCCTCCTGCTGCCTCCCCCCAGCACTGAGTGCTCAGCACTGCAGCCTCAGGGTGGCTCAGGCAGGGTTTTGCAGTCGTTCTGTGGGTCTGCAGCATCGTCCTGGGCTGAAGGGAGCGGGGCCGGCCAGCCCTCGCTGCAGCAGGGAGGCAGGGGCTCGGTGTGAGGGCCGGCGGCGGCCTGGGGGGGGGGGGGGGACAGGGCCCCTCACTTGGGCAGGGGTGCGATGATGACGTTGCGGTAGCCCTTCACCCCCGTCAGCTTGTCGCTCTCGAAGTCCACCATCAGCTTGCGCAGGCCCGACTGGCGCGGCACGAAATCCAGCCTGAACTTGGCCTCGGCCTGGGGCTCGACAGGGTCCTCCCTGCGGGACAGGCGGGGGTCAGCGGGGCACGAACCCCACCCCGTGCCACCACCTGCCCCGTGCTGGTGCTGACAGGGGGCAGTGACGGTGCTGTGGGACCCACGGGACCCCCTGTGGCACGGCTGAGCCCCCCCCACCAGCTCAGCACCCCCCTCCCACCATGTCCGTGTGGAGCTGGCCCCCAGACAGCCTCTCCCCCAGCCCCTTCCCCACTGCTCGGCTGGGGAGTGTGAGGGAAAGGCTCTTACAGCTCCTTGATCCTCTGCCCTTCGGTGAGGCCAGCTCCCTCCACCACGAACACGCAGTTGTTCAGCGGGACCGCGAGGGGGTTCACCAGGGTGATCTCTGCCACCAGCTTCCGATTCTGCATCGGCTCCCCTAAAACCTGCGAGCAAAGGGCTCTGAGACACCCTGCAGCACTGCCCCAGCTTACTGGGACTGCCCCAGCCCCGCTCCCTGGAGCCGACCCTCCCGGGGCCGAGCCCTCACCCTGATCTTGATCTCCGGATTCTGGATGTAGACGTCCCTGATGGCCAGCACAACGTCACCCGTCTCGTACTCGGTCAGGAGGGCCACTACCTTGATGATGTTGTCCTGGGTCAGGCACGGCCCGTACTTCTCGTAGAGGATGCGCAAGGGCACGCTCTGCACTGGGAGGCGAAGCAGAGCAGGGTCAGCGCCTCCCCCCCGAGCCCAGCACACACCGGGGAAGGTTGGATCAAGGCTTTCGAGCACTGCTCCCACCCTGCACAGGCAGCAGGCTCAGAAACAGCTTTGCAGGCACCCAGAGGAGCAGTGAAGTGCTGGGAGAGGTTTTGCAAGTGTGAAGTGTCTGCAGGGCAAAGGCAGCGCCCCGCTTCCCTTGGCCAGGGAGAGCAGCCCCGTCCCTTGTTCACTTAACAAACAGCACACAGCCGACTGCTGCATTTGTTATGGGCCCCATTAGCAGAGCTTGGCTCAGGCTAAAAATAAGCCTGTTCCAGCACATCAGCTGTACTACGTCTCCAGGCCCTGAAGGTTTGTAGAAAAATGATCTAAATCTAAACTGTTTAATTACCAGGCAGCGATGTTAATTTGTAACAACCGCAAACCAAGGTTCAGGGTTTTGTGCGCTGGGCTGGGGCCAGGACAGCTCAGTGGCCAAAATAACGTGAGGATGGGAGCGGCCGTGCCGTCCCCAGGAGGAGGGCTGGGGATGTCAGCGCTGTGGGTAACTGTGGCACTGGGCACGGGGCCCCCCAGCCCCGGGGATGGCAGTAACAGAGCCGGCTGGGGCCAGGCACTGCCCTCCCTGGGGGAATCCTGCACAGCCCTAGGGGAGAAGCCGTGGCCTCCACCCTGCAATCTCACACCGAGCAGTGCGAGGGGGACGTGATGAGCGCGGTGCAGCCCTGGGAGGAGAGCCCTGCCTATAGCACAGCTTGCTTCCTCCGCATAAAGCATGCAAGAGCAGTAACTTTTGTCCTGCTCTAAATGCATTTCCAGCCCCCTGCCTGAGTAATGTTCTTCATCCTTTCATCAAAGATTAAAAATCCGCGGTGGTAAATAAATAAGGACAAAACCCCCGAAGGAGGCATCGATCACCGCGCAGCCGTGTGACAGCGCTGCAGCTCGCACAGGCTCCCGTGTATGGCGTGCTTTGCACTGGGAGGTGCCGCGGGTGAGCACACCACGGGCTGCCCGTGGGATATCTGCCCCCCAGTCTGCCAGCCCATCCCAAGCAGGGCCTTAACGCTGCCCTGATAACACGGGATCAAACAAAGCCCAACATGCTGCGCTGTGCCAGCCGGGCTGTGTGGAGCTGGTGACCCTCTGGGCGGTTGTATAACGTGGGTGGGTACAACGTCTGCAGGGTCAGGCAGCTCTCTGCAGGCTGGAAAAGCTGGGAGGGGGAGAGCTGAAAGCAAAACCCTGCCTGTGGCTCACGCTCCGTGTGTCGGGGGCTAGCGCAGGCGCCCAGGGCCCCATAGCGGCTCGGTGCCTCGCACGTGCCTGTAGCGGTTTCTGTTTGTCCCGCTGTGCCCTGGCCTGGGTCCAGGGACGAGGTTTGCACAGGCATTATTTCTGCTCAAGCCATTGTGTGCACAAAGCGTGCGGTTGGCAGCTGGGATGAAGAATTTCCTCTTTGGGAAGCCGCCAGCATGGACTCGGAGCTGGCAGCTCCCTCCGGCAGGGTGTGAGCGCTGCGGGCACGGCGAGGCTCTGCTGGGTGGCACAATCACCCCTGCCCCGCACCGCTGCTTCACCGCAGCCCTGCGGCCCTATCTGAGCCCAGGAACACCGCCGAGCTTGGTGCCATCATTGCTCTTACCCGTGCGGGGCCCAAGGGTGAGGTTGAGCAGGTCCTTCATGCCGCACTCTGGGCCCACCGTGCCGTTGTAGCTGGCGGTGCGAGCGCACAGCATGAGCCTGCACACGCGCTCCGTGTCCGTGTCGTTGCTGATGACGGCGAAGACGTCAAAGTCGGAGCCGTTGTTCGCGCCCTCCGACAGCTTGATCTTGACGTGCAGCCCCTCCTCACCCTCGCTGAGGGACCTCTTCTCATGCTCTGCCTTGGCAAACACCTCCCTCTCCTTTTCAGACCCTGGGGGTGCAAGAAAAACATCCTGTTAGCGGGGAGGCAGCGGGGCTGGCTCTGGCTGGTGCTCACCCTCCTTGCTGGAGCCGTTTTGGTGCCGCTGCTGCGCTAATGAAATTCTCCCCTGACCCCCAACGGCTGCCCCCTCCCTCCTGGCTGCCCCCAGGTGCCCGTACCCTCCGGGTACTTGTAGTTGTGGGTGATGTCCTCGCGGCTGTCCCTGCCCACGCTCTTGGTGCTGATGTTCTTCCCCACCACCGAGGAGTGCGTGCTCTTCCTCTGCGAGCCGTCGCGCTGCACGATCCAGTACACCACGTCGGCGTTCACCTCCGCGAAGATGAAGGGGATGTCGTACTTCAGCTGCAGGTCGCCCTCCTTGATGGCCTTGACGGGGGCCGGCCCGCAGCAGTAAACCCCTGCGGGGAGCGGGGTCGCTGCTATTGCCCAGGACCCGGAGGGGCGACCCCGCTGGCCCCCACCGAGCGCAGGGCATGGGGAGGGCAGGGAGGGCGCGTGGCCGCGTCGCACCTTCGCTCTTTTCCTGGGGGGTCGGGTCCAGCGCCTGCCACCCGTCATAGCCAGGTGCCAGGTCCGGCCGGGACATCCAGGATTCGACCCAGCAGTGGAAGTTCCTGCAAGGGAAGCGCAGGCACAGGGCTGAGCAGCTCCGGCCCTGCAGAGCTGGTGGCCGGGGATGCTGTGGGGTCAGGGCGTGCTGGGGGGCTGCCGTCCCCGCTGCCGCTCACCATATCATGTCCTTGGAGCGCCTCTCCTCCACCCCCGTCTCGTTCATGTAGCGGTCGATGACCAGGTTGCCGTTGGTGTCGTGGGCTGAGTTGTAGTTGGTCACCACCCGGCTGGGGACGCCCAGGCAGCGCATGACTGCGGGGAAGCGGGGCAGGGTCGGCTGCGGGTCCCCGGGGCGCTGCCCCTGCCCCTGCCCAGCCCTTCGGCAGCGCCAGCCCCGGGACCCTGCAAGACGCTGCCAGTCTCGGCGAGCCACGGGCGAGATGGGTGGTGCACTGAGAGTCAGTTTGATGTTGCAGTAGCAAAAGGCACAAAAGAGGCTGGAAGTGCTTTTAAGGGAGTGCACAGCCAGGCAGCGCGCAGCAGCCTCGTATTTAATCTCATAGCTGCCTTTTACTGCGAGCGGGGCACCCTGGGGAGCAGGGAGGCAGTTATAATGTTTCAAAGGAAGGCTATAAACTTCTGTGATTCGTGGAAAATCCACTTAAGTTCTCTGCTATTTCTCTCCTCTAAAAAGAACCTCATACACATGAAATATATAAATGGAGGCGCTCACTCTCCTGCAACCCAGAGAGCAAGGCCAAGCGTTGTGCTCAGGGCAAAACAGCGCAAGCACGCACGTGTGTCTGTGCACTCCTTAACAGAGGATAGCCTTGAATTTTTCTTCGCTTTTGCCCCAGATTGACTGCCTTGGTGGCACTGAAATTATTTTGATCTGAGCGGATTCATTACTTCATTGCAAACTTGACCTTAAAGCCACTTTCCTTCTCCCGAGCCGTGAATTCAGCCCCTCCCTCCTGGCCGGGCTGTCCCTGCCAGGGCACGGAGAGCTAATTGAAAAGCCAGAGAGGTTCTTTATCATTTTTTCCCTCCATTTCCTGACAAATTGGAATAACAGAGCCTAATTGCTAAGCATTCATTGCAGGCTGGCCGCAGCCAGCCCAGGCGGCTCCCCCGCTGCAGCACGAGGCTGGGGTCAGGGGGCTGCCCCCTCCCACGGGTGGGAGATGGGATCCAGGGGCCGGGGGGGCCGGGGGGAATCCTGCTCTCACCAGTACACGCCACAGCAGCGAAGACCCAGCACTGGCCGTACTTGACTGGCTGGCACCCAAAATTCTTCCACCGCTTCAGGATGTCCACGCTGCCGATCCAGGCCATCGGGCTCATCCCGTCCTCGTAACGATCGTCCCAGCGTCCCAGCAGCACCCCGCGGTCCTCGTCGTTACAATTAACCTGCGGTGAGACAAGGGGGGCTGCGACAGGAGGAAATGCCACCGGACAGCCCTGAGTGGCCTGGCACAAAGGGACAAAACCCCAGGGGTAAGAGCAGGCTGCGGAGGCAGGGGAAGGAATGCCTTCCTCCAGCTCATGCAGGCTGCCACCCTCAGCAGGCAGGGATGCAAGAGCTGCACCGGGATGCGCGTGGCCACGGTGTTGGTGCTGCAGCAGCACACACGGGCACACCGGGGTGCTTGGGCATACTGGAGTGTGCACAATTGATTCATCACCGTGAGCTTGTGCATCACGGCGGCAGTGGAGGGGCTGTTTGGTGGCCAGCCTGGAGGGGCCGTGCTGGCCAGAGCCCCGCGGGACTCACCATGGCGCTCACCACCCTGCCGATGTAGACAGGGTCGTTGCGGCGGGAGCAGTCCCGGTTCTGGTCCCTCAGGAACTTGGGGTTTGTGTCCAGCAGGTTGAGGCAGATGGCCAAGATGTCATCTTCAAACTGGTGCAGAGGGAGGGGAGAAAACACGCGTGAGGTGGTGCAGCCGTGGCGGGGGCAGCGCGGCAGCGGCCAGATGACTTTGTCCCTTTTGGGGCACCACGATAAGGGGCTGGGGCTGATGCCAGCGGGAGGCTCGGCTCAGGAGCAAGCTCCCGCCCTCGTGCTGGGGCTGGATCCTGCTTCCTGCAGCTGCTGCTGCACAGAGGTCAGGCACGGGCAGAAAATAAATCTCTGGGGGAAAACCACCTATTTCCCCACCATCCGATGAGTCAGGGCTTCCCTGAATCAAGACGTGGATCTCCTGAGAGCCACCAGCCCCCTGCCCCCACAGCCCATGGGGGGGGTTGCATAGAGCCCCAGCTGGAGCTTGGGGGGCAGCTGGGCCCCCCCCAGCACCCGGGGCCCCCAGCTTGGCTCTGGGTGCTGCAGCTCAGGACACAGGCGCTGCCTTATCGGCACGGCCGGCACGGCTCTGGGGAGCACATTATCGAGCAGCAGCTCCCCGGTGACACCGATTAGAAGCGTGAGGCCCCAAGCCAGGCAGCAACGCTCCCCCTGTTCTTCCAGGCTTTGAAGTTGGCACATTCCCGCTCAGAAATGAGATTTTCATGTGTTTGCTCTGTGGGCACACAGTGGCACCTCTTCCTCCCCACGTGCTGGCTGCATTTGGGGTGCAGGGTGCGTGCCGTCTAGGGGGCATGTGTGGCTCCCATGCCCTGTGAAGCCGAGGGCTGCGGCACCTGGGGTCCTGGGGGGCCGTGCCCCACGCACCTGGCCGAAGTTCCAGGGGGTGGAGGTGATGTAGTCCCGGGCACCCTGGTAGATGAGCCCCTGCTGAGACAGCACGTACTCGCGGCGCTCGTCCTCGTCTCGGAGGTAGACCGTGTCCTCTGCGGGGGGAAAAACAGATGGCACGGGGATGGGGACTCTGCCACACACCTCCCAGTGCCCCCCACTCAGCTCCCCCCAGGACAGGCCATGGGCAGCCACTGAGACAGAGCTGGTGGGGAAGGAAGCTACAGGGGCTGGGGCTGGAGCTGCTCCTGCCTGAAGAGCTTTTGACCCGGTTAGGTCTGAGCAGATGGGAAAATTTCAGTGGGCTTGTTTTCCTTTTTCATTCTTATAACTCTTTTATTTCCATCCCCTTTGTTTTATGTAGTGGGTTTTCTTTTTCCCAGGAGTGGAAATCTCCCTGGCCTGAGAAATGAGCAGTGGGAACTGGGAGTGCTGGCTGAGGTCACGGCTCACATAGAAACTACCGCTGGAAAAAATGCTCTTTACTGGAAATGTTTTCAGGGAGCAAAACTATACATCTCCAGCATCAGCATTCAGCACAGCCCCGGGTATGTGAAGCTTCCTAAAAGCCCTTATCTCTGCAGCCAGCACAAAGCGTTTGGGATTCAGGAAATCACTTGTTTTAGCCAAGGTCTTGGGAGCAGGACAGCAATGGGGCTGCTCCTCAGGGCAGAGGAAGGACGTGAACAGATGAGAATCTCAACTGTTGTTTGCCCAGCTGTAATTAAACACGGCAGCACACGTTCTCCCCTCTGTGTCCTGCCCCCCGAACTTCACCTGGACAATAGCATCTGTGAGCCCCAGCTCAGCAGGCACCAGCCCAGGTGGTGCAGGGTGGGGGGAGCTGGGGGCTCCTCCCCAGCTGGGAGCTGCTCTCGGGGGCTGCCCTGAGGGGGCACTGGGTGTTCGGGGTGCTGGTCAGAGGAGCTGTGTGTCCTGGGGCAGGGGAAGGGGCTCACAGCCTGGTGCAGGAGCCCACAGAGCAGGGAAACTCAGCTCTGGAAGCCCCGGTGTCGGAAAGGCGAAAGCCTCACCTGGGTGCCAGGCGTTGAAGAGCAGAACGAAGTCCCCGATGTGGAAGGTGGAGCCCTGGTAGTCGGTGGAGGTCTCCAGCGTCAGGCTGTAGCGGCCGACGCAGGCACTGGCGGGGGAGCAGAGCGAGACGCAGAGCGCGGCCCCGTCCTGCTGCTGCACCACCGCGCTCCACGTCCCCTCCTCGGGGAAGTCGGTCAGGGCAAAGTGGGACCTGGTTCCCGACGTCTCGACGGGGCAGGGCCCTGCCAAGCAAGGAGACATCAGCTCAACACAGGCTCTGGCTTCCCACGCAGAGGGGTGCGCGGTGCCCCGCTTTGTAAAGCCCAGGGGTGGCTCCGTCCCTTTTTGGGAGGGGACAGGATGGCAGCAGAGATGCTCACCCAAGGGTGATGCCCTGCCGAGCAGGGCAAATGTTAAAAACACACAGCAGCCACCCGAGCTGGGATGCTTTGGGGTGGAGGGGGCCCTGCTCCATCCTGGCACAGACAGGTTTTGTTTCAGGGGGCACGCGTGCAGCCCGGGAGGAGAGGAGGGCGAGACTTTACTGAGCTTCTCCTCCCCAGCCGAGCAGCCAGCTCCCGGTGCGAGCACGGGTCCTGCCACAGCCCCCAAGAGCTCCGCCAAGCGCGTGCAGCCCCAGGCGCGGCTCCAAACGCCGCAGTGAGCCGTTACATCAGCGGCTGCAGCGCTCGAGCCGAGGACAGAGCGATCTGCACCGGCCCCACGAGCCCTCGGCTGCGTGGGGCCACGAGCCCTCGCGCTTGCGTCCAAGCCACCTGCGCCGAGGCCGGCTCCAAACGCTGCTCCCCTGGGAATGGGGACGCCCGGCCCCGCCGGTGATGCCGGTGATGCCGGTGGCTGCGTGGGGTGGGCTGGCAGCCAGGCAGCGCCGCCGGTGCCGCCTGCTCCTCCCCGGGGAGCGGCCGCGTGCTGGGCCCCCGCCAGCCCGCGCCCACAGCGAGGGTGGGACAGCAGGCGAGCCACCAAAAATACTCATGAACTCATGAGAGTGACACAGCTTCTCCTCCGTGTCCTTTAGGGAAGGTCGGGCTGAGCGAGCCGTGTCCTTTTGGCAAGGCCCCTGCTGGGAGCCGCCTCCACCTCCTCCCCGCTCTGAAACCTGCTGTCCTGCAGCAGCATCCCTGCGCCCCAGGGGCCGGGGCAGGGCTCTTCAAGTGCAGCTACTCTAAAAATACAGGCTCTATTTTTGCACCGAGCCATTCCCCTCTCTCCTGCAGGAGGTGGCACAGCAGGTGGCACGTGTCCGCGGGCGGTTTTGCTGTCCCATGGGGATGGGTCAGGCCTGGCAGCTCCTGCTCCCTGCTCCTCTCCAACCCCACGGGGCTGAGGGTCCAGCTCCTGGTGAGAGTCCTGGCTGGGGCCGCTGCCAGCAGGGCCGTGTGGCTGTGCCTTGGCTGGAGCTGAAGCTCCTTTGCCCTTTTTTTGGGAGCGCTGCAGCTGCGCTCCGTCCCGCCTGCAGCCAGCTCTGCCAGCCTGCGCCAGTGCGCCAGGAGCGGTGCGGGAGCTGGGGGTCCTGGCCTCACAGCCTCCCTCACGCCAAGGGAGGAGCTCAGCCTCCTGGAAAAATAATGCTGAACCCCGTGGGGAACCCCTGGTGCAGTTTTGCTTTGAATTCTGGCCTGGTTGACTCAGCAGGATACGGACTCCCTAAAATAGCTCTCGTCCAAGAAAGAGTTTCCTCTTTGTTTGCCCGTGGCTGGCCTAACCCCTGGGCAGGGTTCTTGTACCCAGCTGGGGGCCATGGGAGCGGTGTCCCCGTCCCTGTCCCCTGCTGCCCTGAGCAGGCTCTTGCTGGAGCTAAAAGCGGCGGTGGGAAACTCCCCTGACCCCAGGGTGATGGAGGGGGGCGGTGTAAGAAGATCATCACCCTGAGGGAGGGGGTCCCACCCTGACCCTCTTCTATTTCCCTGCCACCTCTTTTCAGCTCCCTTTATGGAGCCTCTACCTTCCCTCCCAGTCCCACGGTAGGGACTGGCTAAGACAGCAGCCAACCCGGGAGGCAGCGGGGGCACGCAGTGGGGGGAGGCTCAGGCAGAAGCCCCCCCTTTGGGCTGCGTGCAGCTGGGGCTTCTCCCGCGGGGCGCGGCGGCACTCACCCGTCTCGACGTTGAAGGCCAGTTTGTCCACCCCCTCCTCGTAGCCCCTGCCGGAGAAGTGCAGGGTGATGGTGAAGGGCTGCCCCCGCCGCACCACCAGCTGCTGGCCGCCCATCTCCGCCGTCCGGTGCTCGCGGCCATTGCTCTCGCACTGCAGGTCCCACGTCTCCAGCACCAGCTCTGCAGAGGCAGCAGTGGGTGAAGCTCTCCCCTGCGCTCAGTCTGGGAGTGATTTCTCATTAACCTCACCCTGAGCCTTGATGTGGGGCTTCAGCAGCCTCCTCCACCCAGCCCCGTGCCCCCCGGCATGCCCAGCACATCCATGCCCAGGCTACAAGCACCCCTCTGGAGGGCTGCACTGGATGGAGTGGGATCACCACTGGGAGCGAGCTGGGACGGGGGCAGAAGCCCTGCAGCCAGCCAAGCTCCCAGTGGAGTGCTGCTCTGCTGGCCCGGGTCTGTGCCCCATTTCTCACACCACGGTGCTGCCATGCATGCTATTAGGATGGAGGAGGAGGGAGCACCCAACGCCAGAGCAAAGCCCAGTGCCCATTTTCACATTCTGGGAGGCTTCGGGCCTGTGTGCTGGGGTTTGCCGTCTGTCCCCTCCAAACCCCTCAGAAGAGGAACATTGCTGAGCTTGGGGAATGCCAGCGATGTCTGTGTGCCTCAGCAAGGCGCCGGGCAGCTTTCCTGCTCTGTGATCGCTGAGAAATTGGAGAAACCAAGCATAAATTCAGCGACGGAGGCAGCGTTCAATTCCCTGGCCTCGGGCACTCAGCTCGGCTCTGCCTCCCAGCCCAGACGCTGATGCAGGCAGGGCTCCGTGCCGGAGGGCCGGCGGCCGCAGCCCCAGGCAGCACGCTGCAGCAATGCAATATCGTTCATCATCGCTCAAGACCAGTGACCCCTGAATGCTCTGGCGGCAGTACTGATTAGTTGCCAGAATAAATGAAAGCATTTCACGTTGGAGAGCGCAGTGCAAGCTCAGCACCAGCCAGGAACCGCGGGGCGGGCGGCTGGGGCGATGCTGGGCTTGCTGCGGCTCTGCCTGGCTGTGCCCTTCCCACCACCCGTGTGCTGGGAGCCGTGCTCTCAAGCCCTCCTTGGGCTGGTGCTGGATGCAAAGAGCTGACCCTGAGCCCTGCATTCCCGGAGAGAAATGCAATCCCCACGCCTGCTCCTCTGGGCACGGGCAGCCTGCAGGACGCACTCGTGTGCAGATGCGGAGCTGGGGCTGCCTGCCTGTGAATGCGGGCAAGGCTCACCCAGCTGCTCCCCCGGGACCCTGCAGTGGGGACAGGGCACAGAAAGGACCTCGTCCTTGTCACCTCCAGCCTGGTGAGCAGGAGCACTGCTCGGTGCGATGCCACGCCAGCTGTGAGTGCGAGCCTCGCTGACACCGAGCTACATGAGAAGTTGTGTTTGGGACTTTGGAGATGAGCTGGGTGCGGGAGCAGCACCTCAGGTCCCCCCGGGTCTCCGTGAGGATTACCATCCTCGGCGGTCCTAGCAAAAAGCGGGGACTCTTCCAAAGCGGAGGCATCTCCTCCCCTGGTCAGGAGGGCGGTGGGATGCCTGCGGTGCCCGGCTCGGCTCGGCTCTCCGCGGGGCCTCCGCTCGCGGGGGCACGGCCGGGGGCTCCCCGTGGGACAGCGCCCTACCCCTGCCCCCCGCCCGCCCCGAGCAGCCCCCCGAGGGGCATCTCCGAGGCAGGGGATGCTCACCGCCTCGGCTTCCAGGAGCCCTCGCAGCGGGGCGAGGAGGGGGCACACGCTGCCCCCAACCCCCCGGGCTGCCCCCAGCTCCCCGGGCTGCCCCCACCACCCACTCCAGCCTTCGTCTCGCTCCCAGCTTCGGGTCCCTTACCTTCGGCCATGGTGCCGGTGCCGGTGCCGGTGCCGGTGCCGGTGCCGGTGCCGGTGCCGGTGCCGACGAAGCGCCCACCCCCGCCCGGCCCCGCCGCTCGCTCTCTTTATAGAGCGGGCGCAGCGTCCCCCCCCCCGCGGCCGGGGCCGGCTGGGGGGAAAGAAAGGAAAAACAAAGTTTCCAGGAAACGGAGCAGTTCTGGTCCCACCTAGTTTAAACAACAACCGAAAAATAAATAATTAAAAAAAAAAAAAATATTCCGCGGGGGCAGGAGCGGGGCTGGTCCCGGCACCTGCGGCCGCAGCCCCCCCCCGCCCCGTGCCCTCCCCCCGAGCAGCCTCCGGGGAGCGGCGGCGCTGGGTTGGGAGCGAAGAAGCGGGGGGGAGAAGGGGAGGGGAGGGGAGGGGGCCGCGCGGTTCCCACCGAGATGCCAGGAGTTTGAGGATGTTTTCTCCTTATAAAGTTTTCTTCCCCCTTCCCTTATCTCCGGCCGCGGCCGTTTCTGGCAAGGGCCGTGGCTGGCTCGGGGCCGCAGCTGCCAGCCCCCTTCCCGTAAGCGCATCCCTCGGCGCTGCCCCGGCCAGAGGCAATCGCGCTGTCAGCCTGCTCCCTGCACCCCCCACCCCCCCGGACCGCTGCCCGTGCCCCGCAGCCCTTGTCCCGCTCTGCCAGCGGGGCCGGGGGGGCTGCCCGCCCCCGGAGCCTTCCCTCCTGCCCCTTCCAAAGTGCCCGGGGCTGGGAGCTCGCCGCGTCTCGGCAGCTGCTGGGGGTACGGGGACTTCCCGGGGGTGGCAGTGTCCCGAGAGCTGCTGGGCTCTGTGGCTTGGGGAGCCCCGGGGCTCCCGCTGGGTCCCGTGGTGCTGAGCCCCCCCCCGGGGCAGCCGGATCGGCCCCGGCACTGGGGCGCTGCTGGAGAGGGGCCCCTGGCAGCGGGCGGTGTTTGTGCTGGGAAGGGTTGCAATGAACCGTGCAGCCTCGGCCAGCTCCACGAAGAGCCTTTTTTTTTTTTTTGTGGCAGAGCAGATTGGGAAAACCCCCAGGAGCAATAGCCTGACGGTGTGGCTGGACCCGGCCCCGCTGCGGGGCTCCAGGGGCTCGGGGACGGTTCTGCAGCAGCTGCCCCACATGCAGGAGCTGGCCCCGTGCTGGTGGCCCAGGGACCCCCATGCAGCAGGTGGTTTCTGCTGGCCCTGCTCCCAGCTCTGCCTCCGGGGCACCGGAGCCTTTGCCACCGGCGGCGACACGTGCAAACCTGTCTGGGCTCACGCTGGGGGTGCCGGGCTCAGCTCTGCCCGCACAAGCCTTCTCTTCCTGCCTTACCGCAGGTGAACTTTAGATAAACTCGGCAGCCTCAGGTCCCCAGGTCCCGCTCTCTGGAAGTGCTCAGTTCGCTCTGGTTAATGTGTGACAAGTAGCCACGTAACGGCACTGCCTTCTCAGAGCAATCTGAGACGCTTTTCTCACTCGGGGCCAGGAGCTGCCCGCTGCCTGCGGTGGGTCTGTGCCCCTCGGGGCAAGAAGCCAGGCAAGTGGGGCCCGAGGCTGGCGTGGCTTCAGGGACCGACATGGTTTTTGTCTGGTTTTCAGGTTTTACCAGCTCCTCTGCAGCATTTTGCTGTGGGATAAGAGCAATGGGCATGGGGAGCCTGGGTCCGATCCCAGCATCCCAGCAGAAGGAATCCCCCCTTGTTTCCGGTGCCTGCTCCATTTACACTGCGTACAGGGGAGGCTTCTGTCTGCCCAGGCACTGGAAAATGCTGCACATGGGAGGCCAGCCCCACCAATCGTTATTTTTACTCTCCTTAGTAAGACAAGGTTGTATTAAGATGGTGTTTGCACTGCTGGATGCCCAAAATAACTCATTTGCTCAAGGTGTTCGGTGGAGGGCTGTGATTTCCTTGCTCCCACCCTGGTCCTGGAGCAGCTTCAAAGTCTGGTTCCTGGCCCCCGAGGTCACGGCACAGGCAGAGCCGGGCTGTTTGCTTTCCTGGGTGTGTGCACTGGTCACCAGCTAGCAGGCGTTCAGCTGCACACGCACACCAGCACACCCTGACTCAGGCTCTTGTGCAGGCAAATAAACAAGCCCATGAAAAGGGACAGTGTCTTCCCCTGAGCTGATGCTAAATCGGCAACTGACTCCTAACCAATTGCATGTTTGCCTGGATCCCCTCCCGCACCGAGGAGGATGCCTTTGGATGCATCAGACGTGGGATCAGGCTCTCGGCATAAAATGAGCCCGGAGAAGATATTTCTGAGAATTGCCAAGAGCAAAAATGTGGAATCAGCCACAGAGGTGATGAGGCAGGCAGATGATAAGCAGCTTGTCTGGAAAACCTGGGGGCAAAGTGCTCTGCCATGTTTGTAGAGGGAGGTTTGAAGAGGAATTCATGATTTCACAGCCTTTGTTCTCAAGCCGAGCCTGTGTTTACCATTTCAGAAAAGCAGAAGCCAAACTTTCACATTGCCGTTTATCCAGAGCCGAGCTCTGGGCTGGGACCGGGGTGTGGGGCCGGGTGGGCAGCAGGGGCCGGGTGTCGGCGGTGCGGAGCGGGGGCTCCCCGGGCAGCGGGGCTGCGCAGGCAGGAGGAAACATGAGCAGGGCACAGCATTCCTTTTGCAAAATGAACTGCTTCACCCTGATCTGAGTTGAATTCCAGTCTTCAAATGTAATTTCCAATCATCTTGCTGGAAAAAACTCAACCCTGCTTCCCCAACAGGGCCTTTGTGTCGCTGAGGCGCATTTCCCCAGTAATCCTACACCTACGCGAATTTTGACGGGCGTCTTCCAGGGGAAATCAAGATGGTATCTCAACCTCATGCATGGCTTTGGTTTGTAACAATGCTCATGCACCTCTCAGACTGTGATTTTCCAGAATTAAACACCCGAAGCTGCAGAATCCCTGCAGGACGAGTGACGTGCTCATGTCTCTGGTGGCAAACGGTGACCGGGGCAGGCTCCATTCCTTCTACACCATCCGTGCCTCTCTGGGGCAGCTCCCGGCTGCGGCCCTGGGCAAGGGCCATCTCATGGCATCAGCCACTTCTGAAGCCATCACAAAGCAGTGCGGTGTCTGCAGGTCAGCTCCCTCTGGCACCAAAGGCTCCGGCTGTGTTTACCTGCTGAAACCAAATCCCTGTGGCTTGGCTGCCGCAGGAAGGACAAATCCAGGCACAATCGTGTCTCTGCCCTGACATGGGCCAAATCCACGCCCCGTGCTTCGAAATGCCTTTGGCCATTAGCAGCTTACGTGGCGCCAAGGGGTTGTTGTGATAGGAATGGAGCCCGCAGCAGCTCCACTGGCACCAGGGAGCTGCGCCCCGGTCCAGAAGGGGCTCGGGTTTGTGCTGTGCCTGTAGCTGTTGTTCCCAAGCCTTTGCCTTGCCACAGCTGGTGCTTTTCTCCTTGCCTTGGACAAGGGCACAGCTGCAGCGCTGCCTGGAGAGATTCCCAGCCCCGGTGCCTCTTGCTCAGCCTCTTTCTTGCTTCCTCTCCCCTCTGTCTCTCTGCGGTTGATAACTCAGCATCCCTCCTGCCCCCGCAGTCTGCGAGGCCGGGATCATGGGAACTGGGTGGAGAGAAGGAAGAGGATGAGGAGGAAAAGGAGGAGGAGGATGACTACGATGATGACGGTGATTAAGGAAGACGAGGAGGAGGAGGACCACACCTGCAGACCGAGCCCCCAGCTCAGTCAGCTCTGGCACTGGTGCTGCCTGCTCTGTTGGGGCAGGGAGCTCGTGGCTCTGCTCTGGCCACCACCACATGCAGACACTGAGCCATCCCTGCCCCTTGTGGAGCACACCAACACGGACACGAGCTGTTCAGGGCATGCACACAGATCCTGCTGTGTGCACACCTGTGCTCCTCCTGTGGCTGCTCCTGCCCTGGGGAGCCCGCTGGGTCTCTGGGGGGAGCAGGGGGTCCTTGAGCGCTGGGTGAGGCTGGCGTGGGATGGGAGGATTGAGCAGGGCCATCCCGTGGCTCTCCCAGCCCTGTGCACAGCCTCTCCTGTCCCACGTGCGGTGCTTTCTATTAAAAGCCACTCGCTGCAGCCGATGCCAGGCTCGGGGAGTTCTCGCCCCGCTGCTTTGTCTGACCCAAGTGACCCATTTCTGTCTCCAGGCTGTTCTCGTCTCCTTCTGCATGTGAAATTTATTAGCTTTTTGGATTTGGAAAAGAAGCATTTTCAGAAAGCCTCCCGGGAGCAGTGCTCATGGGCTGACAGAGCCGCTGCAGCCCCAGGAGCCCCGCGTGGGAGTGCGGCCCCACAGGGACCCCGCGTTCCCTGACAAATGGCTTTGCCATTTCATGGGTGGGAAAGAGACATTGATTAACTCCTGCACTTGCCTTTCTGGAAAGGTTATAGCTTAATTGGTCAGACTCAGAGTCATAAATCAGGCGCTGAAGGATCAGCATAGCTAAGAAAATTTTTGCAGAATGTTGCGAAAACACTTTTTGGTAGGATGCATCCAGCTGCGCCCATGAAGGGCTGGGGTGCCAAGGGCAGCCGGAGCATCTGGAGAAAACTTTTTCCCTCTACCGAGGAGCAGGAAATTCTCAGCTCTGCTATCAGTTAATCTCAGGATTTGCAAAATATCTTTTTTTTGGGGGGGGGAAAAAAAAAAAGAAAAACATGAAAGCCATTGTTTGTTTTATTCAGCAGAAGAGATTTTAACCCCATTTTGGAAGATTATTCTCTTTCTCCCTGGGAAATGCTGCTCCCCTCTAACTTAAAAAAACAAAACTAAAAAACCCACATCATATTCCTAGCAGAGGAAGGAGTGGAGAAGGAAGAAAAAGGCCTTTCCCACCAGGGCAGAGCACAGCTTGTACTCCTGAGCAGTGGAAAAGGCCACCCAGCCCGGCCGCTCCTCCCTGCTGCAGGCCGGTCGGAAAGGTGCCGTGCGTCCCACGGGGCGTTGCAGGGTGTTCGGGGCAGATCACCCAGCATCGGGTGAGGCTGAAATCCTCCTCCTCTTCCTCACTGCTCTGCGATGGGCACTGCTGGCTGTGACACGGGGCCAGGAACCTGGGCAGCCTCTTGCCATCCCTGGGAAGCAAACCCCCAGGGCGGCGCGGGGTGCCCGCAGGAGCTGTGCCGGTGCAGCGGGCGAGGTGTGCGGCTGCTCCGCTGGCCAAACACGGGGAACGGGGAGGGGAGGCGGGCACAGCTGTGAGGCATCTATTATTCATGTCGGTAATTATTCCTTCTCTGATTCTTCCCAGCACTTTATTGAGGAATTAGGATGTTAATATGAGGAATTGCGAAGAGGCACTGCAGACATCCCCACTACTGCTGCCGCACTGCTGCTCCTCACCGTGGCAAAGCAGAAACCGCTCCTGGCTGCCGGGTTCCCGAGGTGCTGGGCTGGCTGCAGTCAGCCCCCACCTCCCGCTGTGCCCCCTGCAGCCCCCTCAGTGCCTGCTCTGTTTCTCTCCCCATCACCAGTTCCAGCCTTCTATTGCTTGCTTTCCCTGCACCCATTTCTTGCACCTCAGACTGGGGGCTCCCTGGACCTGCCTCTGGTTCCTTGGGCAGCCTGCTCTCTCCCTCCCTTCCCCAGAGGCTCATTTTAGAGGTGAGGCCCGGCTGTTGCCTGCATGATGGGTGTAATGCGTGTGCTCTGTCTGCCAAACCAGGGCCCGGGCACCAGCATCTCTCTAGGCAAGGTTAAGGGATGCTCAGAAGCAGAAAATGGCTTTGTTCCTCATGTGATGATAATAAAGAACAACAGAATGGATTTTAGTGCCTTTTCAAAGGGCTCCCAGGAAACTATTTATTTAAACACAAGGAAAATAAATGAAAAATGGTGAGCATCTTTTTCTTTTCAACGTGGAAGCTAAAACAGACATTGCTTGCTACAGGTAAGTGAAAAGGCGACTTTCCAGGAGAGGCTCTGTCCCTCACCATTTCTGCCCTTCAGGTGTCTGGGTCGTTTGTGTGCTCTGACCTCATATAACCACTGGAAATGGTGTAGGGAAACAGCAAAGCATAAAGCATCTTCTGCAGCACTGTAGGTGTTATTCTTATAAACAAGCAAAGCACTTCAGAATCAATAAGGAGTTTTACTCATGGCCGCTAGAGAGATTTCATCTCCTGAATTATATGATGGGATAAACGAGATCCCAATCCGGCTGCCACCTCGTGTATCCACAGCTATCTGTTCACAGCCGGGCTGAAAGGCTCCCCGAATTAATTAGAATAATCAATCCTAAAAATGACAAAAGTATTGATTAGCATTTTTGTCTCCTCACAGCCTGGCAGGGCTGTGACTCCAGCAGTATTGCAAAAGTGATAAAAAGCAGCTCCTGCTCCGGAGGGAGGACGCTTACCCAGCGCCACAGCGTGACAGCGCAGCATCGAGGGGGCTACGTGCAAGGACAGCATCGCCCAAACGCTTCCACGTGGTATTAGCTCAGTAATAATATTCTAATTCCTCTTCTCTGCTCTTGTTTCATGTACTCAGTGGTTCATTTTTGATAACAGACCATGTTGGGCCAAGCTGCTCCCTCCTGGTTGGGATGAGTCTTCAGAAGGGAGTCCTGGTGCTCGGGCAGTGCCCGTACAGGGGACGAGCTGTGTGTGCCCAGGCAGGGTGCAGCAGCAGCAGCCCCGGGCATCCCGCAGGCTGTGTGCAGCTGCCAGCTCCCTGCCTCGCTCTGCTCCCATGGGGTCCTGCACCCCAGGGTGCGGGGCTGCCCCTGCGGGAGCTGAGCAAGGCGCCGGGGCCGCTCTGCCCTCAGGCACCCACACGTCCACAAAGTCTTGGCGAGCTGCTTGTAGGAAACACCTGGGGGAAATGCAGTGTTTGTGCAAGGTGGGTAAAGCAGGGCATGGAGTAGGAATTCACAGCACGGGGAGGGGGGCAGAGTTCACAGAGCCCATGGTGAGAGCCGCCGCGCTCCGTGCCCTCATCTGTGCACTGCGTCAGCTCTGAAGTGAAGGGCTCTCCGAAGCCCTCAGACCTCTTCTGGGGCCAGATGAGTGGGAAAGGGTAAATATCACAATACGAAGAAGTAGAAAAGTGGCCTGGCTGGTGTGACCTCAGAGAAATTCAGGACGTGGAGATAATTGGAAAATGGAGCAAAATTGCCTGGGTTTAACCCAAGATAGGTCAGGCAGACATCACCCGGTATCTCTGCATGATAATTACTTTTAAGCCAGAAGGAATGGGACAGACCTCAGCTATCTGGGTTGCAGAAAGGCAGCGATAGAAGTGCTACTAGGGAAATTAGTACTGAAGCCAGAGAAGATGGGGTTTAAAAGGACTGTGAGTAGGAGCAGGGACCCAGCAGGACCGCGGGAGGAGCGCAGGCAGCACGCAGCAGGCGCCAGCACCAGAGGGTGGGAGCACTGCCCACGGGCGGGGGGCTGCCGGGCCTGCCCCCAGGGACGAGGCCAGAGAAGCAAGTCTTGGTGAATTTGGCAAAAACAAGGCCGGAGGGGGTATGACGGATGCTCACAGACTCTGGGATGGGCAAGCGCCCTTTAAGCTGCGGCGCAGCACCGCGTGGGACCGCGAGCCGTGCCCGCCTGGCGGCTGGGAGCAGGGCAGTGCCTGCGGCGTGCAACAGTGCAGTTCGTCAGATGGCTCCCGATGAGCTCATGGGGTGGCTGCTGGGGGTGGGCAGCGGGTCGCCGTCCCGGACAGCCCGTCCCTGCTGCCCTCAGGGCGTCTCAGCAGGGTCCCGAGGGCCGGCTCGGACGGTGATGGAATGGGTCGCGCCCGGCCCTGCCAGGTCCCCGGGGCTTTGGGCAGCACGCTCCCGGCAAGGGGCCGCCGGGCAGGATGACACCAACCTCTCCCACGTACCAGGGGAGCGGGTGGGACGGGGCTGAGGCTGCAGGAAGAGGCATTCCTCTTAACCCTTAAAAAAAGGGAGAGGGCTCTTCTGCAAGCTGCTGCAGGGCACCGGCACCCGGGGTTCGTGGTGGGGAGCCCGGGCGAGGGGCCTGGCTGGCAGCAGGGTGTAGCTTCCCAACGTGCTCCACAACGACCACTCTGGGCACTGCTCCGCAGGTTTATTACCATTAATGAATTAGTCGCGTGTTAACGAATGCCTGCAAACAAAGTGCCCGTCGTCGTCACTGGGACGGGGCTGCAGCAGTGCCACGAGGGGGGCACGGCAGCTCTGTGGGCACGGCCCCCCTGCAGCACCCTGGCACAGGGTGCTGAGAACCTGGGCTGCTGGCGTGATGCAAACCCAGCCCTTGCACGGATAAATGCACTTTACATGATGATTGCTACACACCTAGAGGATTATTGATTAACCTTGTGAGATCTGGTAAATCAGGTTACTGCTGCTTCACAGAGGGGTGAGTGTTAAATGCTGAAAAACTGAAAAAAAATGAAGGATCTGAGACTGAGCGCTGGGCAGTGGGTCCTGGTGCCCCAGCTCCAAGCAGGGGACACCCCAGTCAGGGATCGAGATATCCACAGCTGGGCAGACACAGCCCGGATGGGAAGGGGCTGCCTTTACTTGGGGTTTGCTTTGCCCAGCCCCTCGCTGCGGTGGTTTTCCAGGTAAACAATCTGGGGGGGCTTTTCAGAGGCGCTGGGCAGCCGGGGGCTCGGCAGGTCCCGGGGCACAGCCAGGCTCGCCGCCGGGGCTTCCTCGGTGGAGGTCTGTGAGTCTGAGTCTTCGGAGGAGAAACTGCTGTGGCTGGAAACCTGGAAGTACTGCGTGGTGTCCACCCTCTGGGCCGCCACTTGGCCTCGTGGGCTGGGGGCTGCCGCCGTCCCGCGCCCCAGGGGCTTGCTTGGAAGGGGGGGACACAAGCGGGCAGCACCCAGAAAACCCGGCTGGGGAGGAGGCGTGGAGGGATGTGTCTGACGGGGTGGGCTGCGCTCCTGGGATGGGTTTCCTCGAGCCCCCTGTCGGGCTCCGCTGTCGCATTTTGGGAGGGAGCCGCTGCCTGCCCTGTGGCACCGCGATGTGTGCTCGCCCTCCTGCACCCCCTCGGAGTGTGGCTGCGGGGATTTTGGTGTCAAGGAGGTGGCTTCACCTGGCTCTGTGCCCACGGCAGGGCCAGGAGTGCTGCTGGCTGTGGGCTGCCCCGAGTCCTGCACCGCTCCCTCGGCCACGGCTCGCTCAGGGCTGGGAGCTGCCGGGTGGGCTGGGGCTGCAGACCCCGAGGAGCCGGGGGCGCCCCCCTGCCCGTCTGCCTGCGCTCCCCAGGCCTCCCGCAGCTCTGCCAGCATCTCCTCGAGGATCTGCCGGGTCTCCTGGTACTTGTGCCACGCCTCGGTCCAGGCTCCCAGCCCGCTGCTGCTCTGCATCCTGCGCACCTGCGCCTGCATCTCCTGCAGCTTCTCCATGGAGAACTCCACCGACAGCTTCTGGAAGGAGCTCTCCAGGCACTGCAGAGCCTCCGGGCACCCTGCTGGGCTCCCCCCGTGCTTCACCCGTGCTGAGCACTGCCTGCAGCCCACGTTCAGCCAGGTGATCTAGGAAACAAGACGAGAGCCGCTGGTGATCTCCTGCCCACCCATGCCTGGTGCCCGAGAGGAGCCAAGCACCCACCGTGCTGGAGAACCTGCAGAGCTCGCGCAGCATCTCCAGCTCCGCCTGCCGCCGCTCCACGTGCCTGTAGAAGCTCACCAGCTTCGTCTGGAAAAGGGCTGCGGCCACCTGGAAGGAGTCTGCCTCGGGGAACACCGAATCCTGGACCTCAGCTGCTTCCTGACACAGGGCCAAGCCGTGCCGGTACTGAGCCTGTGGGGTGGTAGGAAGGAAGGAAGGAAGGAAGGAAGGAAGGAAGGAAGGAAGGAAGGAAGGAAGGAAGGAAGGAAGGAAGGAAGGAAGGAAGGAAAGGAAGGAAGGAAGGAAGGAAGGAAAGGAAGGAAGGAAGGATGCACATTGCCTGCTCGCAGCACAGCGCTGACCTGCTGCCCGGGACCTGGCTGCTCAGGGTGAGATTCTCTGCAGGTCACAGCACTGCCATCAAAGCTGTGTGCTCAAGTGCTTGTGCCAAAACATTTCTGGCCATGTGAGAAATGGGGATTCCCAAAATCTCTGCTCTGCCCTGGCTCGGCTCCTCGCACGACCTGGATCATGCTGGCCCCTACAGATTCACCTTGCTTCTTCCTCCATGTAGTGCGTGTACCTAAAGGGCCTTCACACCGCGGGGGATGCGAGGAACAAATCTGTCACCACACCACTGTCAGATACACTTGTGGGCTCTGCAGCGTGGCCCTGCAGGGGAGGGGGCTGTGAAGGGATTTCAGGGTTTGGGAACAGCAGCCTCAGCCCAACCTGCAGCAGGGAGCAGTGGGCAGCACCCCCAGGGCAGCGAGGCTGCAAAGGGGCTGGCAAAAGTGGGAGGATTGGGGTTCAGTGTATAAACTTTGCAGTGATGGTTGAACACTTCTAATCCTGCACGTTCTGATTTCAGCCAAGTGCCAGGCAGAGCGCCTGGGCCAGGCACCAGCGCTGCTGGTAGCGATGCTCACGGTAAGTGCCATGGAAATTCCCCTCCGAACGTACTGTGGCCTGACGGAGGAACTCGTTAAAGCGCTCGAAGGACTTCTCGAAGCTGTCGGGGCTCCACTCCTCAGCACCCATCTCCTGCAGCCGCGCCGCTCCCTCCCCGTCCAGCCAGTGCCCGAGCTGCAGGGGAGACGGGCGGGGGTCAGGCGGGACCGGCCCCCCCGGCACCTCCCTTTCCTTCCCTGCGCCACCCGGCTCACAGACTGGTTATGCACGGCGGCCCCGCAATTAAAATCAAAGCTCAGGCAATCCTGTTATTATCTGCACTTCCTCCATCATCAAAACTGAGGAAATATGTGAAAATGTCTCTGCGGCGTTCCCCCTGGACAGCTCTAATGTGCCGTGCCTGGGGGGCTCTGGCTCTGGCCAGCTCCTGGGGCTGCTCCGCTCACCTTGCTGAACTCGGCCTCCAGCTCCCGAACCTTTCGGAGGAACTCCAGGCGCTCCAGGCAGCTGTTGGACTGCGACACCAGGTCGTGAACCTCCTCCTCCAGCTGGTTGTACAGCCCCTCGGCTGCCTTCATGCTGGCCCTGATGGGGGGGAAATGGGGAGATGTGGAGATTGGGGGTGTGGGGGGCAGCGGGGCTGCCTCTGCCCCGTGGCAGGGTGCAGGGCTGGGTGCCCGAGGGCTGGCTCCTCGGCTGCTCTGTGCCTCCCAAAGCCTCTGGCTGAGGCAGCTCTCACTGGGCAGGAGCCTCTGCACGCACTGCAGGCAGCCGGCAGCCACAGAGCAGCAGGAGCCGGCCAAGTCGCCTTCTCACCCCCACCCTGAGCCCCCTCACAGCCCACCCGTGGCGTGTGGGACCTGCACGAGGGCATCCCCAGGCTGGGGGTGCACTGAGCAGCGGGCAGCATGCCCCAGCCCCATCACCATGCATGCCGCAGGGGAGCACAGGGACACTGATGTGCCCAACACGGGGACTGCCGTGTCCTGAGCTTCCCATCCCATGAGGCGAGTGGGGCTGAAGGCATCAGGCAACATTGGGATGGGGTTTGGTGTAGGACAGCCCAGGGAAGGGAGCAGGGGGCAGCAGTGGGACCAGTGCTGCAGGCGTGTGTGCGTGCGCTGCCGAGCGTGAGCGGCGTTGCTGGACACGAGCAGCAGTGCTGCATGCGTGCGGCACCACGGACACGTGCGGCATCGCCGGGGCCTGGCCCCATCTAGTGGCTCTGCCTGACACCAGCCCACGGGGCTCGCTGCAGGCGGCCTTGAGCAGCCAAGAGCCCGGTCCAAGGCTGTGGGATGATGGCAGAAATCCTGCACCAGGCCATCCAGTTGCAGGGAGGTTGTGGGGCAGGAGAGGGCACGGAGGCAGCGCTGGGACGCGCTGGGAAGATGCTGGTGCTGGCGGGGCCCAGGCTGTCCCCAGGGAGGTGGCTCTGTCGGGTCCCAGTCCCCCCCTCGCCATCGCAGCCGCCCTGTTCCTACCTGACGTGTGGCGAGGTGCTGAGCCGGGCGGCCTCCCTCCGCAGCCGTGCCAGCACGGCCCCCCCCTCGCGCTGCAGGCGGACCAGCTGCGGGTCGCTCAGCACCCTGCGCATCAGCTCCTGGTGCCGCCCGATGCACGCGGCCGCATCCTGCCAAGGGACGGACACGGGCCTCAGCTGGGGGCTCGGGACGAGCAGATCAGGGCTGTGCCGTGAGGGAAAAGGGATGGGGACAGCCCCCCGGTACCTGTGTCCCCGCCAGGCCGTCGGCGCTCCGCAGCTCCTGGATGCAGCTCTGCAGCAGCTCCGACGCCCGCCTGAGGCTGGCCGTGAAGGGATGCAGCTTCTGCGGGGGGAAGCACCGGGGTGAGCGGGGCCGGGCGGCTGTGAGGGCAGTGGGACGGGAGCAGAGGCTGCAGGGAGGAGGCAGAGGTGCAGAAGGAGGAGGAGCGGCACTGCCAGGCTAGTGGGGAATATTTTGGGGACACTGCGTGAAGGCCGGTGAGGAAGGGAGCGGAGGTGGATGTGGGTGCGAAGCCAAAAGCAAGCGTTCCTATTGCTCTCCTGGGGATGCCCGTGAGACACAAAAGCTGCTCCATGCTTAGAGCCTCGGGGACAGAGGGGCACCGCGGGAAGGTGAGGAGACAGCTGACGGCGTGATCACAGACACCTGGAAGAACTGAACCCACTCGCCGTGGCAGTAGGGGAAGGTGCCGTCCAGCTCCGCTGTCACCTGGGAGCTGTCGACGTAGCGGCCCAGGGCCTTCAGCGACGTCAGGGTCTCCACCTGCGGGGCAGGAGGCTCGTGAGTGCCACAGGGCCATGCCAGGTCCTAACCCCAAGAATTCCCCAGGGACAGCGTGGAGCTGGTGGCCGAATCCCTCCTCCCCACACCCCCATGAGCGCCCCATGAGCTCCCCCGGGGCTGAGCATGCCAAGCTGCATCCCCCTGCAGCTCCACCGCGTTTGGATGCACAGGAGATCACCCGGACTGCAATAATCTGCCACGACAGCCATGCCAGGTAACCAAGCCCATTAATATTTCACATTATATTAATTAAACAGAGCAGCACTAGAAGAAGAATAAGCCCTGTCAAGCTTAGATTTGTTATCCCAACACCTGTGTCCAAACAGTGGCAGTGACTGGGGAGGCACCCGCCAGCAGACCCTTAGGGGCAGCAGCCCCAGGGCGGTGGGGACCTTGCCTGGGGTCCCCAAGCAGGGGGACCCTGAGGAGGGGACAGGGACGGGATGGGGACGGCTGCCCTCACCTGCACGCCGGGCAGCCTCTCGCGGTGGGCGCCCAGCTCCTTGTCGGCCAGCAGCAGCACGCCGTGGATGCAGCCTGGAGAGATGCTCTGCGGAGGCAGGGGGGAGTCACCCGGGGCAAACCCCAGCACGCTGCCCGCGGGCTGCCCGTGGTGATGCCAAAGCCAGGGGAAAACAAAGGAAAAAGCTCCCAGGGCTCGCTGGCACGTGGAATGGAAACCAATTGCTCAGGGCACAGCCCTGTCCCCAGCCAGCACAGCGGCTTCCCTGGCAGAAAGGGCCCATGGAGAGGAACCAGCCAGCACGTCCCTCCCCAGCACCAGCGGTGCAGAGGATGGATCCTGCCAGGGCTGAGACCTTTGGTCCTGAACGGCAGGGGCAGCGGGGCTGGTATTTATGGGGCCAGGGAGTGCAAGAGCCTGGCGTGGGCTCCCTGTGGAGCAGGGGACTCTGTCCTGGTCAGGGACTGTCTGTGCTGCTGTGGACGTGCCCAGAAATTAGACTTAATGGCAACTTTGGGAACAAAGGGGTGGTTGTTTAAGTGCTGCCAGTCCCGTCAGGAGATGAGAATGTCTGCTGGGGAGAAAGCAGCAAGAGAGACGTGTTTTTTCTAGATAAATATATTGTGATGATGCAGCAGGCAGCTGAGATCTGCCCCAGTAAACCCACCCCATGGTGCTTACAGGTAAAAATCAGTGAGTGAGATAAAAGCACGGCCTCGGGCATCCCAGGGGGGCTGCCAGCAAGGCTGCTCTGAGCTGCAGGGTCTGGATGTGGCTCTCAGGATCCCACCAGAGGAGGGCTGGCACTGTGTCCCCCATGGGACAGGACCTCCCAGCGTGTACCTGCCACAGAGTGCTCAGCCCCACGTACCTGGACGGAGCGGAGAGCAGAGAACAGGGCCGGGGAGGGAGGCTGGCGCCTGGCGTCCACCACGGCCGTCAGCCCGCTGTCCTTCGCGTCCTTCCTAGCCCAGGGAAATAAAGCACAGTGACAAGGGGGCAAATTCTGCTGGTCGGCAGTGGGTGCCCCCTCGGACTAGACCCACTGGAAGACCGGGCAGCACTGCCCCTCGAAGGAACAGCAGCACGGGGGCCACGGCTGAGCCCCAGCTGGGGGCAGTGCAGGATGGCACCACCAGCACCACCAGCCCTCAGCAGGGGCACGGGGTCCTCACCCCTGCCCCAGGGTGACTGCGGTGGGGACTGAGGACACGAGGAGTGTGCAGGATGTGCCCAACCAGTGTGTGCCCAACGCGGAGCATGCAGGACACAGGGCACCCATCCTGGAAGCCCCCGAGCCAGGAAGCAGCCGGGGGGGTCCCGTCAGGTCCACCCGGCCCTTACCTGGGGAGGGAGCAGAGGCAGAGGAGGAGCTTTGCCAGCTCAGCAGCAGAGCACCAGGCGGCCCCCCAGGCGCTGCTGTTGGTGGTCACCTGCAGGAGGGCCCTGCCCAGCTTGTCCGTGCCACCTGCGGGGGAAAGTGGGTGAGTGACCGGGTGAGTGACCCCCTCCCATGGGTGCACAGCCCTCACCAAGACAGCACTGCCCCACCAGCACCAAGAGGCGGTGGCTGCCCGGCCCCAGCCCCCTCCCAGCCCTTCAGCAGGGGCAGCAAGAGCCGTGCCAGCCCGCAAGGGATCTCACACCAGCACCAGCCCTGGCATTTCCAGGGCCAAACTGCTGGGGATGGTTTTCCTTAAAAAAAAAAAAAAAAAAAAAAAAAAAAAGACGGTTTTGCCAGAGTATTCCAGCTCTTGGGAAAAGGAAGTATCCAAACATTTAGCATTTGGCAGCTAAAAGCTGAAAAGCTTCATTTCTGAGGAATGGTGTGGGAGGGCTCCGTGCAGCTGAGCACAGTGTCAGCTGCCTTTTTAACGTCTTTTTAAATTATTATTATTTTTTTCCCAGCTGAAAGGAAATTTTCCACCTGGGGGCTTTCCGGACTCTAGCAAAGCCCTGGAACCCCCCCTCCAGACCCCCCTCCTCCAGCAGAAAGGCCCCTCCAGCCCCCGTAGCCGGCGGTACCTGGCAGGCAGACGATGCCGGAGCGCAGGAGCCCGGCGTGCAGCTCCTGCCAGGTCGGTGGCTGCCGGCTGCGGGGTGCCACGGGGCCGTTCTGGACGCTGGTGCTCTGCAGGGACCGGTCCTCCGTGGGGGCTGCAGCCGCTGCATCCGTCCCTGCCCGTGGGAAAAGAGGAGAGGAGCTGGCAAAGGGCGGTGGGGCAGCGAGATGCAACCCCCCCGCGGTCCCGCTCGGTCGTCACCTTTCCCGGCTGCCTTGGCTCTTCCCATCCTGGGCGAGTAAATGGCTGACACCTTCTTCCAGCCCCCCTCGTGCTGGCTGGCAGAGCCGTCCCCGGGTGCTGATCCCAGCCGTGGGCCCTTCAGGAAGGAGAACTTGTGGCCAGAGCCTGCAGCCTCTGAGCGAGCAGGGGCTGGGGGGAGCCGGGGGCTGCCCGGCCCTGCCGCCTCCCCCCCTGTCACCCCTGGCCTGGCCCTGTGGGGACGGTGGGCGAGCAGCGGGGGGCTGCTGGGGTGGAGGTGGCCAGCCCTGCTGCTGCTTGCTGCGGGGGTCTTACAGGGGGCAGCGGGGGGCACGGGGCCGTCTGGCTCCTCCAGGATGGCTGCCATCAGCCCGGGGCCGAAGCTCACCGGGTTCTGCAGGGCGGCCAGGTAGGAGTCACGGTGGCGGCACCGTGGGCCGTGCAGCCCCGGCTCCCCGCTCAGCCTCCTCTTCTGGCACGGGCTGCAGGGACCCTCCTGCGAGCTCGGCCCCCCGCCACGGGGCCAGGAGCCCACCCCTGGGCCCCCGCTCGCCCAGGGCAGCGCCGCCGCAGCCCCCTGCCCCAGCGGGTGGGCGGGCGGCAGGGACCTGGCCAGGAGGTCCAGCTTCTCCTGGGAGAGGTCCAGCAGGTCCACGTACTCCCCCTCCAGGTTCTGGCTGATGATCTCCTGCAGGCTGGGCACAGCCAGCACGGCCGGCGTCTGCCGCGAGGCCGCCTGGTCCACCTTGATCAGCCCCGGATATCTCCCCTGCTTTGACTTCCAGGAGGCGTCCTTGCAGCCTGGGATGGTGCCTGTGATGTTGCTGTAGGGCTCGGGGGTGCTTGCCGTGCTGCGGGGTGCAGGCGTGATCGCTGCTGCCGGCTCAGGAGCGGGACCACCCGGGGCACCCGTGGGCACGGTGTCGGGTCCAGCCTTGGGCTTGTCAACGAACTCTGGCGTGGCGATCTTGCTCCACGGCAGCGGGGCGATGCCGTTCTCCGTGGCCACCAGGCAGGTGTGCAGGGGGGGCCCGGCATGGTCGCAGTTAATTTCCTCCAGCCACTCGTTGGTGAAGAGCAGCGCGTAGGTGGCCTCGGGGATGGGCGTCTCCTCCACGCTGCGCAGGTCGTGCGAGAGGTGCTTGACGGTGATGCGCGCCGAGTGCTCCTCGCACGGCTCCGCTTGCAGGTAGAAGTCCCCGGAGCGCAGCAGGAGCGGGTTGAGCGGCGCCAGGTGGACGACCACTTTCTCGTGCAGACACAAGGGCCAGCCTTCATGGAGAAAGATGCAGTTAAAGTAGGGAGCCTGGGAGGGAGGAAGAACACAGGGCATCAGCACGAGCCTCCGCCTGCTCCCGTACCCTCCCAGCTCAGCCCCGTGTGCTCTCCCCAGGATGGGGACTGAAGAGCCCACAGACCCTCCAGGATGTCCCTGAGCGGAGCCCACCCATCAATGCTCAGCCTGTGGCCATTCCTGGGGGTGCTGTGTGCTCCCCTCATGCTAATGGGGCGAGGTGGTGCAGGAGGGTCACCTCCCAGTGTGCTGGGGTCCGTGCCAGGCACAGCACAGCACCCACTCTGCAGGGAGGGCACAGGGACAGGGGTGGGGATGTGCAGATGGGGAGCCCACAGCTCAGGACAGGGCCCGGCCCCACAGGGCATCACACATGAGGGCAAAATTAGGCACGGGAAGCAAGGTGTGGGTATGTGTGAGCTTACACAGGCCGCCTGCCGCACGTGCTCGAAGAGGCGCTTGGCTGGGATGAGGAACTCGAGCAGGCAGCAGAGCCCGTCCCCGCGGTAGCTGGTCTCCAGCAGGCGGAAGACCTGGCCCAGCACCGTCGGGGCCGTGGCTTCGAAGGGTGGGTAGAGGGCACGGAGGGCGCCCTGCACCGCCGCGTCCAGGGACTGCGCGTCCTGCGGGAGAAAAATGTCACCGGTGGGGAGAGCGGCCCCGGGGTGGGGTGCCCGCACCCCTCGGAGCCTGCACCACCATCCCGAGCCACATCCACCTGCAGCACGGCCGAGCTCGGGGCTCAAACCCGTCCTGTGCTGGGAGCTGGGGAGAAAGAGGGCACAGAGCGCACAGAGCGCCGCACAACAGGGGCACGAGCACGGCGGGTCCAGCTCCCGGAGCTCGCTGGGTTTGGCTGTGGTTTAATGAGCCTTAATGAGCCTGAGAGAGGCACCGAGCGCAGCCCACGGCCCTGCTCAGACAGCTGCCGAGCAGCAGCCGAGGGGTTAAGCTGAGCCCCGGAGATGTGCCGCGCTCAGCAACTTGTAGGAATGCAGCGGCCGGAGGGAGATGGAGAAAGGACAAACATCTGAAGATGGATGGAGTGTTTCGGTTCAGACCCACTGCTGGATCCAATGAACTCAAAATTAATCACTGGAGTGTTTTCTGGGAAGTGCTCTGCTGGGTCAGAGCCCCGTCCCGCCAAGGAACGGACTTCCAGACTGGGTCAAGAACGCCGGGTTTTGTGCCGTGCTAATATTGCCTCTCTGAGTTTGCTCTCCCAGCTTTGCAGAAGACGTTAATTACCCAGAGCTCACAGACGCAACGGTACATGGAAGGAAGCATTCAGACCATTTGTATTAAATCTCAGCTGCATCACAGAGAGCGCAAGGGTGAATATAAACATGGATGCAGAAAAGAATGCCATGCCAGTGAGCAAGGATGACAGAGATGTCGATGTCTCCAGCTCGTTGGGGGTATTTCTGCCGGAGGGGCTCCAAGAAGCACCAAGACTGCAGCTTGCTCTTGGCCCCGTAGCGCACAGAGTGAGGGGTGCTCCATGGCACCGGGGGGCCGGGCACGAGCTGGAGGTGGGAACGGGCTTTGGGCAGCCATCGGTGGGTCTGGGAGCCCACCCAGAGACAATGTGGGCTTGGTTAATGCAGCTTAATTAGCTTTAATGTGCTTTAGCTAAAGCACTTTGCAGTCACACTCTTTGGTTAATTCTTCTTGACACTTTCTGTGTCTGTACCCAGAAACGTGGCACCATCGTGCCTGGAAGGAGGAGCTGCGGGGCCTGGGCAGAGAGGGAGAAAGCGAGGCCCTGCTCACTGCCTGGTCTGCACGTGTGTTCCCTGCGGAGCGTGCCAATGACCGCCGATTTTCTCACACTTGGTCTGCCTGCATGACATCCCTTCCTGGGGGGCCTCCTGTCCCGACACCCCAAGCTCGGCTCCTTCCCATCCTGTGCGGTGGCGCAGAGCAGGGCCAGGGATGGGCCAGCCCTGCACGGCTCTGGCACATCCCAAAACCAGCTCTTCTGAAACCAAACCAAAGTCTCCCCGGCCAAGCTCATTTGGCACTGATGAAAAAGCAAAAGAAATCAGAAAGAGAAGCCTGGACACAGGGAGCCACGGGGCTGCTCCATGCCACGGGCAGACTGCGGTCTGGAGGGGTGAGAGCGTGCACGGTGCCAACAGCCCCATCCCAAACCCAATTGGTGCCAAAAGCCCCATCCCAAACCCAATGACACCCCGATGCCATCCCCCCAGGACCCCACACTGCCCTCCCCGTCCCGCCTGGCTGCCACTCGCTGCGGGGAAGGTGCTGAGCCAGCAGAGCCTGGGGGTCACTGGTGGACCCACAGCCAGGGTAAAGTGGGGCGTCAGAGCGGGGACAGCCCAGCTGCAAGGTTTGGCAACCTCATGGCCCTCAACAAAACCCAGCCACAAGGTGGATTGCCACGGGACGGATCCACTGAGTAACCAGAGGCACTTTCCTGCAGATGGAATAAAACCGCACAGAACTTCCTAAGGCAGCAGGGACGGCATCAGCCAAAGTCAGGAGAAAAGTATTGACTGATGGAGGCACCAGATACAGCCTGGGTTGTGCTGAGGAATATTTTGGCCTAGAACGACCAGAAATGTTTTTGTTAAGTGTCACAAAGCACTTCATCACTGTGAGAGGTTTTTGGGGTAAACACAGCGCAGCAGCTTTGTGTTCGTGCGAGAGGCTGAGGAGAGCCTGGCCAGGGAGTGATTAGGAATCAAAAAGGAACCAATTAGCCCACTTCCCTCCACCAGCTGCAAGGGAGTGCAGAAATGAAACAAAAGGCATTAGGGAGCATAAGGAGATTTACATTTGCAAAGCTATTTCCATTTTAATAAGCCAAAGTGCTGTTAAATAGAGATTGATATTTCTCCCCAAATACCCATATTTTTCAGAAGTGGTTTATACCAACACGGCGAGCTGGGCTTTGGTATTTTGGTGCGGGGAAGTTGTTTAACTCATACCCAAAGCCACAGGGTGACTCCGCTCCCTCTCCTCTCCCCAGCTGAGGAGGGAGCAAGGTTTGAGCAGTAGGGCCAGCAGCGAATAACAGCTCCTCTCCCTCTTCCACAGTTCCCCATCAGCGAGTTTGGCAGGGCAGGATGCAAACGCTCACCCACAGCCCCGGCACGGAGTCAGAGGCCAGCGCTCAATGCAGCATCGCCCGGGAGCCCAAGGCAACAGCGTGTGCAGCTGCAGGGACGGACGGACAGACAGCCTGGGGGGGACGTGCTGCACGTCCCTGTGCCCGCGAGGCTGGCACAGCTCAGGCAGCAGCACCCACTTGTTGCACCCCAAGTTTTGCAGGGAACTTGAAGCCCTCGGGCCCTGCACACACCTCGCCTCGAGCCCGCTGCCACCTGACGCCTCCGCGCTCGGTGCCAGCCTCATGCTCGGGCACACGGGGCGCGGGCAGCAGGTGCTGGGTGCAGCGGCAGAGTAAAGGATACGAAAGCAGAAGGCATTACCATGCTCAATGGGAAGTGGCAGAGGGCCCGGGGGAGACCGCGGCAATAACTGTCCCTTCCCTCTTCCTTCCGCGGGGCCCGAGCGCTGCTTTATTGCCCGTGGCTGTCCCGCCGCGCTCCGCCGCTCCGCTGCGGCTTCTCCCCGGCTGTTGGCTCCGTGATGAGGTCCCGGTGCCCCAAGACGTGGTCCGGGTGCCCCACGATGAGGTCCCGGTGCCCCGTGGGTGCTGTGGGGCTGCCGCCACCCCCGGCCCCATCGGCGCGCCCGGGCCGTCCGACGGGCAGGCTCCCTCCCACCGGCCGCGTCAATGTGGGAAAAAAAATAGAAAGAAAGAAAGAAAAGAAGAAGAAAAAGAGCGAGCCCCGCTGGCGGGGGAGGGGAGGGGAGGGCGAAGGGGAGGAGAGGAGAGGGAGGGGAGCGGAGGAGAGGGGAGGGGAGGGAAAGGAAGGGGGGCGCAGCAGGGGCTGCCCGTGGGACGCGGTGCTCGGGCTCGGTGGCTCCGGCTGCCAGCACTGCCCGGCCACGGGGCGCCGAGTGGGGTGTCCTTTGGGTGTCTTTTGAGTGTCCTTTGGGTGTCATTTGGGTGGCTGTACTGTGGCCATGGGGACGCCCACAGCCCCGGCACGGAACTGTCCCGATGCCAGCCCCGTGCCCACGGGGGCCACGCTCCCACCCACTCCGCTCCCCCCACGCTGAGCCCCCACCACGGGGCTGCGCTGCCCGGGGCTGCTCCGTGCCTCAGCTCGGGGGGCAGCGGGGCTGCAAAAGCCCCCGGCCAGCCCCTTGCCCGGCCACGTCCCGCTGTGCATCGCCGTCCTCCCCAGCACCAGGGACCTGCAAAACTCTGCGTGTGCACGTGCATGTGTACAGAGTGTGTGTGTGAGTGGCCATATGTGCAGGCGTACGCTGATTGGGGTGGATTTCCCCTTTTTAATTAAACGCAGGCTGGTGTATGCCAAAGAGAGCGCTTCGCAGAACTCTTGAGTTTTTATTTCTGGATTGGCCCAAAGGTAGAGCAGAAGAAAAGTGCCTTTGACGGCTCTTTGGGATGATTCAGCAATGGAAAGTACCTATCTGGGGGCAGAGCGGGAGATTGGGCAACCAGAAGTTGTACAAAAGCAATCAGTGCAAGAGCCAAAGCCTCAGGTCCGCTGTATCAGTGTGCAAAGCACGGACATTTAGCACAGCTCTCCGGTCCCCCAGGCACAGCACCGGGTGCCCACCTGCCCGCTGCCGTGCCCCCCCTCGTGTTTGCAGGCAAAGGCTCAGGGCTGGGCCGGGGCTGGAATGGAGACGAGAGTGGAGATGGCTGGAACGGCTGCAGCGTGGGCCGTGGGCTGCCGGGGCAGTCTCGGTAACAAAGATTTCTCCAGGGATTAGCGAGCAGCCGAAGGACACGCTGTGAAAACAAGCCGAGGCGGGAGGAGGTACAGCTGGAGAGCTTGGAGGCAGGAACGGCGCGAGGGAGGGCTTTCTGCTTTGCCTCCCATTTCCGTGGGAGCAAGTGAGAGCCCTTTTGTCGCCAGTGCGGATCACGAGTGCTGCAGGGCTCAGGCGCCAGCAGCTGTGTGCGGGCAGAGGCTCAGCCGTGGGGAGCGGGGCCGGGACACCCGCTGCAGCCCCCTGCAGCCCCCTGCACATCCCCAGACCCCCAGGCACTGCCGGTGCTGGCACACAGCTGGCCCACGGCCCCAGCCGTCTCCCCAGGAACCCTCACGCCAACTGGGGCCCATTGGGCCAGCTCCTCCCTTCCCCACCAGCCGCCAATTGCTTCTTTAATTGTGTTAGTTCACATAGTCTGCTTCAGCCTTTTTATAGATTCTCTGAGCGTGGGGTAGGAGGGAGCATGAGATCATGCTCTGGCCTGCTGGAATTGCCTGGTTACCTCTGAAGCCAGCCCAAGAACTCGCTTTGGCTTCTGCGCCTTCTGAGAGCTGCTGCAGGCAGGCGGGGGATGGCTGAGGGGTCCCGCACCAGCAATTGGGATGAGCAGGAGAGGATAGTGTGATGTGAAGGCTGGTGGGGCCCTCACCCTGGTGGGACCCCCACGCTGGGTCCTGCAGTGTCCCTAAGGCCAGCAGCTCCCTGCCTGGCCGTGGGTTCCTCTTTTTGGGGGCTGTCACCCTGCGAATGCCCCCAGCACGGCAGGGTCCAGCCCCACACCCCCCAGAGCAGCTCCCTGCACCCTCCTGCTGCCCTGGGACAGCCAGGTGGGGGGCTGGGGGTGCAGGGGCCAGGCCTGCCCAGCAAAGGGCAGAGCTTCTGGGGGCCCCCCAGGACCCCTGGCCCCATGAGCTCACCCTCCTCTTTTGCTCCCTTTCTCCACCTCCTGTTTTGCCCGAGCAGCTGCCGGGGCAGGCTGCATGTGGCCTCTCGCCCTGCCCCTCCAGCGGCACAGAGCCACCATTCAGACCCCCCCCTCCCCAGCCCTGGCTCTGCCTGAGGTCATCATTCCTGCATTTTTATTTTTACTTTTCTGCAAAATCACCCCCTCTGCGTCCCCTTTTGTCTCCCCGAGGCTCCCAGACATCGTGCTGGGAGGCAATGTGCCCTGGGGGCAGGGGGGCAGTGTGTCGGGGTGCTGGCTGCCCCCCATGGATGGGGGATGCCCTGGCTGTGGAGCTGCTCTGGGGGGGGGCCTGGGACAGCACTGGGGCAGAGGCAGAGCATGGGTGGTGAGCCCGGTGTTGGGGAAGGTCCCGGGGGCCAAGCTCCCGCTGGGAGCCTCGTTGCTTGTGGCCAAACCCCTGCACCCAGGGTCCTCATCTGCAAATTGACACTTCTCACTGAGTCCCCCCCCTTTCTTAGCTCTTGTGTCCCCCAGCGTGTCCGGTCACTCGTCTTTGATGCAGCCGTCAGGGCTGGCGTCAGCTGCTGACCCCGCACTGGCCGAGAGCCGTCCCTGCCTCCCAGAACAGCCGGAGCTGGGTCACGCCGATCCCACAGCTGGGAAAACAGCGTCGGGGGAGCCCCCCCGCTGCCTGACCGTATTTTTGGGTGCTGCCGGGGGCTCACAGCAGCAGGTGAGGGTGAGCCACAGCCCTCAGCACCCCCCTGATGATGGCATTTTGTGGGTGATATCCCTGCAGCTCCAGGGACATCCGTGGTGGCACCGTGGGTCCTGGGCAGAGCCCTCTGGCCCTGTTGGTGGCAAAGGGGGGTTGTGAATGGAGGGAGGGTTTTATTCCTGGCCATGGACCTCCTTTCTTGCAGGTTCCCTCTGAAACCAGCTGGTTTGCTCTCACTTTTTTGTGGAGTGCCCCCGGGGTTTCCCCACGGTTTCCCCTTTAGAGCATTTGCCAGACCACAGCTGGGCTTTGTGGCCACAAATGAAGGCCAGATAAACCAGGAGCTGCTCATCTTTGATGCGGCCGTCCGGGTTGGCATCAGCTGGTGACCGGGTACTGGCAGAGAGCCACCCCATGGGGAAGTCCCGTGGTGTTTGTGGCGCCGCACACAACGGGTGTGGATGGGTTTCCTCGCCAAAGTCCCGTGCCTGGGTGTCCTGCTTGCTGCCCGTGGAGTGGTGGCCTGGCCGCACGCACTGCCTCCGCCAGCAGTGGTGAGGCACAGGCCACGCACCCACCACGGCCATGGGGATGGAGCAGGGCCGCAGCCAAAGCCCCAGGTCCCTTCTGAGAGCCCAGGCACACAACTGCAGGATGGGTTTGGCCATTGCGTCATGTAGGAGATGTGGAAAGAGCTGCGAGCAGGACCAGGAACTGCCTGCACGTGGCAAGGAGCGTGTGGGGCCGGAGGACAACGTGATGGGGGGGAAGGATGGCAGGGGGGCGGCAGCACGAAGGTCCTGAGCCGTGCCCTAGGGCAGCCGGTGGAGAGGAACCTCCTGGCTCTGCCAGGTGATGCTGGACACAGCCCAGCAAGCCCCGTGCCCCCGTGGGGTGGCCAGGCCCAGCTCTGGCAGCCCTGGGGAGCAGAGCAGCCCCCCGAGCCTTTCCCCCACAAGCGGCCGGGCTGGGCTTTGTGGTTAATTCACCGCTGTCACCGCCAGCAGGAAGCACTGCTGGGACTAGCCCTCGGTGTTGGGTGTTAGAAGTGGTTCCAACTGTTCCTTGACAAACACGGGATTGTTTGGTCAGGCTTCGCGCGGTGTTTTTTCAGTTCAGCTTTAAAATTTGCTCAAAGCCAGAAGGAAAACGTTGTGTTTGTGCTTCCTCAGCATGCTGTCCCCCAAGAAATTTCATTTCTCCTCACGGGAGAGGTTCCGGTTCCTTAATGCTCATCCTGAGTGTCTTAAACATCATTTTGAAACTGCCCCGCAGAGATGCCGTGCCACAAACGTGCGGCTCTGGGGAGTTCCTCCTTCACTGCGAGCAAGACTCAGCAAAAAGCTGAAACGGGGCTTTGGCTTTTGAACCTTCTCCTCTGCTCCAGGCTTCCTCTTCCTGTGTACATCGAGTTCTGCCCTGGGGCTCCTGGGCACCAGAGATGTGTTGGGGTCAGTGCTGATGGCTCCGGGCAGCCCATGGAGCATCCCATGGGACGTGGCTCTCCCCCGGGCCATGTTCCTTGTGCTGGCAGGCACCGTCACCACCCGGCCTGCCAGGCCTCTGGGTCCCGCGTGGGCTCCTGCTGCTGCCTTGTGGCACAGCCCCAGCAGCCAGACCCAAAGGGGCAGGGCTGACCCATCACGCTCATCAAACGGGCAGCTTGGGGACATGGGGACTGCGGTCCTGCTCCCCAGAGCCTCGTCTGCAACTCTGGTGTGCGCTTGTCGCGTGCTAGTGAGGCAGCCTGCAACTGTGGGGAAGAAAGACAAAAGGAGTTGAGGTCTCAGGTCCCACCAGCACTGAGCCTCCGTGTGCTGGAGCCCCCAGCAAAGCCAGCCCAGGCTCCACGGCCCTGCCTGGGCTGCACTGGGCAGGCAGCTGCTCTCCAGGCCCCGTGGCGCAGTCATGCCAGGCTGCTGTGCTTGAGCAACAGCCGGGTTTCAGGATTTCACAAGCGCTTAGCGCAAGGATGTTGCCTCTGGCAACTAGGACTTCCCTGGATACGGGGAGAGATCTGCCCGCATCAGCTGCTGAGGACTTCCTTTGCTGCTTCCAGAAAGGAAAATAAAAGCACATCACTTCTAAATCACTTCATCCTCCATCAGCTCTCCTAGTGGTGGCCGGGGAGCTGGTGACTGCTGGGCCCTGCAGGAAGCCTGAGGCATTGGGGAGGCCCAGCCCTACCCCACAGACTGCTGCCTCCCCACCTCGCTGCACCCCCTCGTGCACCCATGAGCTGTGGCACTTGGGACCCCAGAAGTTTTGCATCTGGTGCTCATCTGCAGTACAACAGATGTCTCCTGGGCAGAGCTCTGGGGCTGGCACGGGGAGGTACGCAGGCACCCCTCGATCCTCAATTCTGGCCTCCCTCGGCCCCATTGTAGCCACCCAGCCTAAGGTGGGGGCCTCTTGGTCAGCCCCTGGGTGCGAGGTGACTTGGGATTTACTTGCAGGAGGCAAAAAGATGTTAACTTTAGCCCTTGTTCTGCCCCAAGGCTGTTCCACTGGTAACACTACAACCAGCGCCTTGGACAGGTCTGGGTTGTGGTGGTGGCAGCTGTCAGGGCACAGCAGGGGCCCCACGGGGCAGGACGGGGACGGCCTTTGCTGGGCGGAGGGCAAAGCAACCGGGCAGGGCAAAAAGCAAACAAGTGCCCCATAAACTCAGCCAGCAGCAGGGAGCTGAGGCCAGCGGCTCGTCTGTGCCTGGGCAGTTGCTGCTGTGGGGAGGGGCTGCAAGCCCCTGGCACGGGGCTGGGGCCGTTAGCTCCCGGTCCTCACCTGCCTTCCCCACCGCTTTGGGAGCAGGGCAGCGGCCAAGCAGGAAGCACCAGGCTGAGGGGATGCCCCGCGTGGGCTGCAGAAGTGGATCTGCATCCTGCTTCGTCCGCAGTTCCCCTTTTGGAGTGGATATAAAGGCGCTGCAGGCAGAGAGAGCCAGGCAGCAGCACAGCACCGTCGGGCAGCCGCGATGGGAGTGCGGAGCCTTTTGGTGGCCAGCACCGTGCTGGCTTTGGGACTGGCGCTCAGTGGAGCCACCAACCCTGGCTTTGTGGTCAGGATCACCCAGGCTGGCTTGGACTATGGTGGGTTTGGCTCCTGATCTCCCTCCTCTCTTGCAGGTGCTGGCGGCTGAGGCGCAGAGCTGGATGCTCATGCCGTTCTGGGGCAGGACAGGGGCAGCCTTGGCCATGTGTGCCAAAGGCAGCATCGCCCTGATGTCCCCATCTGCTCCTGCTGCTCTCTCCACTGAGTCCGTGCAGAGCACCCAGGCCCTGCGGGGGGCTGGGGGCTGCACCCAGGTGGCAACAGGGGAGACTCCGGCTTGAGGAGGCACAGGGCTGGCGGGGCAGGAGGGCCCCCCGCTCATGGCACGCATCCAGGCAGCCGAGCCCGAGCCCCAGAGGAGCGAGCTGCGGTGGAGGGAGGCGGTGGGGAGGTGCCAGGAAGGCGGTGACGGAGATGGATGGGCTCTGTGCTGGGTTTATTGAGGCAGGCAGGGCCCCGGCTCCAGCAGAGCGCTGTTATGGATTGAAATACACTGTGTGAGAAACAGCTCATTTACCCAGCGGCTTTGCTAGCTGTCGGGGGAGGACGTGGCTCCCCTTCCCAGATGGGTGCAGGGCTGCAGCACTTGCCCATACCCCAGGACGGGGGCTTTGCCTGCTGGCACCAGGCATGGAACAGCACGGAGCTGGGCACCTCCTGCACGGGACCGGCTCCTCCTTTCTCCTGCCGCCTGGCTGCCACCTCCCCAGGGCTTGCAAGCAGGCAGACATTAGGCAATGCCTGCAAACTTGCAGGGCTCTGTGCTGCACAAAGATTAGCTCCAGCAAGAGCTTGCACAGTGGAGAGCAGCCAGGCCACTGGTGTCTCCTTTAACCCTTTTGCCATGCACCTAGTGCACGCTCCTGGCTCCCTTGGGAGTGCATGACCATGATGCTGTTTCTTTGCCCCCGCAGCCAAGCAGCACGGGGTTGCTATCTTGGAGAAGGAGCTGGCCCAGCTGAAGCTGCAAGACATCTCGGGTGAATCCCGAATCCCGGTCTTGGGGAAGGTGCGCTACGAGATCTCCGGGTGAGCCCTGCCAGTGGGAGCAGGATGGGAGCTGGGGATGCTGCTGGCACGGTGCCTTTGCTCCTGCCCTCCCCAGTTGGGCATCTAGTGTGAGGCACTCCCTCTCACATGCCTTTATTTTATTTTATTTTATTTTATTTTATTTTATTTTATTTTATTTTATTTTATTTTATTTTATTTTATTTTATTTTATTTTATTTTATTTTATTTTATTTTATTATTTTAGATTGAACCTTCGCGATTTCCAGTTGCCACACTCGCAGATTTCCCTGGTCCCCAACGAGGGCCTGCAAGTTTCCATCTCCAACGCCTTTGCTGAGCTGGATGGGAACTGGCGTGTGAAGCTGCGCATCCTGTGGGTACTCGGCTGTCCCTGCGCACAGCCCCTTCCCTGGCACAGGCACCTCACTCTGCATTTCCCTCTCTGAATCTGGATGAGCTTTTTTTCCCTCCTCTGCCTCCTTCACGGTTTGGGCAGCCCTTGCCTTGTTACCTGTGGATGTCCTGACTGCCCCAGCTGGGCTGCAGCTGCTTTAGTCCTGCCCCTGGGGAGCACCGCAAGGTCCCTCTCCCCATGCCAGGGCACCCACGGCTGGCCAGGCAGCCAAATGGTCAGGGAGGTAACGTGAGTGTCATCTCCCCTCACCTGGGCACATGGGGTTGGTCCCTCCTGCTTGTTCAAGCTGGGCTGGGGCCGGGAAGCAGCCCCCTGAGCACCCCCGTGCAGAGGGTGCTGCTGCTCAGAAAGCTGCTGATGAAACGGGCTGGGAAGGAAGAGCTGGGCAGATGCTGAGAGCTGTGTGTGAACTCGCCCGCTTCTCTGCCATCTCCCTGGCTTACTTTTGGTTCTTTCTGTTTAAAGGCTACCTTGCCTAGTTTATATTCCAATGAAATTCAGTTTCCCTGAGTTTAAAAGCCTTCTCGGTCTCCTCCAGACACTCACTGCAAGCAGAGCCTGAGGCAGACAGACCCCTCTGGAAGCTCTGGGTCTCTGCACCAGGACCCACCGGTGACAATTGTCCCCTTTCTTGTCCTTCCTCTCCCTGCAGCCGGCACCATGGGTCGTTCAACCTGAACGTGGAGCACATATACATCAAGACCACCCTGAAGCTGGGCAGAGATGACTCTGGGAAGCCAACGGTTGATATCTCTGCCTGCAGCACCAGTATCTCCAATGTCCGCGTACACTTTTCAGGCAAATTGAGGTAACGTCACCGTGAAGGCCTAGAAATCCTGCGTGTTAGCCCAGCTGGGATAGGAAGGTGGCTGCCAGGCACAGTATGTGCCTGAATCTGCTCTGAGTTTGTCCTGCTGTGGTTGCACATTTAAGGGAGAAGTTTCGGGGCAGTCACGAGACTTGTATGCATGTTGTTTACAAGCAGGTTTGTTTGCAAATGTAAACCCCGAGGCAAAGCTTGACTCCAGGCTGGCATGGGAATGGCACTCCCCAGTGTCCCACAGCTCCGGTGTCTCCCTTTTCTGCACCAATACTTCTGCAGCATCCTCTGAGCTAGTGCAAAAATGACTCCCTCTCTCCTTTTCTCTGCAGTTGGCTTTACAACCTCTTCCGTAAAACCATTGCGTCCAAATTCAAGGAAAACTTGGAGGGCAAGGTACGTGAAAGAAGCTCGGTAGAGCTCCAGGCTTTCTGGTGCTCTGTAGCCCTCCCTTGTAACAGACGTTTCAAGGGCTCAGGTCACACCTACAGATTTAAGCAGGGCCAGAGCGTGCGGGCACAGTGCTGATTTGGTGGAAACTGTGAGGAATGGGCACATGCTAAGTGCAGTCCCCACAGCATCACGTGGCTCGGGCTGGATTCTAAACCTGCAGTGTTTGCCAAAGCCCAGTATAATTGGTTCCCAATTAACAAATACTTCTCTTTCCATGTGGTCAGTTAATTAGATCTTAGGCCTCGGCCAAACTCATTGTAACAGAGGAAACTCACTCAGAGCTGCCCTTTAAATGGCCCACACTCACACGTGCTTTTGGGAGCAATAGGTTAGAAATCCTCATCTCTGGATTTCAGCTGCTTGCCATCTTGTAACGGGGTGCACCAGGGAAGCCCTGCTACCTTCAGCCCCGTACAAAAGCCTACATGCAGGAGACTCGCATCAAGACATGGAAACAAGCTGTTAGCAATAATTACTACAAGGCTCGCTGGCAGGAGCTACAACCTCCCTGGCCGTGAACCTTGCTCAGGAAGGAGGCAGTTGGAGAGCAGGCAAATCCCACCCTGCTGCAGGTCGGGTCCGGGCCGGGGCGCATTTGGCTCTGGCCGATGCCATCTCCTGCTGCCTGGGGGCCACCTGGAGCCCTGGCAGCAGATGGGCTGGCAGCAGGAGCAAGGCTGGGGCCAGGCAGAAAGGCTTTCAGGCTGTGGTATCTCCTGGAAGGAGGCAGCTGGGGAATCTGCCCCAGCAGCCCAGCCCCTTCGCCAGACACGCATTTCTCCAGGGGCTTTCTCCCTGCTTGAGATGGAGCATAGGAGAGGGCAGGGCTGGGAGTGCTGCAGGACCTTGCTCAGCCCCGTCCCTGTCCCAGTCTTGCTCCAGCAACCTGTGGGCACCTGCAGCTCTTGCTGCGGGGCTGGGCAGTGCCCAGGGGCCAGGAGGGACCTGGGGGTCTTGCACCTGCAGACAAATTTGGACTTGATGATCTCTGTAGTCCCTTCCAAGTGAACTGTTCTGTTCTGTTCTATGATTCTATTCTACTAGGCAGGGGGACAGGCAGCTTACCAGCAAGCCTCTGCTGATAAAATCATGCCCACGGCCCCATCCCTCCTCTTCCTCCCAGCAGTGCAGCCAGCCACCAGGAATTGCCAGCGCGGCCGCTGCTCCCCCCGAGCTCCGCGTCTCGCTGTCAGCGGCTGCCAGCTGGCTGCCTGGTTGGGCAGATGATGGCCTCATCCTGCACGGGGGTTCTTGTGCCAGGATGGCATTGGAAGAGAGATTGTGCAGATTATCTCGGCCGTCTACAGGACTGCTCCCTGCAGTAAATTCCTGAGCCAGCTTTTAGGCTGCATTTAAATCCTCCACTAATGCTGAGGCTTTGCCTGTGGATGACAGCGGCAGAGGGATTTGGTCCTCTCCCCTGGCAGCACAAAGCTGCCCCAGCTCCACAGCTGTGCTTTGTGGGTGCACAGGTAGGAGCGCTCCTGCCCCTTCAGGGGCAGATTAACTCTTTCAGTTGCTCTGCTTCTGCTAAATCGTAGCCGCTCAGCACAAAGCATTCCCGCAGAGACTGTAGGAAGTCTGAGGGCACAGCTGAGAATCCTTCAAAGGGCCCCAATGCAGCTAAACCGTGTGGGGAACCTGCCATAAGCAGATATTTGCAGGTATAAACTCTGCCTGTCTCTCAGATACTTAATTAAGTACTGTCTGATGAATAGAGAAGAACGTCACTGTGTAATCTTTTATCTAAGCAGGCTTTTGCAAAGAATACAAACAGCACCAGGCAGCAGAGCACATGCCCGAGGCTCCCACCCAGGGCTGTGTGTTCCAGCAGAGCCAGGCTGCTGAGCTCCGTTGCCTTTGTTTCCCCAGGTCTGTGAAACCCTGCGTAGCTCTGTCAGAAGATACCTCCAGCCGTACCTCCAGACCGTACCAGGTACTGCGCGAGCACTGCACGGGGCTTGGGGAGCGTTTCTTCCTAGCATTTCCTGGCCATGGGGATGGTGTTTTACCTTGTGCCCACTCTCCATTTCTTTGTATTTCCACACACGTGCCGGGAGCTGTGGAGCACCACACAGCAGAGCTGTCACCATGCACTCAGTCCTCCCACGGGGAGAGACTGTGCTGAGACTGGGCACAGGGGACCCAGGTGGTGTCTCAGGTCCAGGAGTTAGTTTGCATGGCTGAGAAACAGAGTGAAGAGGAAAACGCAATTTTTATTTCTAAACAGAAGCGAACACGTGTGAAACTGCTATTTTGCTGTTGCACCAGGAAGCTGGGGCAAGGCTCTGCCCAGGTGTCAGTGGAGAGAAGCCGCTCCTGGCTCTCGCTCATCCTCTGCCCTGTGTCTTGCAGTCACAGCCAAAATAGATGCCGTGGCTGGGATCGATTACTCCTTGACAGCAGCCCCGGTTGCCACTGCCCAGTTCCTCAACGTGGACCTGAAGGTGAGAGGCTGCCCTCGGGAAGCTCGGTGTGGCTGATGCCATTGCAGGGGGCAGGAGGGAGGCAGGGGTCTGTCACCGCCTGGAAATGCCATTCCCCAGCCTGGCTGAGCCCCACCAGCACTGCTTCACCCACTTCTGTCCTTCCAGGGCGAATGCTTCTCCCTGGCACAGCACAGCCCCGTTCCCTTCACTCCGCCAGCGCTGGCCGTTCCTCCCGAACACAACCGCATGGTTTACTTCGGGGTCTCCAGCTACTTCTTCAACACCGCCAGCTTCGCCTACCACACGGCTGGGGCACTCATCTTCGAAATCACAGACGCCATGGTAAGGAGGGGAGGTGGCGTGGGGTCAGCAGCTGGCAGATTCGCAGGGCTCCTCTGTACCACGGTCTCCTCCACGCTTCCCCGTGGAGCTGCTCTGGGCACAGGGCAGGGGCTGAGATGTCCTTACTGCACCCACGAGGTGCGCAAGGGGCTGATCCTGCCCCAGCGCCACGCTGCAGTGCCGGGCAGTAACCATCCTCCTCCTGCAGATCCCAAAGGACATTGAATTCCGTTTGAACACCTCCACCTTCGCGGCCTTCCTTCCCCAGGTGAGCCCCGGCCCTGCCCAGCACAGGCTCTGTGCGAGGTGGCCCTCCAGAGAGCCCAGCCCCAGGTTTCCAGTGAGGGGGGTTCGCAGCAGGGCCATGCTCTGGGTGCTGCATCCCTGCACACCATGAGCTGCTGGCACGGGAAGGAGCTCGGCAGCAGCAGGCTGTAGAGCCACAGGAGGTTTTGTGCTGCAGTTTCTCCCTTCTCCCTGCTCCTTTGCAGCTGGACGAGATGTACCCCAACATGCCGATGAAGTTCAGGCTGTCTGCTCCCTCCGCCCCGTTCCTGAACATCGGAACAAACGGGGTCTCACTCCAGCCTGTTGTGGACATCCAGGCTTATGCCATCTATCCCAACGGCAACCTGGCCCCCCTCTTCCTCCTTGGATTGGTGAGTTGGGGTCCAGGGCTGCGGTGGGGTTACTAGGCCCGGCTGGGGAGCCTTTTGCACAGCCCCAGTCTGCTGTGGTGCTCCGTGAGCAAAGGTGGGAGCTCCCGAGCTGTGCAGCACCTTCCCGTCGTGTTTGGCAGTCCTGTGCCATCCGTGCTGTGCTCCTGCTGAGAGCTGCCTCCTGCAACCAGCCCAGTCGGGCACATGGGGTGATTCCAGCAGAAATACCCGAGCTCACAAATGCTGGTTTTCATGCTGGGTGTGAACGGGGCCCTGATGGGAGGGCGGTCTGGCTGCCTTTGGGCTGCTCTGAGCCCCCTTTGCCTGTTTTGGGAGGAGCTGGGGGGGCACTGCCAGAGCTCTGTCTCTTTCCCCAGACAGGCAACGTGTCTGCCACCGCGGACGTGCAGTCTGGCCGCATGGTTGGGAGCCTGGCCGTGGGCAGGTGAGCTGCAGGTCCCAATGAACCGCTGCTGAGGGGGGTGCTGGGGATGGGAACCTGGGGCAGAGGGGATGAGCTGGGGCTGGAGGGAGTGGGACGGCCACGGGCACTGCAAAGCTCTGCTTCCCTCCACGCAGGATGAAGCTCACACTGAAGCATTCAAATGTCGGCACCGGCACTTTCAAGGTAAGCTGTCCCTGACATGGAGGTGGGAGCCTGCCAGGTGCTGAGGAGGGGACTCACCCCCTCACCCCCACCACCAAGGGATGCTGACCCCACGGGCACCTCCCTGTGAGCCTGGGCGAGGGAGCAGAGCTGGCCACTATCCCCTTTTTTACCACTATGCTTCCTACTCCACCTGCGTGGCCCAGACAAAACCACAGGTCTCTGGTGAAGTGTGCGCCCATCCCAGCTTCTCCTTTATTTTAACTCTTCCTAATTATCCTCCAGGATCTGGTCACCTGCTCTCCCACAGACTAAAGCTCTTTTCCTTCTCCCTCTCTCCGTATATCCAGGTGAAAATGATGCAGTCAATAATGAACGTAGTTGCCTCCAGTATCCTGCTGCCACGTCTTAATGGTAATAACCCACTGGGGGGAATGGGGCTGCTGGAACAGACACCACTCAGGTCACTCTATCAGTTTGTTAATTAAGCCCCTGTTGCCAGGCCTGCTCGGGAGGTAAAACCTGCAGAGAGGAGGCAGCGGCAGTGCCCGGCGTGTTTGGGGTTGGCAGAGGAGGGCTGTGGGTAACTGAGTGCGGGAGCCTCTCTGCACTGTGACACGCATCCAGAAGTGAACGCAATGGAAAAAATGAGCCTGACACACATCCTAATGCTTTCCAGACCCTCTCCCCCGCTCGCTGCTTCTCATTACAGCTGAACAAATCAGGCCAGAGCGGGGCTGGAGGCTGCCAGGGGCCCCAGGGGCACAGCACAACGTGAAGCCCCCAGGCCTTAGCGTAGCCTGGAGGAGCTCCCTCTGCCTTCCCAGGGCAGGGGGGACAAAGGAAGGGCCGGGGGTAGGAAGCGGCTGCCTGCTTTACATGGCCCCTTGCTCCCTCTCGCTTCTCGTTCCAACACAGCTGTTTGTGTTTTCTTTTCCAGAGAGATTAGGTAAGGGCTTCCCTCTGCCACTGCCAGCCCAAGTACAGCTCTCCGATCCCATCGTGCAGTTTCATGAGGTGAGTGGAGGGGCTGGAGCTGGTCCTGCCACTCGTCCCCGAGAGGCGGGGGCCAGGCAAGGTGCCTGGAGAAGGGGGAATGAAGCAAATTTCACACGCAGCAGTGACTCAGGCAGGGCCGTGTTCTGCAGATTTTAAAACCAGGGCCTGAATTTCCCATGACACTTTTTATAGTAAGTGGAGCTCCGCGGCAGCTCAGCCCCGAGCCTGGCGGGGCTCTGTGCGTGGCGGCCAAGCAGCTGCAGCCCCGGACCCAGGCAGGAGGGAGGAATCCTGCGCTTGGGGAGGCCCGGGGAGGCCCCGGAGGAGTGCCACAGGCTGGGTGCTGGTTGTTTACAGCGGGGTGTGGCTGTGGAACATCTTCAGAGCCCTTCCGGAGCTAAAATTAGCCAAGGATGGCAGAACCACAGTGCCCACGCTCCCTCCCCAGAGCGTCGGGTGATGAGCAGGGCTGGCTCTAACAGCAAAGCAGCTGCAAGGACGCATCACAGACTTCCTCTCCCCTTCTCCTAGAATTTCCTGCTGTTTGGAGCCAACGTTCACTACCAGCCCAGGCAAGGCAGATAAGACGACCGCAGCGACCTTCAGCGCCGACAACGCCCCCCTCTCGCCTGCCCCGTGCTGCCCCTCCGAGGGTTCCCGGTTCCCATCCCGCACCCCTGGCTCCCAACCCCAGCTCCCCGCCGCCGTCCCCGCCGCCGAGACAGCAAACAAGCGGCTCTGCCAGACCCTGACTCATCGGCCGCCCCAGCCCGAGCAGCCAGAGGACAAACCGCAGACGCGCGGGCGGGGGCCAGAACCACCCCAGGGGCCGAGCCCCACGGCCCGGGCTGGGCTGAGGGGACCCCGGGAGGTCCCTGCCCACCCCAAATCGCTGCTGCTGCGGGTCCTGGGCCCTCTCCTGCCCTGGCCCCGAGGAGCCACCGACCACCACCAGGCTGGGGCTGACAGAGCCGAGGCTTGGGACGAGGCCTGGCGGCGTTTTCCCCTCCTGCATGTGCTTCACCTCCAGCGAGCGCTTACCCGCGGTGCTGTACGAAGCCCTGCTCAGCCAGGGGGGCTTCCAGCGCCCTGTGGGGGGGCTGCGCCGCGCTCTGAGCCTTTTATATAAAAACACCACATGGAAATCACTCCTGTTACTGCCTCGTTACATCCCCCTTCGTGCACATTCACCGGGGCGGAGAGGGGGCCGGGAGGGCCTTTTAGGACACCTTTATGTCAAAAAACACCGGGCACGATCGCGCTTTTTCCTTTATTTATTTATTTTAGGGGAGGGGGGGTGGGACGCTGCAGGGACCGGGCCAGCCCCGGCGGAACGGTGCCGGAGCGGAACGCGGGGACGCGGGGCGGGGACGCGGCGGGGCCGCTGCTGGCGGCGCACAACGGGGCCGCGCCGCCTCCGTCCCCGGTCCCGGTCCCGGTCCTGTCCCCGGTCCCGGCAATGCAGGGCTGCGGCCGCGTGCTGCGGGCGGCCGGGCGCCTCGGCTCGGTGGCTGCCAGCCCCGGGGCCTCCCGCGGAGCGAGCTGCGGGCCCGGCGAGCGGCCGGGGGGCCGCGGGGCCGCGCTGCCCCCGGGGCCGGACCTGAGGCATTTCCTGAGGGCTCCCCCCGGGCCGCCACCGCCCCCCGGGCCGGAGCGGGGCGCTGCCGCCGGGCCTGGCACAGGTCGGTGCCGCCGGGCCCTGCCCTGCCCTGCCCTGCCCTGCCCGCCGGGCCGAGGCCAGGTTGAAGCCCCCCGGTGGGGGTCGTGGTGGGAGAGCTGCGGGGCTGTGGGCGCCCCGGGGTGCCGGCAGCAGCTGTGGCAGGGCTCGCAGGATGCAGCGCCCAGGGGAGAGGGGCATTAATTGCAATGAGTTCCGTGTCTCAGTAGGGCAGGAGCTTCAGCCCCTCCGCTAGCCACTGTCCAGGCCGTATTGGAGTGATGTGCTTGGAGGCACTCGGGTTTCCTGGTGCCACCAGCAGAGCCTGCCTTTAATTTTGGCTTGTCTTGTCTGTATCGGCTGGAAGGGAAAGTACCTTTTGTGCAGCTCGCCTCTTGTGGGACTGCTGCTTGCTTCCTGTGGAGGGGATCATAGAAAGAGCTTGTAAATGAGAGATTGATTCAAGGCGGATATCTGTGTCACCCCCGTCTCTGCCTTTGTTGCAGTGTACCTGGAGACCTATGGCTGCCAGATGAACGTCAATGATACAGAGATCGCTTGGGCGATCCTGCAGAAGAACGGCTACACGAGGACAAAGGAGGTGGATGAGGTGAGGCAGCTCCTCTGGAAAGCAGGCCTGGGAGAGCTGCACACCACCAAGTCCTAGGACTTATCTTGAGTAGTGCCGTCCCACGGGGTGGTGGGATTTGTGCAGCATGAGTAGGTGCAGTAAAGGAAACTACCTAACAAGCATGCTAGAAAGCAGTCTTTTTTTTTCCCCTCATTTAAACTGCTGGGTTCCTTCTCAGCTGGGGCAGGGGATTGGACACGGTGGGATGCTCCTGATTTATCTTTATCTGAGTTTACTTCTGCTGTTTTGTGGAAGGCTCTGCGTGTTTTCTGCTAAGTTTTCTTGCAAATTTGGTCATTGAAACCCAGAGTGGTTTTAGACAGATCCTTTTTGCTAAGTTAAGTGAGTTTTATAGTCTACCTGTTCAGGTTATGTGTGCTGTTTTTACAATTTTTCCTTCCTTCTCAATCTAGGCAGATGTGATTCTGCTTGTTACCTGTTCTGTGAGGTAAGGAACCTTTTGTCACTGCTGCTTTTTGGGTGGTTTTAAAGGAATTGCAATTTGAAAACTGAGGCGATAAATACATTGTGTAATGAAAACAGCAGGCAGATGTGAAACTGCCCATTTAGCTTCGGCTAGAGCTAGTTGATGTTATGATACATAACACTAATTGTGTAATTAATTACTGTATGGTGAGAAAAAGCTCCTTGGTAGTGTACGCTGTGTATATATCTCATGGGCAGTGAGAGACTCACAGTCATTTGTGCTTGTATGATTTTTATTTTTTAACTTTTTGACTCTTGTCTTTGGTTGAAGTGCCTGTCTGTTTAGTACAAGGTCTGTACTACAAAAAATTGGGAAATCCATTTAGGGTATATTTGGGATATAAATATATAGGGAACTTTGCTTGTTTTTTACCTGCATGCAGATGTTGAACGTGCACTGTCTCTTGCAAGGTTGCTGATATTTGCTGGCTAAGGCAGACTTTTTCTCTGCAAGAGCTTAGTCTGGGAGTTGTTTCTGAAGTGGTGATGTTCCTAAGCAAGCAAAATGGTAGCAAATGAGTCAAGACATAATCTACACACCACAGAAAGCACTTCCATGTACCGTCAGATCCATCAGGAGGATTCTTGGTTCTCTGTCTTTAGCTCTGTTCTCTGAAAGCACTTGAGCTGCTTTGAGCTGGAGGACTGTTAAAGTGCAGCGACGGGAATAACCCCTCTTTTCCTGCTTTCCCAGGGAGAAGGCTGAGCAGGCTATCTGGAATCGCCTGCAGCACCTCAAGGCACTGAAAGCCCGGCGGCAGCAGGATCGCCTGCCCCTCCGCATCGGGATTCTAGGTACCTGCTGGGCTGTGCGGCAGCGGGGAGCACACGCTGATGTGCCACATCCCATTATGTTCCTTTTTTTTCCCCTCTGGTGGCATCAAGCCTTTTCTGCAGGGTGAACACAGCTAGGGAAGGGGTACAGCAGGCTGACTGCGGGTGGGCACTTCCTCACAAGGACCCTTCTCCTTTGGTGGCAGGATGCATGGCTGAGAGGCTTAAGGAGGAGATTCTGCACAGGGAGAAGCTAGTCGATATTGTGGCAGGCCCCGATGCATACCGTGACCTTCCTCGGCTGCTGGCCGTGGCTGAGTCTGGCCAGCAAGCTGCTAATGTCCTGCTGTCACTAGATGAGACTTACGCAGATATTCTGCCTGTCCAGACTAGCGCAGGTGGCACAACAGCATTTGTGTAAGTACCTTATTTTCTGTGCACGTTTCTGTGGTTTTTGTTTGGAAATATTGCTGCCCAGAACAGACATGCCAGTGACAGCAGCTACCCGAAACAGGCAATGCCTGGCCGCACTCACTCCCGGCAGCCCAGAGGCACCAGTTTCCTAGACTCTGTTTGCTGTCTCTTTGCTGTCTGACTGAGCCCTGGAGAGACTGCCCTGTGCTCTGGCTGGCTGCAGGCTTCTCTTAGTGTCCTTGGAGAATGTTGGTTGTCTAAGCCTGTTGCTGCACCGAGTGATTTCTGTTCCACTGACATTTGTCCCTTTCTAAGCTTGTGCCTCTCTCATCCCCTGCCTTCTGCTATGTGCTGTCCCAGGTTATATATAACTCTTCTAATGCTCCATGTGTTGTCATTTTTGTGGGGTTTATTTGCATTTGTCTGGATTGGATAAGATTCCCAAACAATGAAGTCAGATTCTGCTCAGTGTGTCTGTAGTGTACAGAGGGACAGTTGTCACCCTCTGTAGGAGCAGAGTGCAGAAGGATCTTTCATCACTGCCAGATTGCAGTGCAAGTCTGCATCCCGTAAGTTGCTTTCTGAGTTTCTTGGAAATGTGCGTGGAAAATTAGGAGGTGTTAGCTAGGGGGCAAGTAGAAGTCAGCTCTGATTGGAGTGGTGTGTCAGGGAAAGCTGCAAAGCTGCGTTCGGAGTTGGTGCTGTGTGTGCTGCAGACAAGGAAGTTGGCTGAAGGCAGCGGTGCTGGGCCAGGTCAAAGCAGGGCAGGCTGCAACGTGGATGATTCTTCCAGAGAGATCGTGTTGTGACCTGTGCTTCACCTCCTGGCAGATCTATCATGCGGGGCTGTGACAACATGTGCAGCTATTGCATTGTGCCCTTCACCCGTGGCCGCGAGAGGAGCCGCCCCATTGCTTCCATTCTGCAGGAAGTGAAGATGCTCTCGGATCAGGTGAGGCAGAGCTCGCTTCCCACCTGCCCCAAATCACAGGCAGGTTCTCCATGGAAGTATTTTCAGAGATACCTCTGGGTGATGACACAGCCTTCACCTCTGGAGGTAACGTTGCAGTAGGGCTCCTCCAGTTGTGTTTGATTTCCACTGCAATGCTCTGAGACAGACAGGGCAGGGGAGGGTTTCCCCTGGGGACTGTTCCCCAAGTAAGAGTAGAACCACAGCTGCCATTGCAGCTTGGATGTCCCGTATGGTTGTATTTTTTCCTCTCTGTTTACCTTTGTAGGGGGTGAAAGAAGTGACTCTTTTGGGTCAGAATGTCAACAGCTTTCGAGATATGTCTGAGGTGCAGTTCCAGTCAGCAGCTGCCCCTGTCCTCAGTCGTGGCTTTAGCACTGTCTACAAAGCTAAGCCAGGAGGATTGCGTTTTGCACATCTTCTGGACCAGGTTTCCAGAATTGATCCAGAAATGAGGATCCGTTTCACTTCTCCACACCCCAAGGATTTTCCTGACGAGGCAAGTGTGAAATAAATACCTGGACCTCTGCTGGCAGGCAGGCATCTGTGATCTGTTGGATGTGGGCTGTGCCTCTTTCCCAAAGGGAACCAGAGAGTCACAGAATGGGAACGGCAGCTCCTGGCAAGGGGGTTGTGTGTGCTAAAGCTGGCGGGTTTCCAATTTGCTGAATTTTACCTGGGGGAGACTCTTTGCTTTGGCATTCTGGTAGAGTTGAGCTGTCTATGATGTTGTCTCCTGAATGCCCATTGCAGGTTCTGCAGCTTATCCAGGAGCGACACAACATCTGCAAACAGCTTCATCTCCCAGCCCAGAGTGGAAGCACACGAGTCCTGGAGGCCATGCGACGAGGGTGAGTGATGGCCACGGGGAACCCTGTGAGCTGATCCCTGGTTTAGGGTGCTGGTTTCTCCTCACCAACATCTGGGTTTCTGATCAGCAAATCCATGTGTTGTTCATTGTAGATACACAAGGGAAGCATATTTAGAGCTTGTGCACCATGTGCGTGACTCCATTCCAGGTAGGGACTCCCTTTGGGTTGATCTGAGCTCAGCAGGGCTGTATCTTACTGTCCTTTCTGGAGTGAAATGTTCTTCTCTTCCTCGAGTGAGTTGTAAGTCTGTGTCTTTGGGACAGGAGTGAGTTTGAGCAGTGATTTCATTGCGGGTTTCTGTGGGGAGACAGAAGAAGATCACCAGCAGACCGTGTCCTTGCTGCAGAAAGTCCGCTACAACGTAGGCTTCCTGTTCGCTTACAGCATGAGACAGGTGAGTGCAAGACCTGACGAAGAAGAGTCTTTTCTCTGTCCATCTACTGGTTAGACATGGCTCTGATCTCAGATTTTCTGCTTGTTGAGAAGCTGCACTCGCTTTGTCTGTTTGCAGAAAACCCGGGCGTATCACCGGCTGCAGGACGACGTGCCTGCGGATGTAAAGCAGAGGCGTCTGCAGGAGCTCATTGCTGTCTTCCGAGAGGAGGCTGCAAAAGCAAATGAGGCGATGGTGGGCCAGTCTCAGCTGGTGCTGGTGGAAGGGGTGAGCATGCCTGAAACAGTTGTCTTTCTCCCCTCTTGTTGTACAAGAGCCAAGGCTACAGACCACAGTCATCACTTCTGCCTTCACTTCTCATCTTTCCTCACACAATCCTGAGACTCCAAGACCACGTGCACACACTGCACACACTCAAGTGGTCAGCCTGGTTTTCCAGAGCACTGACCTGAGCAAAAAGTGGTGCTAAGTAAATTCGTAATCCCTTTGGTTAGGACTTTAGACACTTTGCTTCTAAAATCCTTGGTCCAAATACAGAGGCAGGCATTGGGGAACTCACCAGAGTTGGAATGTTGTATAGCACAGGCTCTAAAGAGGTAACTGGATGAGACTGACTAATTGCTGCTTGATAGCTACGCACAACATTGTGGGTCTTTCAGGCGTTTGTGAAGGTGAGGCTCCTTTCTGAAGGACTGGCAGTCCTGGGAAGGGATGGGATAGGTTAGGGACACGTCTCTGGCCAAACATGGAATTAGTGTAGGCTTTCAAACCTTGTCTTTGTGTGGCTCTTAGCAACAGCTCAGCCCATAGGACTTTTTACATGTCATGGTTAAGTGTGGAACGTGGCTTTTAATACTGACAATAGTGCTCAATTAATTTCTGATACAATAAAACACAGCAGTGAATCAGAGCTATTGCCATGCAGGTAATGTTCCCTGTCTTCCTTCCAGCCCAGCAAGCGCTCTGCCTCAGAGTTGTGTGGGAGGAACGATGGCAACATCAAAGTGATCTTCCCTGATGCTGAGATAAAGGATGCTGCAGGCTGCAAGGCTCTGGTCAGAGCCCAGCCAGGGGACTATGTTTTGGTGAAGGTGACGTGCCTATAATTCTTGTTTCCTTGGGCTCTTTTTTTTCTGCGCAGTGCTGTTTCCTACAAGAGCTGCTGCCCAGGGAGCCTAAAATTAGAATGGATCCTCCTCAGCCTTTTTGTTCCTGAGGAATGCTGTGCTGTTTCTTTCAGGTAACCTCTGCCAGTTCTCAGACCTTGAAGGGAGTTCCGCTTTGTCGTACCACCCTTGCCTGCTCTACAGCTTGACGTCGTCCACTGGCAGCAGGGATAACTCAAAAGTAGCACATTCTCCCCAGGAAGAAACAACGAAGTTTGGACAGGTGGAGAAGGGGCAGAAACAGCGATGTGTTGTATTTTATCTATACGTTAGGTATATCTACATTTTGGCTACAGCCTGCCCCCTACAGATCTGTGCAAGTTTGTAGACAAAAGGGAGGGAAGCTGTGCATGGATGTGCCAAACCCAAGCACTTTGTGCTCTGGTGTCTTCACTTGCTGTCAGGCTCGGCCCACCCTTGTGCTGCAGGCCTGTCCTCTAACACAGCCCAGCCTGAGAAATTTGTCTGCAGGGCAGATCATTCCTAATAGCTCCACTGAATTTAGGAGCTGCAAAAACTGGGAGAACCTAGAAAACACAGCTCTAGTAACTGCTGGAGAGTCGCAGGAGAACTGCCAAAGGGATGAACAACTTGAAGAACAAGATTGTTGAGAAGATTGTGATGAATTCTTTCCAAATAATAACTTCCTCAGCTGCAAGATGTTTGGAAGGGGGAAGTAAGAACTTGCACTGTGCCTTTATGATGGAATGTAACACCAAACTGTGGAATATAAAATGATGTTTAATGAGTGTGAGTGCTGGTTAATCTGTTGTATCTGAGGCTGAAGGAATGCAGCCTTGCCCTCGCTCTGGTGTTATTTGATTCTAAGTTTTCCCTGTCTCCAGGCCTTAGAGAATACACTGGAAGAACTAGCTTCCACCTTAGCATTCTCTCTCTAGCCTGTTAAATCTTTAGCTACGGCATTGTACTTCTTTCCTGTGGTACGTCCTTCCCTTTGGTTCACAAGAGGGAAGAAATTGTGCCATTTTAAAAGGACAATAGCTTCATAAGTGCATCTTACAGTTCCTTATTTTTATCAGAGCCTGCAGTTAACTGTGGCTGCATTGTGTCATATTCCAGCTTGGACTGCTAAATTAAAGCGTGTGTGTGCAACCTACACTTGTAAGCCAACTCTCTCCTCTGAGATGTGAGACAGAATCACAACTTTTAATGTTGATTATCATGCAACTAAAATAAATTATTGTAAAAGACTGTCCAGAGAGATTTTGAAGGAGCAGCTGATCAACTCAGTAGAGCAGTCACTGCATGAATTTGCAGAATTTTTAAATAAGCATCTAGGCCTTTTTGTAGAAAGTCCTGTTCAGCTCTATCTAGATATAATCTATGAAAACAGTGTGGTTCGCTGAACGTCTGTTAGACCTTAGTTTAAGAAACAAATACGTTTTGCTGATTATCTCAGAGTTGATCCTCTTCTCATGGAAGTGAATCTGCACGGTCAGCACGGATCAGTGTGGGTTTTGAGGTGGTGATAAATGTCCTTCTGCTATCCTGCCTCCACATGGGAAAGTGTCTTAGGCCCAAATTCACAAACCAAGTCTTAGACCTCTGCTGTCTGGTGAGTGTAAGCCTTCGGCCAGCAGGCTCTTAAAGAGGCAGCAAGAAGCTGTTGGGTTTGAAATACCAAAGGAAGGGGCAGGATGTATAAGCATCATCTCTCAGCAGTGACGGGTACTGAAGCCAACCTGTGTTTGCTTCAGTAAGTGGCCCAGTTTTCACAGCCCTGTAACATCTCCTTCAGCTCACGCTTTCCCATGCATCTTGAAACCATGGCCCAAGCCAGAACCCCATGAAAAGGGCTGACAAGTGCCTTTCCCTGCTTGTTTTGGCCTGTTCCCCACAAGCACCTATTGCCAAGCGAGAAATGCAGACCTCGGTGTGCCCTCCCTGCTCCATCCAGCTTTGAAGCCAGCTGTGGTCTTTTTACAGTCATTATTTTAAGAGCGAGAGACTAACGAGGAGGAAAGCTGGGTTTTACATTTTGATGAGAAGGTGATAATGCTCACTGCACAGACTCCCCAAGGAGCCATAGTGCTTACCATTTACCTTGCCTCCTTAGTTTTTATAGGCCTCAGGAATGAAGGCTGAGGCTTTAAGGCACCAAAGCATCCATTAGGAAGCGCTTACAATGACCTTGGAGGCTGTTAATCATTTGACACTGCTTGGAAGCAGGACTTTTGTTTTTGTTTTCCTCTCAGGGACTAGAGGTGTTCTGCAGTTTCTGTATTGCATGTCAGAAGACGTCCTTGCGTTTGGCTGTTGGGAGAGCTGAATGGTCTCATGTCATTCTGCCTCATGCTCCTTGTTGTATGTTCCTTTTCCTAGCCTGCACAGGGACAAGAGTCCTGAAATCCACAGGAATTTAAATCTCCCGTGCTCATTTAGGCTTGTGCCTTCTTGAATTGGAAGTTGGAGTGTTTTGGTATTTCCATATATCTCAGTGATCAAAAAGATTTGTTTTGCTGGGATCACACAGCTGTAGTTCCAAACCAAAGCAGTGGCCTGCCCAGTCAGGGTTTCCAACAGCTCATCCTTTTGTGGGACCTCAGCAACTGTCCTAGGGTCCCTCTGAACCTTTTCGTGCTTCCAAGGGGCCAGTTGTGCCCCAGGTACACCTGCAATCCTTTCTTTGGTTCTGATGAGGCCCTGCAGTCATCAGCTGGCAAACACCTCACGAGGCATCTGACAGACGAGTTTTCCAAGCCCAGACCTGAGGTGCTGGGACAATGTTTGCTTTCAAGCTTTAGCCGTGCCCTGAGGCATCTCCTGGCACTCATGCCACATGCAGACTGCCCTCTTTCTGCTTGCAGTGTGCCTTGCAGTTGAGTGAGGCTGGGTGTGGACACAGACGCAATGTTACGGAGTGGTAGGAAGGTCACTGTCACAGTGAACAAAGGACCCTTGTTCTCCGAACTCACATCTCCACAGCCCAAAGGCACAAACCTGTTTACAGGGAGGAGGGACAGACCGAAGTGAGTGTGTTGAGGCAGTGCTCGTCTGCTCAACACTGCAGTTTATTAGCCCAAAGACAATCTCACTACATTCCCATCACCATCTATACCCTCCCTACCCAGCCTTGCCCCCTTCTCCAAGAATTCCCCAGCAGCTAAGGCTGCCAGTTGTGTTTCTCCCCCTGCCAGAGCTGGCTGTGGTGCCGTGGCTTGCCCCGGGATGCCAGCAGGCTGCAATCCGCTCTCACCCTGGATAACAATGAAGCTGAAGGGAAAAATCGACACTTTCCCCAGCAGCAGCTTGTAGGCACAGTTTGCTTCAGGTTAGCTAAAAGTGGCAGGTGACAAGAGGCATTGCCTCCCGGTGACAATCTGCTGGGCCGTGCTGAGGGTGAGGCTTTTCCTTCCCTTTTCAGGGGTCTCACACCTCTGCTGGCTGCTCGAGTGATGGCCTTGGGGCAGCTCTGCCGTGTCCCTGGGGCTGCTCCTCCACCGTGGGCTGCTGCTGGGGGCTAGAGGCCCGTGGGCTTGCCTTTGCTGGCTTTTCACCACTGCCTCTGGAGCGTGCTTTGTGGGTAGGCCCTAGGGATTTAGCACAACATCAACAATACTTCTGAAGTGTATTCCATCTCTGAAACCAGCCATACATGTCGTTCACTTGTTTCTTAAACTGGCTGCTGTGGATGCCAGCAGCAGGAGTCCCGTGTGGTCCCAAGCACGGGGGACAGCTGGCTGCACCAGGACTCCCAGCGCTGTCTGTCCCTCACGTCACAGCGCGGCCGTCAGTCCGTCCGTCTGCCCCTCCAGCTGCTCAGCCCACCCACACCAGGACCCCCCCAGCCTGCTTTCTGCCCGCTGCCAGTCCCTCCCCGCTGCAGGAGCCTTCCTGGAGCTGTGGGCTGCATTTCAATGACAGAGGGGCTGCTGCGGAGTGGCATATATGATTTTGCAGGGGTCTGTGGATTCAGCGTATCTCACAAGCCTGTCAGAGCCTCTGCCGTCCTCTGGGGCCTGGGCGTCCTGTGGCTTCTCCTTCTCCCTTGTGAGCAATTTATTTCCTTTACTGACAGCTCACTATTGACTTCTCATTCTCGTGAAGATGAGGTGTCCTGTCTCATCAGGCTTAAATTAGTTTTATCTTTAGACTTTCCTATTAATAAGCTCTTGTCATGGTGTCATTACTTGATATCTGTTTTCTGATGTTTTTCATTAATGGCTCTGTATCTTCCACATATATTTTCAGTTGTTTTTCCCCCACTGGCTGCATTATTTAGCCATCAGGCATGGTAAGGGGATGTGCATGGAGCATCCCCAGGCCTGCCAGCCTGATGTGTGCGGAGGGGAGGGCTGGAGGTGAAGCGGGATGGCCACGGGCTGCCTCTCTCCTGCTCTTGCTGCATCCCTTTGATCCCGGGCTGAGCTGTGCCGTGGTGGTTGCTCTCAAGAACATGAATCAATAGGGTAATTAAAATGCCTCCTGTGAGGCATGATGGTGCAATTCATTTGGATAACCACATTGCACTCTCCCTACCCACTTTGTTCCTGCAACCAAGCCCTGCATGGAGCCAGGAGGATGCCCAGCAGCTCTCACAGACACAGCTGCAGAAGAACCAGGCTCCCCTGCAGTAAATACGCTGCTGGCATGGGCTGTGGCAAGCAGGTCTGGAACACTCACAAGCTTTTGGAAAGCTGGTTTGGAAAGAAAATGTGTGCATGTGTGATTCGAGGTCTTGTTTTGCAGTTGAGGGGTCAGGACCTGGAGCATGGACTCACAGCTCAGGGGTCTGGGGAAAGCTGGAGCAGCCGATAAGAGCAGGAGCACAGACTGAGCCACAAAGCTGCTGGAGGGAAAAACACTGCCTCGTGCCCCTTGATTCCAGCACACAGACCAACAGCAATTTGATGTTTTATCTGGAAAACTTGCGAGAGCAAACAATTAAGTGGGATTCAAACCAGCATTTTGCCTAAAATGTCAGCACAGCAGAGCAGAGGGGCATTTTGAAACACAAAGAGCATTGACAAACATTTCCTGTGCTGGAGACACTGCAGCTTCTTCCCCACACTGCGAACGTCACTGGGAAATGGGGAAATCTGGGAACTTGTTTTCACTGGGGGAAAGACAAAAGTGCAGTGAAAGGACAACATTGCAGATGATCGTTTAACTGAAACAACGTCAGCTGCTTGCCTGCAGAGGGAAAATCACAGCATGGCCAAAGCCATTGCCATCTTCCTCTGGCAGCAGCTGCTCTTGGTCTGAGAACTGCACAAGGAATGACGGCACGCGGTGCTGTGGTACAGCGATGTGCTGGCTGCAGGGAGGCTCCGCGGTGCCTCACGTGCCGGACAGGTTCCCTTCCCTGCTAGAAAGGCTTCCCCTAGAAAACTGGAAGTGAAGGGGAATTCTTACACGTTATTCCAAGGCCGTGTGTGAGCAGGGACCCAAACCACCCCACCGCAGCCAGGCTGACAGGAGTTGCCCCTGCAGACACTGCCCAGGGCTGCGACACCTTCCAGCACCTCAGCCTACTGGGATGTCCTCACTGTGCCTTTGGTGGAGCCAAAGATAAATCCTGTCCTTGTGTGAGGAGATGGGAGCACGCCCATAGAGCAGCTGTGGCACTCTGGTGTCAGAAAGCATCTCCTTCGTGCTTGCTGGTGCAGCCAGGTGCCTGTTCACAGCTTTCACACCCGGGCTGTATCCGTGTGGGTCACGGCAGGGGCTGGCTGCGTGCGGGGCTGCTACCAGCCCTGAGAGTGGCACTAACGAGCACCCGAATTAATGACAACTTTGTACTTACATCAGGCAGCTGGACACCTGCGAGGACTTCTCTCCTCCTTTCAGCTGATTAAAGTTTGATGGAAATTAAAACAGAAGAGTTACTGTTTTCTGCCTAGATTGCTGTAAGTGACGGCTGAGCTTTCCCTGAGCATCCCCTCACCTGCCAAAGCCCACAGATCACAGTACCTGGTCCGTAGCCTCCGTAAGAACAGCGACATCCATGCCTGGGTTTCATTCCCAGGTCCCACAGGCAAGGTGCAGGGCAGGGCAGGGGCAGGACACCGGGCTGGGCCAGACGCTGTGGGGAAAGCCCTGCTTCCCTGCCTGCAGTCCTCACGTTAATGAGGAGGAGAAGGGTGCCTGGTTCCTTGACAGGAACCCCCGGCACGAAAACAAACTGATGCACAGTGGCATTTCTAATAAAGATATCAGGGTGCTTCAGGGACACTCAAGTTCAGTGTTATGTCTGCTATCTGCAAAGTCAGGTCACAAAGGAGAATTAGCTTGCCCAACCCCTGCTGTTGACTTGCATGCAAAAATTACACAGCAAACTAGTACCCAGTGCAGAATCTGTAATTTGCAGCAGTGCCTACAGCACTGTTTTTAGGCTGATTAATATTCAGCGCACTGCTGTGAAAATGAAAAGCCAGACAGAATTGTCCTCCTCCCCTTTCTGCATCCATGAAGATGCCAAGGGTAATGGCTGAAGCAAGGAAACAAAAACAAGATTCACTTTCGGTCAAGCTGATACAGGTTTTTTTTGAGCTACAACAAAATATTCCATTCTCTTCAGGTTGTTTAGCCTCATCTTTTAACCTGTTTCTTTCTTTCTTTTTCTTTCCTTCCGTTATTTAATTACAGGATGTTTAAAAAAGAGTAGTAAAATATTTTCTTTGAAGCTACCAGAACAAAACATTAGCCATTTCCAAAACCAGTTTCTCTTTAAAAAGGGGAATTTTTCTGACATTATTAAAAACACTTTCCCATGACTATTTGATCAGAGCTCCATCTGAAAAGCCCTTGTGCTGATTGTGGGAAAACTGTCCCCGTGCGGAGCTCGGAAGGAAGCACAGCACAGCTCGGCACAGCACTGCCCGGGGAAGCAGGGGGATCTCCAGGGCTGGGACAAGGCAAGGAGCTCCCAGAGCTGGCGGCTCCTCAGGAGGGACAGGGGGTGCTCAGTCGAGGAGGTGGCACCCACTGAATGGAACGAACACAGCTTGATGTCCCCGAACATGAAAGCCAAGCTACTCGCCCCCTGGGGTGCCCCCAGCCCCCCCTGCACCCTGAGTCTTTCCAGTCTCTGGGGGCACAAACTGAGGGTCTGTGGGCTCCCCTCCCCATGCCAGCTCCTCTCTTTGGAGCCCCTTTCCTTGCCCTGGCTACGGGCAGGGGCTTTGCCCGTCTCCCTCCCACAGCCCTCCCCTTGCCTTGCTTAGTGGGAGAGCCCCCCGGCACCCAGACCTGGCTGGCTGCGGTGGGACTGGATGCTCTTGTGCAATGACACCAGCCTGTGAACCAGGAAAGCGGAGACACAATGGAAGCTGAGGCCTCTGTTTGCCCTCGGTGTTTTGGCTCCGCAGGTCTGTGCGCCAAAGTAAACCTTTACCCGCAGCCCCAGACCTCGTGTCTCGCTGTTGTGTCAACAGAAGCCGGATGGAGGCTGGGTGGCACGCTGTCAGAGCAAAGCCTGCAAACACAGACACATCCGAGGTGCTGCTGGACAAGAAGAGCTGGCAAGGTCTGAGCTGTGCTCCAGCCAGACACAGCCAGCACTGAGGACTCCGGACACACCGGCCAGGGACAGGGATGTGGCAGCAGCACTGCTCCAGCAGCAGCTGCAAATGGCAGTGTCACCTGCAGCAGGTCACCTGCAGCGTCTTCTGCAGTATATCATCTACAGTGTGTCTTCTGCAGTGTCATCTGCAGCACAGCCCAGCCACAGCAGTGAGATGAAGCCTCCCCGTGCCTCCATCGCCGCTGCTCAGGGCCAGCGGGGCAGTTCCACACAAAGCTGCCCTCCTGCCCTTTTTTTCGGTTGCAGCTGCAGCTCCAGGTGCCCACCCAGCCCCAGCCCTGGCCCCATGCACCTCGCAGAGCCCCCACAGCCCTCGCCCTGTCCCTGCAGCAGCGGGGAGAGCAGCAGCCTGGGCTGTGCCAGGCCAGCTGGGCGGATTTGCTTTTTGGCATTTTCTTTCCAGGATTACGGAGGAGATCTTTACACCTGTCTCTGAAATTATTCACAGACGGTGAGCTTGAATTGAGAATTGGCAGTTTCTTTCATCCTGTTCCTCCCGTTTCCTTAGGAATTGGAAGCCGAATGTACCTGGCGAGGCATTGCATATTGGGCAGTTTGGCCGTGGCAGTGAGCTCTGTCTCTCCTTTGTGCCACGGAGCTCTGCAGCCTCCTCACGGGGCTGTCACGGGGCAGCCAGCCGCACGGCCTCATCCTGCTGCTGAACACACACATCACTGGCACAAAGTGCAAGCCCCCAGCACTTCAGCAGGCCCTCTCAGGGGAAGGACCACCTGCTCGTTGCACATGGTGACATCCTCTGGCACCAGGCGCATCGGGGCAGGGACACGAAGCCTTTTGGCACAGCCAGCAGCCGGGAAACTGCCTCAGCCACAGGGAGCCCCTCCTGAGCCCCCGCACTCTGCGGCCACACGCCCGGGGGGTCCCAGGGGTCCCAGCCCCGACCCTGTCAGCGCGCGAGGAACGCATTTGTTCGTGTCAAAACAGCTGCCGGTTCGCTGGGAACAAGCGGGGAGCAGGAAAAGGGAATAAAAGAACCAGCAGCTCAGGGACAAGGGCAGAATAAATCTGCATAAATACAAATGAGGTGAATATTTATTCCTCTCGCTGACCACATTTCTGCAGCTACTTTAAATTGCGAGGGAGGCACGGTCCTGCAGAGCTGGGCAGGGTTTAGGCCCAACTTGCGGGCTGCGGCTCGTCGTGGCTCCCTGCCTTTCCAGCAGGTTTGCCTATTAAATATTCTTTGCAGGCAAGTTACTCCTGTAGCTGATAGGGGAGATAAATAACAAAACCCTTGCAAATGCAAAACTCCTTTGGCAGTTTGGAAAGAAACCAAATCACGTGCTGAATGCAGATGAAGAAAAGTCCTTTTTATTGCGAGGAGTAACAGAAGGGACGTGGATCGGCCTCACCCACAATGCAGCACATCCAAACCCACTTGGAGATTACAAGACAGGATAGCATGTACTCTGATCAGTTCAAAGCAGAACTGTGAACAAATCAGCTACGTACATATTTAGATTAGATTGTAGGCCTTTCTTCCTACTTCTTAACAATATGAAATCACTGGAAAGAGAAAAATTTCCTTTTCAAGTGGTCAACTAATCACAAAGCAGGAGGAGAGCAAAGACAAAGACTTACATTTCATCAGTGTTTGTCCCTTTTCTTTCTTCCCTTTCTGTGGATTTGGTGCACGTGGTGCACGCTCACAACATTCACGTGGGACCAGTGCGTGTGGAAGGACTTTCTGCTAGCTGCCGGCTGCCTCAGTTACACACTGGGGACGTGTCCCCATGCCATGGCCATCACTGGCCCTGAACCCAGCCCCAGTTGCCTGGGGAGGACTTGTGGATCAGGCCACTGTCTTTGTCGGTGACCGTACAGCCACGACAGCCAGGAGAGCACACGGGCAGGACCCACAGCTCCTGCCACTGGCACCACGGCAGCACTGCAGTCAGCACGGCTCAGCTGGCAGAGCCACCAAATCCTGGTGAGGCTGAAATGTAAGGTAGAAGAAATAGCGTATTTTCTTGGTTGTGTTGCTCCCGTTTTCATGTCTGTTCTCTGTGCATCGTATCATCCTCCTCTCTTTGCTCCTCCTCCTCTTGGTGTAGTGGTGGGAATGGTCCGGGGGGCACCTGGGGATGCTGGAGATGAGGCTCAGGCAGTGCAGGGGCATCGCGGGAGCAGCTCAGCTTGGTGCAGCAGCCCCCTGCTGCCTCCCAACAATGGCACCAGGCTCACCCCGTTGGGCTCACCTTGCCTGGCACCGGCACCAGCACCAGGACCAGCACACCCAGCTCCAAGCCCCGTCCCCAGTGAGCAAACCCTTACCTGAGGCACTGCTGGCCCTGTGCCTACTGCGTGCTCCTGGCATCGATGCCTGCAACTGGGAGAGACGGAGCCTCATGAGAGCCCCCAGCCCAGCAGAGCCCCGCGGTCCTGCCCGGGGCCCTGCTGTGCACCGCTTGTGCCGGGGAGCCCTGGTGTTATGGGCAGAGATGATTTAGTGCCCTGAGGAATTCACCTCTGGGGAAGCTGGGATGGCTTCCAACTCTTTCTTCCCTCCTCTATATATTAACTTTGCATGCATATGAAGCTCAAAGCTCTTACAATCACCTCTGCAAATATTAATTAATCCTCACAGCATCCTGAGAACCATTATTCACTCCTACTAAGTAAATATTATTAAATCCTTTTATGAGAGGTGAAGTGACTTTTCCAGGGCTGTACAGAGCATGAGCAGGAGCACGCAGACCTCGTTTTATGGTGTGACTGCATCCGCCCGTAGCCGCAGGACCTGCTCCCGGCTGTACCTGTGCCAGCACTGTGTCCCCATCCCACCCGCTGCCCCCGCTGCCACCCCGCTCCTGGCACCCTGCGGAGCCCAGGGCTGCCCCTGGGGCAGCACTTACTCTGCAGGAGCCAGTCGATGAAGACAGCTGGAAAGGGGTAGTTCTGCAAAAAAAGGAGGAGACGTTAACGGGTGTGAGTGCAGGCGCTGCGGCTGTGGGAAGGCAGGAAGGTGAGGAAAGGCGAGGGATGGGTCGGGGCCAGACCCGGCACAGTGTGTGGATAGGGCAGGTCCCATTGCTCTATTATCGGTGGGGACACGGCCATAGGAGGATAGGGGCATGGGAGAAGGCTGGGGAGCGTGGGAGCCTCCATCCAGAACCATCCCTAAAGCCAGGTCCTGGGGCTACGCCCGGCGCTGGCAGCACCTGCAAGTCCAGCTCCACAGAGTTCTCCAAGGTCATCGGGAAACTGGAGAGGGCAGACTGGATTTTCCCAAGGAGTCCAAAAAAGATGATGCCTGCGGAGAGAGAGAAGGAGGAGAGGCAGGGGCAGAGGCCACCAGGCTTGCAGAGCTGCCTGCAGTGCCCTGTCCTGCCCAGAGCCCCCAGGGCTGGTGCAGTGCCTGGGAAATGCTGCCCCTGCCCCCAGGTGTTCCCAACTCTCATTTTCCTGTGGGGCTCAAACCCCCTGGGTTCACAGGTGGTGAAAGCTGTTGTTCTGGAGTTATCTGGTGTATGAAATGTTTGGGTGACATCCTGAAAACTTTCCGTGGAGTGAAGCAGCAACTGCGTCTCTGCCTGGATCGAGAGCTGGGGAGGGACAGACATGGCTCTGGGGGCCACGTGCCAGGGCTGCCTTGCTGCAGCAGTCTGGGTCTGCTAATTATAAACCCTAATTATAACCCTAATTATAAACCCTGCAGTAAGGGCAGCAGGGTCCATGCACGGTGCTCTCACCACGGCGAGCAGTGGGAGCAGAGCCGTGTCCATGCCCCCAGCACACTGCTTGGTGTGGGGGGACCAGAGCTGCCTCTGCCGCGAGCAGAGCGACTCCTTCCCCACGTCCCATGCTCTGCTGAGGGCAGAAACACCAGTCACAGAAAAGCCACGTGTTGCTACAAAAATTATATAGAAAAGTTCACAACTTACGGTTGAGAAATTGTAGTTTGATATTGATGATGCTGAACCAAATATTCACTAATGGGCAAAACTGCAACGGTAATAAGTGGAACAGCCTTGGTGAGAATATCGCAGTTGTAGCAACACATTTCACTAACATCTTTTGAGTCTCACAGACTTTAAATCAAGATGGAGCAATCAGCTCCTAGAGCATAGTTTCCTCCACGGAAAAAGAGCAATATAAATTGTTCAGCCTACTTCTCAAAACAGCACAGCTTCTCTTTAACAGAATAAAAGATTTTCTAACAAGCACCTTTTTTCTAAGTGAGGCTGTCACTTCTGTTTACCATACCTTCTCCGTACGAAAAGGCATTTCACAAAGCAATTGGTTACAAATTATCCCGTAACATTGCATGATGGAATTTGAATTGCTTCTAACAAATAAATCCTGACTCTAAGAAAGATCAAGGAAGTTTGCAGAATTCAGTTATAGAACGTGGGTGTGTGTCTGTACACGCACACATATCTGGATATGGATATGTAAATCTGCTTCATGCTTATGGGAAGAACACTGATTTCAGTCAAACCTTCTGACATGGCAGAATTTCTTGCACTCACCAGTGCAGGTAGGAGAGACCGAAGAGAAGAGTTCAGCAAACCGCTCACCAAATTGGTGAAGAAGCTGGAAAGGAAAAAAAGGCAGGAATTACTGAGGAGGCTGACAAAACCCAGGTCGCAGAATCAAGACAAATCTGAAGTGCAACGCTGGGTTGCGATGCTGTGAGCACTGAGGATGAACACACATTCTCTTCTTTTCTCTCCAATGTTAAAAGATGCAGCAAGCCCACAGCTCCCCCAGGCTTTAGCAGGAATTATAGGTGCTCAGGACTTTTTGTTATCTGCTTAGCAAAATCTGATTTTAACAGTAAATCTGTGCCCAGATTTGAGACTGAAATTTTGCCTCACTGCAAACATGCAAAGAGCTGACCTGTGGCTAGTCCTGCACATTATTTTAACCATTTCCAGATGCACAAACCAACTTCCCATTCCTTTAAAGGGTTCTCAAAAAATGGCTTTTATATGAGAAAAATTTAGTCTGCATGTTGCCACTGAGGCTTCCCTGGTGCTAACCTGCCCTCTGCAGTGCTGGGGGTCCACAGCCTGGGGACCAGAGCCCATCTGGGCAGCTCGGGGGGCTGAGCCCTGAGAGGAGAGGGAGGGAAAAACCTGCCCAGGGGCAAAATGCACAGCCGTGCTGAGGGCCAGGGCCAAGCCCCACATAAGCCCGGGTTGGATTCGGATCCTGTGTGCTGTGGCTGTGTCCTTGCAAATCACCCCGGGACTTCCGAATGAGAAGCTGCACAGCGTGTCAAATTAGTATGGGGCTGGTGAAGTTTGCCCGCACTCACCCCTTTCGCAGGTTGACTTTAATGCCACCGTACAGGTTGTGGCAATCCTTAATGACCAACTTGAGGTCACCAGGGGTGTCTTGTGTCAACGCAATGTGGGATGTGATGTTCGTTTCCACCGAAGATCCGCTCAGAAAGAGAAATATTCTGAAAAGTAAGGAAATAACTGTTGTGGCTTGGAGGGCTATGGAGAAGATGAAAGCACAGAACAGCAGTCTCTGTGGCTGAGACACAAGCTGGGGCTCGGCTGTGGCTGTTTTCATCTCAGGACTTTCATCAGGCTCCTGTTCAGGTTAGCAGGTCATCGAGCCCCTGAGTGCTAACAGGCACGGGGGGTTCCAGGGCAGCTCGGACTTCAGAGGAAGGAAGGACTCATCTACATGAAAGAGCACAAAGCCTTCTTGGCACTTTGCTTCCAACACCTTGTTCGCAGCAGGATCATCACCTCTGCCAGCAACTTGGGGTTGAGATCTGGGCCTTGGTGAAGTCAAGAGCTTCTCTTAAGGAGAACAAGATTTCTAAAATGCATTGCAAATGCATATTCACAGCAGCTCCAGAGCTGCATGCAATGCACAAGCTCCCCTAAGAACCAAACGTTGGTGGATGCTTCTCCAGCCCCCTGAACCGCCCCAGCTCCCCCACTCCCTGGGACCCTGTAACCCCACCACGCTTTGCTCTCCCACCAGCCCTGCTCACCCTGGCAAGTTGAATGTCAGCTTCGAGTACAGGTTCAGCACCAGCTCACCCCCAGGAAGGACCTTCCACGATGCTCGGGCTTTGTCCAGGCTCAGCATCTTCAACCTGGGGGTCGAAACCAAAGCCAACCCGAGCTGAGATGGGAGCAAGCCAGACTGCTATGCTTCCTGCACAGCAGGTGGCAGGAGCAAGCCCTACAGCCTCATCCCTTCTGCCAGTCATTGGGCTTGTTACCCAGGTGGATAGCCCTGGTCAAAAGGTGTAGGTGGGGAAGGGTCAAGCCCTGCTCCAAGAGGAGAGAGCTTCAAAGCAGGACCAGGTTGCCCAGGGCTGTGTCCAGCTGAGTCCTGGCCATCTCCAAGGACAGAGATTCCCCCACCTCTTGGGGTGCCCATCGCAGTCGCATCACTGTCATGGGAAAGACTTTTCCTGGACCTGTGTCTGGTTGGGATTTCCCCTCATGGTCTGTGTAACAGGAAGGATCTGGTCCTGCCCTGGAGCACCTCTTTAGGGGAACCCCCACCTCTGGGCATCACTTGTTAGAAAAATGCCAGTTAAGTATCTGCTATTAATTACTACTGCCTTTTTTTTTTTTTTTTTTTTTTTTTTAAATCTATTGCTATTATTTACTCTTAAAGCTAAGTTTTTAAACACCAGGCTCTTACAAGCTGTCACCATGTCAGGGAAGCTGGTGGATGGGCCATGGATCTGCAGTGATCATCACCACCGTGCTTCTGCTCTGACTTACCAGGCTAAGTGCTGTGTCGATTTGTCGGGGACTGCAGCACCCAGTGGTCCTCCTTCACCCAGCAGTCCTCCAACTCCTCCTTGGCCCAGCAGTCCTCCTTCTCCTTGGCCCAGCAGTCCTTCTTCACCCAAAAGACCACCAAGTAGACTTCCATTGCCTGCAAGACCTCCTTTTCCAAGCAGCCCCGTGCCAAGCAGCCCTTCCTCTCCAAGAAGGCCTTTATTGCTGAGGAGGCCGGTGCCAAGGAGCCCTTTCCCACCAAGGAGGCCTGTGCCGAGGACACCGGCGTTCTTGGATTCATTTTCAGTGCCAAGGAGACCTTGACTTCCTTCACTACTCGGACTCTTCTTGCCGAGAAGGCCCGTCCCAAGCAGCCCACCTTCACCGAGAAGGCCAGTGCCAAGAAGCCCACCTTTCTTGCTGATCAGACCTTCACCGCCGAGCAGACCTCCTGCAACAAGCAAGTCCCAGTTATTAATCTACCTTGTTCAGAACATCTTTTTTTTTTTTTTTTTTTTTTTTTTTTTTTTTTTTTTGCCAGCAAAAGGGTCACCCTGCACATCTTGACTGCTAAACAAAAACGCTTCATCACACCGCATCCTCCGTCCCCGCCAGGCTTCGTGCCAGCTGGGACTGCCTGGCTGCTGCCCGCGTTTCATCCTGACAGACTGAGCAAGCTGGCAGGTCGTTCCCTTTTAGCTAAGACTTTTAAAAAACAGCCCAAATCCCTCTGTGGTGCCTCCTCCACCTGGGTGAGTCCCTGCCGGGGACATCTTTGCCCAGGTGGGGCCAGTTTGGCAGTGCCAGGGGGTGCAGGCAGCTGGGGTATGGGGACGTGCTGGCACCAAGGGGACACCGTGGAGAAACCTCGGAGCTCACCGTCTGTGGGCTGTGCTGGGCCAGACCCCAAGATGCCCCCCAGGTTGAGGAGGCCCTGGGAGGGGGGCAGGAGGCTCCCGAGGATGGTGAGGCACCAGAGGGGCAGCATCTCCGTCCCAGGACCTGCCGAGAGACCCACATCAGCCCAGGCAGCTGGACATGGTGGCCCTGGGCCCCCACCACTCCCTGTCCTCCCCGTGTGTCACCCTGGGCAAAGCCCTCCTGCCCCAGGAACCATCCCTGGCCCCCGTGCCCCCATCCCACCTCCCTCGCTGTCGCATTTTGTCCAAAGCAGGGGGCTGCCGTGCTCCAGGGCAGTTCCCGTCCCCACACCCTGGTGCAGAGCATCTGCCTGGCATCGCAGGGGGGCTGCGGGGAGGAAAATGGCATTTTGGAGAGAGCAGAGGGAGGAGAAGAAGCAGGAGGACCTTGTAGCGAGAGAGATGGATTGCTTCAACCTGCTCAGAAATGGCCCTGAAATAAGAACAGATAAAAGGGCACAGCCGGATAAAAAACGGTGTGTCAAAGCCACGTCCTTCTCCACCTCGTGAAGAACACCTTGCATTATGAAAGCTCAAAGCACAGCCAAAATCAGATTCACTTCCCCGTGGTCAGGCTGTTTGTTTTTCTCATTTTGCTTCAGTCAAGCCTCTGAAGAGAGCCCATTTTTCTGTGTTTGAGCTGCCTCTAGTGACAAGAGATCACCCTTGGGGATCTCATGTTCCCACACCACTTGGTCTTCTTGGGGTTGTGACCAGCACTGTGACATGCTGGTTTATGCCAATAAATGTGTTTGCAAAGAAGGGAAAAAGGCAATTGCCAAGCCATTTCTATAGGTCTCGAGTCCAACAAAACATACATAGCCTGCACAGCCCACGGCGTGGGCCCAGCCTGCCTGGCATTGTCTCCTTTGTGAAAGACAAAGTACGATCTGCATATTGCAGCACTTCAGCACTAGGAAATAACGTTATTTAGGTCATTCTGAACAACTTATCTGTTCCAGATACTTTTTAAAAAATCCTTCTATGACAGTTCTTGGCACAATTAAATTAGACTTTAATTCACTAGACTGTCTTTTACATTTTCCCTTTGATCAGCACGTAATGATGCACAGCTCCTGTAGCTGTGATTATTGAACAGAAGAGAAAGATAGAGGCTTGAGCAGCTTCGATTGAGAATTGTGTCAAATAAAATCAGTGGGATTTGTTGGAGGGTCTCTGCAAGACGTGTGTAGCATTGTAAGAGGATGCCAAAATGGGTTTCAGGTCTTTTAAAAGAGCTCTTAGAGAGAATATGTGATAAAGCAGACAAATATCTATGCAGGTATTAACTATATTCAACTAGTCAGTACATCTCCTTGGTCACTCACATTTAAGTGAGCTGAGCATCTTGTACATGTAAAATGTATGCATGGCTTTACAGATAAGTGCTTATTTCATACCAGCTGAGATTAGATCTGATAAGCTGAAAATTGTTCTGAATTCTGGTCAACAAGAACAATTAAAGAGTCCTAGTCATTTCTTCTAGCTTAGTCATTATAATAGACTTAACAACAACAAAAATAAATGTGGAATTTGACAAGCAAGAGCTCTACTGGCTTTAAAAATTAATTTTCATAAATGATTAAATGCTGCTACAGAAATCAAAGGAAAACATCATTAAAATTCTTGCTTTTTCAAGCCGAGTTACACTTTGCTGTAGGTCGTCTAATGGGAACAGGAGTTCTGTGGCTACGGTACCTTTATGCCTCTTACCTGGAGCCCTTTGAAGTTGCCGTGCAGCTGCCTACAGCCTCTTATCTGCTGCTGATAGGGAGCAGCTCTTATATACCCAGCAGAGTGCAGGAACAAGGAAAGTACAGGGAAGGATGAAATAGGAATAATTTCCCCATGTGGGCTCAGAAGCACAAGCCCTGTGCCAGCCTGACTAGCAATGGACCGAGGTGTAGGAGTGCTGGCCAAGCCAGGGGGCAGCCCCCTCCTGCCCTGCAGCCCCAGTGCTGTTACCAAAACTGCAAGCAGCTGGGGCACACAGCTGTATCAGTGCAGGGACAAGGATGGGGACAGGCAGAACTAGGCACGAGCAACCATCCCAGGGCATCCCTCGGTCCCAGGGCAGGCATCCCTCTCTCTTCCCTCTCTCCTGGCTGTATCTCCAAATTAATTTGCCTGGGATGGGCAGACCCCAGCCCCTGTGCTGAGCATCACAGCCCCTTTGAGACAACCACACAGTGGCCAGGGTTGTGGTGTGGGGTCTGGGGACGTCCCCGGTCCCTGGCTGAGTGGGTGGCTGAGGGGGGGCTTGGGGCAGCTCTGCCATGGGGGATGCTCCATCAGGGTTAGGAGGGTTTTGTCTGCGTGCAGGGAGAGGACAGCTGCCTCCAACAAGCGAATTACGCACTACAACAGCATAAGGTTGATTTTAAAAAGTAGTCGCAAACTAAAGGGTTTGTGGATTTATGGTGTGCCAGCTGCTCTGTGGAAACCACGCATTACCCAGAGGTAAGCAGGAGATGGCTTGTGTCTCAAAGGAAGATCCAAGCAATTTAAAGCAGGCTTGAGAGAGAACAAATACAAGCAGAGGGGGAAATAAATGCTGATAGGAAGGGAAAAAGAACAGTAAAGATGACGGGAAAAGCCTAAGTCTCAGCTCCAGATAGTTTTCAGAGTGTAACAGGGTTGGACAAAGGACGCAGGCTTGAAGGCAGCATTACTGAAGCAGTCCCAGAGGTCTCCCCTCACCCCAGGAGTGCTCGGTGGCTTGACAGCCTGAAGTTAGCAGCAGCCTCATTGCTCTGACAGCAGCTGAACCAAAGGAAAGAGCCTGTGCAGGTCGGGCATTGCCCAGAGGTGCAGGCAGTGAGCTGCCCGTGTCTGCCCCCAGCAGCACGACCACTTGCCCCCTGCTCCCTGTGGTGCTGGGAGGGGATGGGGCAAGGGCTCCTCCAGCACCACAGCTCCAGCACGGTGGGCAGGCAGCCAGCTTGCCTCATCATGCCCAGAGGGTTCCCCAAAACCAGGGGAAGGGGTTGCGTTCAGGTGAGTGGGTTTTGCATGGAAAGGCTGATGGGCTCGTGTACCCTCCGGTTGTGTACAGACACAGGAGCTGTTACCGGGCCCTTGCCTAGCCCCAAACCAGGCACTCACAGAAACTGAGACACATTCTGATCTAAGGAGAGATCCACTCCCACCCCATGAGGATAAGAAGAAGACCCCAGGGGCTTCAGATCCCTGAGGGAAGGTGCAGCATCTCGCTCTAATGTAATTCTTGCCAGCAGACGGGTGCCTGAGCATCAGCGAAAAGAAAAGTGCAAAATGCAACAATCAGAGGCAAAAAACACCCTTGCTTTCTTTTGTGTTCAAAGCAACATAGGGAGGATGCAACATTTTTGTGGAAAAGACCGAGCTGCTGTTTTGCTCTTCCAGGCACAGCGAAACGTCGGGGGGCAGCTTCGAGCAGGCTGGGCTTCCCACCTCTCGGGTGGTGGACGTGGAAAACCGTAGGTCCCGCTGCAGCAGTGGGCTCACGCCGACAGCACGAGGAGATCCTGGTGCGGCAGAGGGCTCGGTGTCACTCGGATTCATTTTACAGCATGCCCCGGGGAGCGGGGGCTGCACTCACCTCAATGACATTGATGTCAGCGTTGGTGAAGTCGATGTTCAGCAGCCGCGGGAGCGGGACCCCCCTGCCCAGCACGCCTGTGGGTCGGGGCAGCCCGGTCAGCACAGCGTGTCCCTGCCACCCCATCCCTGCACCCCCAGCCAGCACGAGGCTTCATGCCCCGGGGCCCAGCGCCGTGTGCTGGGGTTTGCAGCACCCACTGGTGGGGGGCAGCAGGGGTTTGGTGGGGGCGTTTTGTGATGTGTGCTCGCCGCCCCACAAAGCGCTGCCACCAGAGTGAGCCTGGCCCTGCTGAGCCGTCCCATCGCCACCACCGCACCCAACCAAGGTCAATGCAATGCACGGAGACGCGTGCAGTGGCTGCTCTAACACAAATGAGTGCATGCATGAGGCATCAAAGCTCCCTTACTGTTCAGTGCAGGCAGGAAAGCGACATCGAAAATCTTGTCAACGAGCATCTCCAGCAGCGAGATCTGCAACAAGGAGAGGGTCCCTCAGAGCTGTGCTCCCGTGGCCAGCGTGGCCTCACCCTGTCCTTGGGGCTGTGGGGGTGCTCCTGTTGTCCCACCTGAACCTGACCTGACCCCTGCTGCCCCAGCTCCACACCCACTTCATGCAAATCCCCAGCTTCACAGAAATTGGAACTTTCTTTAAGCATTCAGTGGTCAAATTTTAGTCCCAAAGTAATGGCACTTCACAGGCATGTTCCAGCCAGCATTAAGAGCTGCCTGAAATTGAATTCCTGCTGCCCTGACAGCATGAGCACAGCCCGGGATGGAAGTGGATGGAGCAATGCAGCCCCCCCGGGCTGTGCTGTGCCCCCATCAAGATCAGGTACCAAGCCCACGGCTGCTGCGGCTGCACGGGCTCTGTGGTGATCGCAGCGGGTGTGCACACCCTGCCAAATGGGGGCAGTCCTGCTTTGCTCGCATTTGCCCCAATGTAAACTGGGGTCAGCAACTGGGATATTTCCCACTTCCCATCGCTATCTTTCACACAGATCTATGGGAATTTTTCTGAAGACCATTCATGGATCACCCATAAAACAAATCCATCTGCAGAGGTGAGAGAAAGGCACTGTTAAAAATGCCATAAACGATACTCGGTACTTGGCTCTTAATTCTCCCGAGCCAATCTCTCTCAGTGCTTTGCTCTCTGCAGTAGATTTCGTGTATGGCTGAGGCTGCTCCTGTTCTTACATCAAAGTCACCGACAGATGAAGACTCCAAGAAGAGATCAGTCCTGCAGGAGGAAGCAGAAGCAAGTGAGGTTCAGGTTCCCTGTGTCCCACCGCGCATCTCATTGCCTGGGCACCCCTCACCACCCCAGGCCCATCCAACGCCAGCGTGAGTGGTGGCAGAAGAAGACAGTGTCCTACTTCTCACGGCTGGCGCTGATCTTCAGTTTGTTGCCCTCAACAGAGAACTGGGCCAGCAGGGAAGCGTCCTGCAGACAAGCAGAGGACAAGCACAGGCTGTCAGACAGAGCTGAAGCAGCCAAGTCCCAACGAGATGGCATTTCTGCACAGCTGCTGCTTTATGCGTACGATATTCAGAAGGCAGAGGAACTTCTGGACGTCGTCATGGTGGATGGCCACCACCTCTGCTGTAGCCTTGAGCTGGATCGTGGCTTTGTTTTTCTTTAGGGTCACCACAGGTGCTTCGGGGACTGCAATTTTCAGCAGCAATTCGTGTGGCTCAGGGTACGCCTTGAAAACCTGCAACATCCAAAGCAGGAGGCTTGTGGTGGCATGTGAGGAGGATCAGGGGGAAGCAGGGAACAGGCTGCCTGTGGGGGCATTGCTGTGCTCAGCAATGGATTTGCTCCTGGATTGTTCCAGTTCAAGACTGTGCGTGAGCTCAGCCACTGTGCATGCCCTGAGCCCCCCAGGAGCATCTGCTGCTGTCTGTGGGACTGCTGCAAGGGGTTTTTGTGACCCAGGAGATGTGCAGAGGACAGGCTGGCAAACCAGGCTTGGGCCTGCTGCGGTTTCTGACTTCAGACCCAAGCCCATGGGATGTCTGAAATGATGTCTCTGAGAGGAAGAGGCAGGGGGATCTCCCCTGCCCCCAGGTGCATCTCTGGCTGGGCCAGCTGCAGCGTGGGCAGGAACCAGCACTCACCGCAGGAACCAGGGCTCCCAGCGTCGATGTTGTCAGCGGTGGGAGCTCAGGGAACTGTCACAGACAAGGAGGGGAAATGTTGCACATGAGCACGATGGTCTTCAGCAGATAGCTCGTACTTTGCCTCAGTAACACACCTGAGACCTCACGGCCTCTCACTCGTGTTTTTTTTTGCCCAAGATAGCACAGATCCCAGTAAATGGCAGCGAGGTGCTAGAGGACTGCAAGGTGAGACCAGCGCACACCACACTGCTGGCAGCCCCGGGCCTCCTGGGGCCAGGCAGATCTCCCGTGCTCACCATGCCGTTGGCGATGTCCAGGTCCAGGGCGCCTTCCTTCTGCAGGGCAGACAGCACCGACCTGAGGAAGTTGACAGAAAGGCCCAGCTGGGAGGAGCTGGTGTCCGGCATTGGTGGCAGGGGCGGCATGGGGACCCTCGGAGGTGCGGGGACACTTTCTGCTCTTCCCAGCGGGTAGTCAACCAGGCCTCCTGCTACTCGCCCAACAACAGTCTGCAGTTACAGGGAAGAAAGCACAAGCCAAAAGTGTTGCAGAAGCTCGCAATATTTGCCTTTATGGTTAACTTCATGTTCAGTCAATGTGAAATCCCTTCATGCACAGCCAAGCCAAGGCAGATCCCATTGCATTTCCTTCTCCAGAAGTTCATGAAATGCGAACCCCGCTGTGCTCTGCCGTGACAGCAAGCAGCACGGGAGCAGGGAGCAGAGCCAGCCCCTCTGTGGCCCCCTCACAGCACCCTGGGTGCCCTCGGCTCGGTGTTCTCAGCTGAGGAGCTGTTCCCCAACCCGTGTGAGATATCACAGTGCGTGTAGCGAACAGAAAGAGAAGGTGCAGGACTTACATTCAGGTCTACTTCAAGGAACTGGCCGGTCACCAGGGGGAGGCTGGACACGGTGTACTGGATACTGCCCAGCAAACCCAGTGGCACCAGTGCTGGGGGCAGAGGAGGTGGCTCAGCAGCTCCCATGGGGCAGGGGTGCAGCTCCCCCTGCCCGCTGCAGTTCCTCCAGCAAAGCCCCAATGTGCTTGTGGGCTCTGCCCTGTCTCTGAGAGCTTCATGCAAAGCCACATCCCTAATGAGCAGTGTGTGCCACTGCTGGAAACGGAGGGGCCACCCCACCACCCCCACCCAGGGGTCTCTCTGCTGATGGCTTAGCTTTGCTGGGTGCTGCTCCCTGGCTGCTCCCAGGGATAAGGGGGTCTCAGCAGGGTGCTCCCGGGGTCCTGGCACTGGTGTGGCACAGAGGTGGGGTCTGGGGGCAGCAGCATCACAGTCCCCACATGGTCAGCACAGAGGGCAGAGATGACCCAAAGGGAAGGTGGGGGACCCCAGGCACTTACAGTTGACGAACCCCAGCTGGTCGCTGACGAGGCCCAGGGCAACATCGAGGACTGGGCAGAGCTGCAGGGGGACGGGGAGCGACCACACTCAGAGCCAGGCACATCCCAGCATGTCCCTGCCCCTGTGCCCCGGGTGCTGCAGTGCTGGGGCTGGGGCTGGGAGCCCCTCCAGTAGCCCCCCAGTGCTGCTGAGGCTGGGCCAGACCTGGGTCCAGCCCGGGGTACCCTGCCCTCCCTCTGGCACACTGAGGAAACAGGACAAGTACAGGGTGCCAGGAGCCCATGTGAGATGGATGGAGAGACCCTGGAACTCCTGGGAGGGAGCAGAGACCCCAACCCATCACACGGGCATCGTTAGCAGATCCCAGGCACTTGGGCAGATCTTTGCCAGGCTCTGGGGCAGGCACAGTTTCTCCCACACAGATGGAGAGGTGACACGTGTCCCTCCCTAAGCCCCAACCATGGCAGCCCTTGGGGCAGTGGCGTTGATCCTGCCCTGGGACAAGCAGGAGCAGCAGCACAGCTTTCTGATGGACTCATTGCTCCTTTCCAGGGCAGGATTTATGCCTCCTGCTCACCTGGAGTCACTTGGGCAACAACTGCACTGACTGAGGTGTGCCCTGGCTCGGCTTACACAAAGCCGCACCACAAGGGGTTTTTCTTCCAACTTACCAGATTAGGAAGAAGCCTGTTCAGGACACTGGCCAATAAATTATCCACAACTGGGAGCAGGCTGTGGAAAAACAAAGGAACACCAGGAAAAAAAAACAAGCTGCAAAGTAAATGAGTTTTAAACAATTCCCTGTGAAATGCGTGTAGAGCAGGCCTCCTGGAGCAAGGCAATTGCACCAGCGAAGTGTGTTGTGTATGCTTGGATTTTGCATGAGATAAGTCTAATTTGCATCCCAAAATAGCCAGTGGGAAATTTATTGCTGCCTTTTTTTACTAGGCTCTGTAAATGAGCAAAAACAACCTCAGCCCAAGTAGGTTTTGTGCTTCACATGCCAAGTGCTTACATCTTAGCAGACCCTGTGCAATGTCAGGTAAAAAGACTGAATGCAGCACAGGGGGCAGGAATATTCCTCTGAGACCTCTGCACCACTGCAGGGTGTCCTGCTTGGCTGCGCAGCCCCACAGGAGAACCCTGCTGTTTGCTGCAGCTGCGTCAGGACACGGGGGGACTGCCACCACCAGCAGCCCTCTGGCATGGCCAGTGAGTGACTGTCACCAGCTCTGCCGTTGTCATCCACAGAGCTGGAAGCGCCCCCGTGCCCACCCTGGTGTCTGCTGGCATGGGCAGGGGGTCAGCGAGGGGCGATCAGCGGTCAGTGTGTGCCAGTGGATCAGGACGTTGCAGTCACTCACCCTCTCAGCAGTCTGACTTTAATGCCCCCGAGGAGCGTGTCGCACTTCTCTATCACCAGTCTGGGATAGCCGGTGCCGTCCATGGTCAGCCTGACCCTCGATGTGATGTTCACTTCCACTGCGATGTCGAGCAGACCCAGGAGGCTGTGCAAGGGGACGGGGCTGAGCTCCAGAGGAGCAGCCCCTTCCTGGGGCAGGAGCGGGCTCTGTCCCCCTGCACCCCTCGTGGCACCAGCTAGACCTACCTTTTGCCATTGAGGGCCACCCGGGTGTAGAGGTTCAGGTGGACGCCGATGCCAGGCAGGAGCCGTAGGGACACCCTGGGGAGCGTCAGGTCCACAATCCTCAGCCTGCAGGGACAGCAAGGGGGGCATGGACAGTCACGAGTGGTGGCTCTGGGCACAGCAACCCACCAGCAGGGCTCTGCCACTCATACAGGTGACTGATTGAGGGATGGGTGAATTCAGGAAAAATATGATAAAAGACACCAAGTTTTCTCAGTTATTTTCCAGTTTTATCAGAAGCTTTTTCTAGTTGCCTTATTATTGCTTGTTCTTGTGCCTCTGCTCAGTGCTAGACAATAAGAATTAAAACAGGAAAATTGCAAACAACTGAGCATTGGCTTGGAAACAACGGCATCGGCTGCCCAGGGCTGATGTACAGTTCAGTGCTCCCTCTACGGGCAAGCGCTTCTCAGCTCCCACCTCCTTCAACCTCCCCTTGTGTAGCTAGGAGGTTCTTCTGCATCTGGCAATGCAAACCTGGGGACTTGCAGGCAGCATTTCTGCCAAGGAGTCAGCGCCCAACCAAATCTGAGCAGCTACTGAAGGATCGCCACAGCACCCCCTCCCCAGCAGCATTCAGAGGTTGCCCCCCCTCCAATGATCCCGGACGGAGCCCTCCTTACCCGGTGAGCCCCTGGACCGTGCTGAGCAAGCCTCCTTCCCCCAGGACGCCGAGCAGCCCACCGCCTCCCAGCAGCCCTCCGCTGCCCAGGAGCCCTCCTCTGCCGAGAAGCCCACCGGGGCCACCGAGGGTCCCCGCCGTGCCTTGGAGACCTCCATCACCCAGCGCTCCTCCAGCGACCCCCAGGGGGATGCCACCCCTGGGGACGTCACCAGCAGCTGCAGGCCAGCCCCTGGGAGGGAGGCCGTTTCTGGGGGCCGCCCCGTAAGCATCTCCACGAAGACCCCCAAAAGCATTGCCACCGAGCAGACCACCTCCAGCCTCCCCACCTCTGCCCAGCAAGCCACCGCCAGCTTCACCACCCGCGCCCAGCAGGCCACCAGTCAGCCCCCCCAGCAGCCCCCCGCCACCACCACCGCCCAGCAGACCACCGGTAAGACCACCCAGCAGGCCACCGCCACCAAGGAGACCTCCTCCAAGGCCACCGCCCTGCAGGCCGCCGCTGCCGTCCACACCGGGCACTCCGCTGCCGAGGGGCATCTCGCCGAGGGCACCACGGAGGGCACTGCCTTGCCGCAGGGAGCCTGCAAGAGCTGGAGACCCCCAGCACCATCAGCCCCTGGGCAGAGCCCCTCCTGCTTCACCTGCAGGCTGAGCCCCTGCTGAGCACGAGCTCCCCATCCCAGTCACCGCCCGGTCCAGCCCCTGCCTGCCTGTGCTTCTTTTTACCCATCTGTGCTACAACAGAAAAAGGGCTTTGACATCTTCCAAATACCAGGGCAGGAGGCACGGACCTGTGCAAAGCAGTGCAGGGGAATTTGCAGCCCACCCAGGTGAGGCAGCACATGGGCTGGCTTGGTTACAGGGGCTGCGTGGTGGCAGACCCACACCAGGAGGCGAGGTTAGGGCTCATGCAGCACCTCTGTTTAGTCCCTATCACGCGTGGAGGCCTTCTGGGAACCTGGCTACTTGAAATTTTAATCGCAATAAAAAAGAAAGACTCGGAGGTTGGTTAGGGCAGGTCAACTCACCGTCACTCAGAACACCCTTATTGAGCCTCAGGACGGCATCTGTTGGTGGCTGGCCCAGTGTCAGGGTCAGCAGGGCGTACACGACAGCGATGCTCAGAGCTGTTCGCATGCTGTCCTCTGCCCTGGCTGGGACCAGCTGGCAGTGGTGGCAGGACGGGGACACGGGATGGCTCGCACCGCTCACACCGCTGGCACTGAGGCAGCCAGCAGCAACCTGGGGAAAGAGAACGGGGGTGAGGGGAAACAGGGTGGACAACCCTTGGAGGCAGAGGAAAGCCTGAGATATCTCAAGCTGTGTGCACAGTTTTAGGTGAGCAGCAAATCTGGGCGTTAGGAGCAAAACTGTTTGTGTGTTCGAGCCACATCCAGCTAACAGATTTGGACACACACACATGGAAAGAGGGAAGCATCCATACGCACATCTGTCGGTGATTTTTCAAGCCACTGTCTGCACAGCCACAGCACCTATTTGCTTGCTTCCATTCACGTGCAGCCCGGGCAACATGCTCCTTTCCACCTCCGGTCGCTGTGACATGATTTTGAACTTGCAGCGTGAAATCGTAACTCATAACCCAGAGGCTGCACGGTGCTTCCCTTGCTAAAAACCATCCCCTAAGCAGGCATGCAAATCCATCCTGCCATCACACAAACAACTCATGTCTGGAATAAATTCCTTCAGCTCTTTTTTAAATGGCATGTTTTAACCTTGCAACAATAAAAATAACGCCAATTCCTTTAAAAAATCCTGCAATGCAAAAATATCCCTAATTTTTTGTCAGATGAATACAGTTTCCTTCAGCAAAGTGTTCCCATATTGCTTTATCAATCTGCTTTTTGAAGTTTTCAGGCTAGCCACTAAATATAAACTAGGATCATTTAGCCACATTTCTACCATTTTCAGTATCTTCCCAATGTTTTTCTCACTCACCAGAGCATATTGCAGGGCTTGCAGGTAAAATGGTGGCTCTGTGCCCCAGTCTTAGAAAACCACGTGCCACTGTTTTGCCCACCTTTACCTGGCCTTATCCCAAATTGCAAAGCTCAGCTCTGGTCTTCCACGGCTCAGCTCCTGATCAAGTGGAGACCTCGCAGCTGTCCATGGTCACCCAGCCCTCAGCTCTTCTCTGCTGTGTAGGAACAGGGGGTCCTTATATAGCAAAACCGATGCAGGAAAAATGGAAGGATGCCTAATTTGTAAGAGCTGGGCTAGTGGATTGGGTCCATAAAGCAGCATTTGTGGTTTTAATAGATCCCAGTATAAATAATGCTTTGTAAGACAGGATGGAGTATTGAGCAATAGGACACCAGATAGCCCCTTATCAGCAGTGCTGTTACCCAAGAGCTCAGAGGAAAGGAGAAAATCCCCAAGCCTCGTTGGGCTGGAGCACACGGAGCTGCTGCTGACCCCGAAGGAGGCATGCTGGAAAATCAGCTTATTCTCCAGGTGTCCACGCAAATCCCAGCCACCACCTGCATCCAGGCATTAACGCAAACTGCTGTGCTGGTATCCACAAACACACCTGCAGGTGATTTTTCAGGTCCTGCCCAGCTTTCCATCGAGCACTCCAGAAAGGCCCTGGGAGACATTTTAGCTCCTTTAGTGTTCAACCTGAGAAGCAGCTCCCGAGGATTATCCTATCGGCCTCCACAGCTGCCAGCCCCTTCCCAGCAGGTTGTGTTCCTGCAGCCCCAGGAAAGTCCCTTCGGGGTGAGAAATGCAGATCAGGTGTCAGCCCACAGATCATAAGGGTGCCTTTGTCCCGGTGTCTTGAACAGTTAATACCTTTGTGAGATAAAATATATTGCTAAGATCCCAGATAAAACTGTCCAGTGCATCTTACACAACAAGGGGAAAATACATCCCTAAACTAGGCAGCAGGAAGGTGTAAGCTGCCTGACTCTGTACAGACCCTAATAAAAGAGGCAGTGCTGGGCACATCAGCTCTCTCCCTTCCAGGTTGAGCAGTGGGTGCTCTTTCCTGGCCCATCTGTTCCTTTGCTGTGGCTCTCCCTGCTCAGTTATCGAGCAGAAGGCTCAGCCCCATTCCTGTGCCTTGCTGATGGTCCCCACACTGCTCCAGGGAGGCTGCACTGGTCTGGAGCTGCCTCTGCAATGCAGCCCCAGGGTGCTGGGGTGTGGGGAGGGAGCTGTGTGTGTGGCTGGGGCTGGGGAGGGGGCTCTGGCTCCTGAAAAGCAGGGAGATTTCCTGAAAAACAGGAAAATTAGGGAGAGGGGGACACAGCTGGTTCCTAGTGGTGGCGATTGGGAGGACATGGTGGGTAGCTCTGTGCAGCCACACATGGTTTTTCACACATGACTTCACAGCTGGAGCCACGGCCAGAGCTGCACAAGTGCTTTCTGCTAGGTAGCAGCTTATCGGATTATTGGCTCTGGGTACAGCCTCCTCGCTGAGTTGCGTGGCCTTTCCATGGGCCGTATGGTGTAGAGGCACTGCAGAGACAAATGGATCCTGGCAGCTGGAAACCCACATCCAAAGAACATTCAGAGAGACAAGTATTGAGGCAGTGAAGGATTTTATTGATAGAGGAATTTGAGAGCAACATTTGTGCCTAAACAGGGGCTCTGGTTCCAGACTTAGGGTGTTAGAATTGGCCACAGAAAATGCCCCCTAACATCCATCAGCTGAGCACCTTCTCCATACCCCCATGTGGGCTATAGCAGGACGGATGGACCAGAAACATCCCTCCCTATGGGCCACGGCAATAACACATGACAATACTCAAGAGAAAATAAAGACGAAGCAATTAGGGACGACCAGGGCTCTCCAGGCTCACGGGGAATTATCTGCCTCATCCCAAGACCAAGGGCAAGGTTTTGCTGAGATAAGCTGGTTTTAGAGCACTCTAGGCTTCTGGTTGATCACAAAGGTGTTCTGCCAGGAAGAAGCACAAAACAATTCAGTTTTGTCAGCTGGGTTTTCTCCAGCTCTTCCCCATATCCTGCAGGGTAAGCCCCTAAAAGCGAGCAGCAGCTCCTTGGGAAGGGGCCACTCATCCTGCACCCCCCTGGGAAAGCAATGCTGGGAAAAGAGAGCCTTACATCAGCGATGTCCACCTGGCTGTTCTCGAAGTTGGTGTTGAGGATGTTGGGCAGAGGGATCCCTGCACTCACGGCACCTGCAAGACCAAGAGAGCGGCTGGCTGAGGGCAAAGCCCCCAAAGCAGCCAGCAGGGGAGGGGGCTGGGATTCAGGCTGGGTGTGGAAGGGGAGGGCTCAGCCCCCGCCGTACTGTTAATGGCAGGCACGTATGCAGCTGTGAGGGCATCCGTCACCCATCCTTCAAGCCGGGAGGCCTGCAGAGGGAGGAAGCACAAGTCAGTACCCAAGGGAAATGACGGTTTGGGGCTGAAGGCTGAGCACCAGCAGCCTTATGAGCTAAGTTCTCTGGGCGCAGGATGCCTGGGGCTGGGACACACGGATGCCAGGAAGCTTCCTACAGCAAAGCCCCTCCAGCCGACACATGTCGGTGTCCCTGCCCTACAGATAACTCCTGGTCGACAAATCACTTGCTGCAGCATGACCATCGCAAGCACTTACATTGATAGGGCCAATTTGTGAGGATGCCAGTCTCAGTTTGACTCTACAAAAGATAAAAACAATTAAGAGTGCATCAAGAGCAGCCCTCACCACTTCCTGAGCAGTGCCCAGACCCTTTTTGCTCCAGAATTTGTCCTGTCCATACAAATAGACAAAAACTCTCTCGTTACTTCAGGCATGCTCTTCATCTGAGGTCGGTGCCGGGGGAAGCCCTGAAGCCCCAGAAGCTTCACATTTCTCCCACACCTCTCTCGTGCTTCCCGTTAGCCACCAGCAGAGCCCCCCCCGCCGAGCTGGGCCCTACCTGTCGATGGCCAGGGAGGTGCGCAGCTTGCCGCTGGTCACGGAGGGGGTGATGTTCAGACCGATGTCCTGGAATTGCAACAACAGAAGAAATGAAGTTATTTCCCAGCACAGCTCCCCGAGACTGGAAATAAAACATGGAATATTTATAAATAACCCAGATGGTGAAAAAACACCCATCTGTGTCTAGAAATAGCATTTTTTGGACAGATGGTGCCACGGATCTGTCCCCTTGGGATTTGGAATTCCCATCTTTTTGAATTTATTTAAATTTTTACTTAAACTTTTTCAATTAATTTTTGAATTATTCATCAAATGTTTCACCTGCGTGCGGTTACAAGCACATTAAAAGGCCATTTTTAAGATGTCGGGCATCCAAGGGCATGGGTGCTGCCGCAGGGAGCAGCCCCACACCGTCCCCCTGCCTCACGCTCACCGAGTCCAGGCTGAAGAGGGTCTGCACGGGGAAGCCTGGGCGCCGTGTCACGACATCGATGGTGCCTTGGAGGGTGGCCGTGGCTTTCCCGTCCCGCAGGGACACCTCTGGCACATCGGCCAGCCGCACACGCAGCGCCAGCGGCAGCGACCCAGGGACCACAGTGGAGAGCTGTGCAGGGAGAGGAGCCATCAGGGCCAGCAGCCTTGGCGTGGTCAGGGGGGTTAGAGCCAAATGCATGCAATGCATCTATTTTATCCCCTGTATTACACGGCACAAGGTGGCTGACCTGAGGGAAGGCTGAGAGGAGGGCCGAGGTGGACAGTGAGATGCTACTGGGTACCTGTGGGAACAGCACCCGTGGGGTCAGCAGCCAGCAGGGTTCTGCAGGAGCCACTGCCGGGCTCAGCCTCACCCCGTGAGCCCTGACCCACCGCTGAGCTGGTGATGTCCAGGTTGAAGGCTCCCTGCTTCTGGGCCAGCCCCAGCACGGCGCCCAGCACGTCCTGCGAGAGCCCCACCTGCACTCCGCGGCCGGTGGTTGGCAGCAGGGTGACAGGCGACGACAGCCCGCGCACGGGCTCCACCACATTGCCTGCTGCATCCCTGAGGAGGAGCTGCAGGGGACAGAGCAGGGGCAGGAGGTTGGCATCAGAGGGGCTGCCAGGCTCCCTGCCCACCTGCGCGATCAATTGATGCTTTGTTAACTGTAGAGCTGCTTTCGACTGCCCTGGCACAGGCAACGGAAGCGTTTGCTGGAGCTCTCCACTCCAAGCACTGTGACACCTCCTGATGAGTAAGACACGTTGCCAATATTTTTGGCATGATTATAATCCCCATTAATTATACACCAAACTTTTTTAAACCACTTACAAACGAAACCTTTTTGTAAATGGTGACCTACTGCTCTTGTATGAAATGCTAATGTTGGGCTTTTCTGATTAACAACTATGTGAGTGTTGTAATTATGCTTAATTAGCCAGTGTCAAGCCAGTCTGACTCATGCTGTCCTCCAGGGTTAGCAAGTAGAGAATAAGGCAGAGACCCGGCAGCGGCACAGGCACAGACCTGGCTGGGCCCCACGCAGCAGCAGCGCTCAGTGAATGTGCTCAGACAGCTGGAAACAGGCAGTCCTGCACAAGCAGCTACCCCATTTGGATGAACCACCCAAACCTGCTGATTCGAAGGCATTTGGCAGCACTCACGTTTAGATCCAGCTGGATGGACTTGTCGCCAATGATGGGAAGGGAGGACAGAGTGTACCGGAGATCTCCCAGGGGCCCGAGTGGGAGCACAGCTGCGAGACACAGGGAGGAGAGCTTCTAAGCTGCAAGGAGAGGAACTGCTCCCAAATACCATGGTCCCAAAAGATATCTGAGCTGTGGATGGCCCCTGCTCACAGCACTCCCAGCCGGACAAGGGGCTGGCAAGCACTGTTCTGCAGCAAAACTCTTGTTTCCAAAAACTATGGGAAGTCTTGAAGTGGCTTTCTGCAGGAAACATTGCCTGCTGCTGCTCTGGGGCAAGGGAGGTTGAATGCTGTGCTTGAATGGAGAGTTGTGTTTTCAAAAAGTTGTTAAAACATTTGTATGTGCCCAATGTAAGGAAAACAAACCCTAAGAGCAGGGCAGACCCGAGGGAGGGCACGTGGACAGGAGGAAGGGACCGCAGCACTTACAAGTCACGGAGCCGAGCAGTGAATTCACAACTCCCAGCACGGTGTCGACGACAGGGCACAGCTGGGGAGGCAGAGAGAGGTCAGGGCCCCGGGGCACCCAGCAGAGCCTCCATGTGTGGCATCACCGGGGCTAAAAGCTCGTTAGTTCCCTCCCTGCCTGCCCTGGGCCGCTGCTGGGGGGCCCTGGTGCAGGGCTCAGCATCGCCACACGCCTGCTGCACCAGGTTGGGTTTCACTGCCAGGGCGAGACCCTCCACTTATCCAGGCAGAGTACCCGTTACAAGAGCACATTTCTCAGAAATGCACTTGCCCACAGAGCCTTGGCCATGGTGGCAGGGCTGGGTGGGTGACCTGGTGAGGCTGCAGCTGTGCAAACAGCCCCGTCCTGGTGCCTGGCCATCCACGGCATGCTGCCACTGCTCGTGCACTTACCAGCCTGGGCAGGACACCGCCGAGGACACTCTTTAAGGTTTTCTCCACAAGCGGCACTTTGGGTCTGGGTAACAGGCAAACGGGAAACAAAATGTGAGATAGATGAGCAGCTGGAAAATGAATGTACTTCACACAAGAGAAACATGAGGCCTGGCACTGTCCAGGGCTGTACGTCAGTGCCAGAATGTCATCAAAAAGCAAGCACCCCTGAACCAGGCCTACAGCCAGAACTGTGGCACAACCTTGCAATATGCTTTCTTAAGCTAAAAAAAAAAAAAAAAAAAAAAAAAAACCTTCATCAATTCCTTTCAGAGGCAGAGAACCAGGTGTTTCAGCCTCTGGTGTGTCATGCACTCTTTGATGGTCAATAGTGCAAAGGTTTCTCACAGCTGCAGCAGTGACTAGTACTTTGCTCACATGCAGACCTACCCAACACGGATGTTGACGTCTCCGAGAAGAGTCTTGCAGTTTTCAATGACCAGCTTGAGAGCCCCCGACTTGTCCTGGACCAGCCGGACTCTTGCTGTGATGTTCGCTTCCACCTGGAGCTGGAGCAGTCCACCCACTGCGCTGCACAGCCCAAGGAGGACACACGTCTCAGAGGGTTTTCTATCCATCTGTTTTCCGAAGAGATGGCGAACCCCTGCCCTGAGCTGTGCCCCCAACAGATGCCACTTACCCATTGCCATCTACCAGCAGCTGGGTGTAGATATTCAGCTGGAGCCCAACGCCTGGCAGGAAGCTCAGGGTTATTTTGGGGAGGGTGATGTTCACAATTTTCAGCCTGGAGAGTCGAAACAAGAAAAGTCAATCAGTAACACTTTGCTGGGATCCCCTTGGCCCCCAGTGCTGTGGCCAGTCACTGAGCCATGGTCTTGGGGTCCTCTGCACCCTGGGCCCGCAGGGCTCCCCTCCAGCCAGGGCCAGCCTGCAGCAGGCACGAGGCACCCTTGTGGTAGGGGCACACACAAACTCCCAACAGCTGAACCCTTATGAACCTGCCCCAAGGATGGGAAGGAGGGGACGGTGTGCCCGCACCACAAGCTTCTCTCCCCAGCATTGCCCAGACCATGCACAGAGGGCTGCTCGGGGGACACGCATCTCCCACTCTCACTCACCCTGTGAGCCCTTGGATGGTGCCCAGCAGACCATTCTTGCCAAGGAGCCCTCCTTCAGGAGACGTGCCTTGGCCGCGCTGACCACGTCCACCGAGGAGACCACTGCCACCAAGGAGACCACCTGCAATACCGTTGCTGCCAACGAGACCGCCAACTGCTCCATCACCACCAAGGACACCAGCAAGAGGATCATCACCAAGAAGACTACCAACGGGCCCTTTGCCACCAAGGAGACCACCTGCAAGAGAATCATCGCCAAGGAGACCACCTGCAAGACCACCATTGCCACCAAGGAGACCACCAACAAGTCCATCACCACCAAGGGCACCACCAACAAGTCCATCACCACCAAGGAGACCACCAACAAGTCCATCACCACCAAGGGCACCACCAACAAGTCCATCACCACCAAGGGCACCACCAACAAGTCCATCACCACCAAGGAGACCACCAACGGATCCTTTGCCACCAAGGAGACCACCAACAAGTCCATCACCACCAAGGAGACCACCAACGGGTCCTTTGTCACCAAGGAGACCACCAACAAGTCCATCACCACCAAGGAGACCACCAACGGGCCCTTTGTCACCAAGGAGACCACCAACAAGTCCATCACCACCAAGGAGACCACCAACGGGTCCTTTGTCACCAAGGAGACCGCCAACAAGTCCATCACCACCAAGGAGACCACCAACAAGTCCATCACCACCAAGGACACCACCAACAAGGCCGTCTTCACCAAGGAGACCTCCAACAAGTCCATCGCCTCCAAGCAGACCTCCAACAAGTCCATCGCCTCCAAGCAGACCTCCAACAAGACCACCGCCACCAAGGAGACCACCCAGGAGCCCCTCGAGAAGGTTGCCGTTGGCTAGTGACCCTGTAATGGCTGAAGAAACGGTTGAGAGGTCACTGTGAGCCATGCTGACCCAAGCACATGAACATGCTGTGTCAGCCTGGCTGTTCCTTCCCTCCCCTCTGCCTCCTTTCCCCTCTTTGTACACCGGGGTGATGCTCCAGTCACTGGGAAGTATCTGACATGCCATCTGCAAAATGCTTTGTAAATGCAAATTACGAGCATCGTCACTACTGCTGGACCAGCTTTTATTTTTCTGAATATGGTCAAGAGACAGAAAGAGCAGAAGTGGTCTCAAAACAGAAAAATCCTGTCTCTTCCAAACACTTACCGCTTTCTAGCACATCTTTATCCACCCTGGCAGACACCGAGGCACTTCCAACAAGTCCTTGCGAAGGGGTCAGCAGGCCGCAGAGGAGGAAAACCACACAGAACTTGAACATCTTGGGTTCTGATAACTGCGGAAAGCAATTGCCATCAGTGCAATGCTGGAACAGGGAGCACAGGGCAGTGGCTGGAGGAAGGAGGAGGAAGAAGGAAAGGAGAGTCTCGCAGGGAAGACAAAATCAGAGAGGGAGCTGCGGGCACCTCTCCCTCCTCTCCTCCGCACCAGTGGGCACAGAAAGGTCCTGACAGCACTTCCCTGCAGGAGCAACCACAGCTCCAGCAGCAGCTGCTGCAAAGACCATCACGGCAGCCAAGTGAAGAGAAGGAGGCTGCTCAGATGGTCCTGCTTGAAGCCCCCAGCACTGGTCAGCGTGTTCTTACTGACTGGGAAGGTCACGGAAAGAAAAGCAGCAGCAGCACACAGGAAAAATGCACCGGCACGTCTGGTGAGGAAAGCATCTCCTTGTCTGAGTGTCAGGATCTATCACAAACATCATGTATCTGAGGCTTGCCTCTGCATAAAAGCACCTTTTCCAAGAATCACACGAAGAAGGAAATCATTTTAAAAGTTTCAGTGTCATTGAAATATTTTGGGGGATCTACAACTTGAAGCATTTTTACAGAACCATAATGAACTTCATTGCCCCAAATCTATTTAAATGTAAATAGCACATCAAAAAGGATCAAAACAAATGTGAAAGGTGTAATTCACCTTAGGTAAAAATGCTATCTTGGACACTAGAATTATACCATAAGTAATTAATCTGGTAATTGTTTACGAAAATCACAAAATACCCTTTCTGCTTCAAGGACTGCCAATACAATGAACATGCATGTCTGTTCCTCAGAAACTAGCAGTGAAGGCTGCCTCACATTTTGCTTGTTAGAGCATAATTCAGTCAGGCAGCAGGCAAGAATAATGGTTTTTGTTTAAAAAAAAAAAAAAAAACAATAGTCACAAGCTGACATCAAGGCTTTGCCTTTGGGAGGCACTCAGATTTGCAGAAGCAGAAGCTAAGAACATGCTTTTTGAGGAATAGTTTTGCTCTTACCTGATCAATCTCTTCGGTGTACGGATCTTTCCATCCAATGTCCCTGCCTTCTGAAGATGCCCCACAGCACGCATCCTTATATAGAGATCTTCTCACCAGGAATGAGGCAAATGATGTCATGGAGGACATCCAGAAGAATTAGTGGGGAGCAAAACAAACAATATATGGTTTCTGGTGACTTCTACTGCAAATATTTCCTTATAGATACTAGGAGTTGGGTAAATTATTGAGCAATGACTAATATGTGTAGCGGCAGAGGTCAGCCCAGCCCTGGGTGCCAGTCCTCATGGATGTGCACACAACCGCTGCCTCGGTTCATACATTATGGGTTGGGGCTTGGTCTCTGTCCCATGAGCCCTGCATCAAGATGTAGACATGGCTGGAAAGTCGTGCCCTCATAAAATGCTATTTTTTTTCTGAATGAAATTAAAGCCTTGACTGAAAAATGTGTCAAAATGCCAGCCACCCCCACCACCAAGTACTGGTGCAGTTCTCGGTGCTGTGTTATTGAGGAGGTCAGAAGGTGGGATGTGCTGCCACAGGAGAAACTGCTCAAAGGGTAATGCTATCGACTGCAAAGCCAGGGAGCTCCCAAGCTGGAACTGGTGGGCTCAGAATTGTTTTGAGTCTTGGAGGAAATGTTGATCCAGGATGGGCATACCAAGAGAGGTGGTCTCTGTGGCTGCACTATCCCAGGCAACAAATGTGCTGCAGGAGAGGAACAGCCGTGCACCTGCTCGGGGTCTTCACCCTCCATCTAGGCCTGCACGCCCTCAGATTTCTGGAAAGGTTTTTGGAATCATACTGAAAAATCGCATCCCACCTCATCACGCCTCATTTACTGCCAATTAATTTACTGCTGCAGGCAGGAGGAAAGGAGAACAAATTCTGGTGAGCCAATGCATCATGTGCATCCACAGGCACTGGCTCTCTCCTTCTCCCCTCGGTCCTGGTCCCAGAACCACACGGGTGCACGGAGCTGCTGCCTCAGCCTGCACCAGGGCAGCAGGCTTTGGGGCAGGAAAAGGAAAGCCATCCTCTGGGGCCGCAGCCCCAGCATAGCCCCCCGTGTGGGCACGCACCACGCAACCTGTCCCTGGTGGAGGAGAGGACACGATGGCCAGCCAAGGGGGCAGCTGTGAACTATTCACTCTGCTGTCATGATGATTAATGGCAGGGGTAGATGGGCTGCTCCCCAACTCGGAGGAATAATAGTCCAGAAAAATGCTTGCTCAGAGTTAATACTTTCTGCAAACTTGGAAATAAGTATTTCCAGGAGATTAGCCAGCTTTTGTCACACATTAATTCCAGCTTTAAAAAATATCTTAGCTGAAGGCCAAGGAAGGGATGACAAAGGTGCCAAAGTACTTACAGAGTTGTCACTCTCCCGCAACCTGATCAGTCAGGCACCCTCGGAGCACAAAGCTTTGCTGTCACTGCTAGATCGTGGCATTTGATAAGATGGAAGAGGGTGTTAACAAGATGGTATTATGTTATCATCCCTCCTGAACCACTTCATACTTTGGGCAATCAATCACTATACGAAACCTGACTGACCATAAAGAAAGCCCTGCTGATGGTCGGCACACAGTAACGGGGCATTTTGGCACTGTGGAGAATAGCTCCTGAGCAGTGACCTTTTAGGCATGACTGTAACTTGGCTTCTCACCCACTGTCACTGAATGAAGAGGTCTCTGACAACCAAATATTTCAGATAAACCAAAGCAGATTCCCATAAAGAGAATCACAGCTCAAGGTCCAGCTCTCACTAAAGCAACTTTGAAAGCCCAAAGAACCCGAGGCCAAATCAGCGCGTGAAGACACACAGACTACATCAGAACGGGCTTGTTCAAAAGAAGAATGGGAGCAATGAGAGCAGCTACGTCCTTGACAGTTGTATCACCAAGGAATTGAGACGTAAGGACAGGCTGTAACAGGGACACAGCACCAAGAAGGATTAGAGATCTTGGCATTAACAAGAGGGGTAGACAATTCCTGAGCATGGGTGAAATAATGATTGATTATTGGTGAATTGGCTGTTGGGACTGCATCTGTTCTGGGAGCAACAATTGGAGCTGGGGGTGTGGGGCACCCCTGGCTACCAGGGCAAGAGGCAGGGCCCCCCCCTCACACCTTCACCCTTCTGGCCACAGCAGCAACACAAAACGGAGAGCTCTGCTTCGGGAAGGAGCCCCCCGGGTTCTGCTTCCCTGTACCGACAGCAGCGACCAGACAAGGCCCTGTTGGGGGACTGGGGCCGGGGTCCCTACATCCAAAGGCTGCGCCTCGAGCAGCTGTCCCGGGGCGTTAAATGCCAGCTATGTGATAGCACGGCTTGGCAGCGTGGTTAAGTGTTTCATGAAAAATTAAATAGGCGCCACCTGAGATTTCCAGCTTTTGTTTCTCCTAGGAGGGCTGCATACAGATATTGTGATTCTTATTTCTCCTCCTCAGAGGAGCTCCAACCCAAACTGTTCAATTCTTTATTAGCTAAAGCAAGAACAATGAGGAAAATCTTTTTTAAAAATGCTTGGCATTGGCAGTGCTTGCACGGCAATGAGGAGGGAAGGCATCATAAACACCAGTCCTCACAGGGAGCTGGCTTTATGACTGCTCTCCTCATTGCTTAGAGCCTCTCACAAAGACAATTCCTTACGAGCAGTACAGAGCAAACGCCTGCTGTGTCTGGCAGCACACACAAGAAAACAAATGGGATTTTCATAGCCTGCCTCACAGTGAGATTTTCTTGAGGACAATTTCTTAAAAACACAATGATCTTTTCAAAGATAACCTTAATTCTACATCAGCTACCTGTCACCAGGAAAAAATGTTCGATTCATGTTGGTTCAATGAAATGAGGATCAAAGCTGTTTATTGGCGTACTAATGACACGTAATTATCCAGCAATCAGTGAACTATATGCTTGGGATCAATATCTGCAATGCAGCCAATAAACCATGATACGAGGCACTTCTGAAATATTAAAAAACACCGGGAGATATCTAAATGTGCTTCCCTAACTAGTTCCAAAATGCGCAACCCCATGCATGCAGCTGCAGACACAAACCCCTCCTGTCACAGCAGGGGTATACACCCCTGGGAACCCTTCTTGCCCCCCTCCCAGGGGAGATGTGGGTTCCGCAGTCCCCCATCATCCCGATGCCTGTGACATTTTTTTGTTACAGACGTGATCAATTCAGGGGCCAGCTCTTTGCAGAAATGCGACCTCAGCGAAGACGTGCCCGGCTGGCTCCACTGAATGCACAGCAGGCCAGAGTCCCGTCACTGCGTGATCCGGTCTTTTAATTTTAGCTCAGGAGGGAAAATGTTGAGAAGTCAAGCAAAGAGGAAGAAGTGCCCCAGGAAAGCCACCACCCTCGCCGTTCCCTCTGCCACCCGCTCCGGCTCAGTCGCGCAGCAGCAGCTGGGTGCAGCCGTCCTTCCCCGTGCATCAGATCTCCGTGACAGGCACATCCAGCACGAGCCCGTTCTGCAGATTTAAAAAGAAAAAAGCACGGGGGCAGGATTCAGAGTCACCCTGCTGGGTGGGGATGATCAGGGATCCCTGGTGCTCATGCCTACCTGCAGCTGGCTGACCTCTGCCCACCGGTATGGGGTGCCCAGCAGCGGGGGCAGCGGGACCCCTCCTCGCAGCGCCCCTGCAACCAGCGGGGAGGCGTCAGGGGGTCCCAGCCCCACCACCCCTGTGCCCGCTGTGGGCTCTGCAGGAGGTTTGGGGAGCACTCAGAAGGAAAGCAGGCAGGGCTGGCACCCTGGCCTGTGTACATTAGCATGAATAAAATCTCGTCCTTCGGCATGTTTTCCATTGAGTTAAGCAGATAAACTGGTGTTCTAGGGTGGGCATTTTAATTACGCCTTGGCATGGCAAAGAGGGACGAGTAGTTTTTTGGAGACTTCAGAACAGTTATGAGAACTGTTCCCAGTTTTGCCTGACAAGTGGCTTTGAGTTTCAGAACAGCAGCAACACTCAAGGAG